>NC_135234.1:690207301-690532051 GCF_051348905.1 Ranitomeya variabilis
CCTGTCTCAGGGTCAAGAAGCAGCAGAATCATATTGCCAGAAGTTTAGAAAATGGTCTGTACTGACTAAATGGAATGAGGATGCCTTGGCGGCAGTCTTCAGAAAGGGTCTTTCTGAATCCGTTAAAGATGTTATGGTGGGGTTCCCCACGCCTGCTGGTCTGAGTGATTCTATGTCTCTGGCCATTCAGATTGATCGGCGCTTGCACGGGCGCAGAGTTGCGCACACTATGGCATTGTCTTCCGAGCGGAGTCCTGAGCCTATGCAGTGTGATAGGATTGTGTCTAGAGCTGAACGACAAGGATTCAGACGTCAGAATAGGTTGTGTTTTTACTGCGGCGATTCTGCTCATGTTATTTCCGATTGCCCTAAGCGTACCAAGAGAATCGCTAGTTCTGTTACCATCAGTACTGTACAACCTAAATTTCTGTTATCTGTGACCCTGATCTGCTCATTTTCGTCATTTTCTGTCATGGCATTTGTGGATTCAGGCGCCGCTCTAAATTTAATGGACTTAGATCAGGAAGATTGTCATTTTCTGGTGTTGCATAATTTGCATGATGCTATTGTGCTGGGTTTCCCATGGTTACAGGTGCATAATCCGGTATTAGTTTGGAAATCTATGTCTGTGACTAGTTGGGGTTGTCAGGGGGTTCATGGCGACGTTCCTGTGATGTCAATTGCCTCCTCCCCCTCTTCTGAAATTCCTGAGTTTTTGTCAGATTTCCAGGATGTATTCAATGAGCCCAAGTCCAGTTCCCTTCCACCGCATAGGGACTATGATTGTGCTATTGACTTGATTCCAGGCTGTAAGTTCCCTAAGGGCCGACTTTTTAACCTGTCTGTGCCAGAACATACCGCCATGCGGAGCTATGTTAAGGAGTCCTTGGAGAAGGGGCATATTCGGCCATCTTCTTCACCATTGGGAGCAGGTTTTTTTTTTGTTGCCAAAAAAGATGGCTCCTTGAGACCCTGTATTGATTATCGCCTCTTGAATAAGATCACGGTCAAATTCCAATACCTTTTGCCTTTGCTTTCTGATCTGTTTGCTAGGATTAAGGGGGCTAGTTAGTTTACTAAGATTGACCTTCGAGGGGCATATAATCTGGTTCGTATTAAGCAGGGTGACGAATGGAAAACTGCGTTTAATACGCCCGAAGGCCATTTTGAATACCTTGTGATGCCATTCGGACTCTCTAATGCTCCATCTGTGTTTCAGTCCTTCATGCATGATATATTTCGGAATTATCTTGATAAATTCATGATTGTATATTTGGATGATATTTTGATTTTTTCAGATGATTGGGAGTCTCATGTGAAACAAGTCAGGATGGTATTTCAGATCCTTCGTGATAATGCCTTGTTTGTGAAGGGGTCTAAGTGCCTCTTTGGAGTACAGAAGATTTCTTTTTTGGGCTTCATTTTTTCTCCCTCATCTATAGAAATGGATCCGGTTAAGGTTCAGGCCATTCATGATTGGATCCAGCCCACATCTGTGAAGAGCCTTCAGAAATTTTTGGGCTTTGCTAATTTTTATCGCCGTTTCATTGCCAACTTCTCCAGTGTGGTTAAACCCCTGACCGATTTGACGAGGAAGGGCGCTGATGTAGCTAATTGGTCCTCTGCGGCTGTTTCTGCCTTTCAGGAGCTTAAACGCCGATTTACTTCTGCCCCTGTGTTGCGTCAGCCGGATGTTTCTCTTCCTTTTCAGGTTGAGGTTGACGCTTCTGAGATTGGGGCAGGGGCCGTTTTGTCTCAGAGGAATTCTGATGGTTCCTTGATGAAACCGTGTGCCTTCTTTTCTCGAAAGTTTTCGCCTGCGGAACGCAATTATGATGTCGGCAATCGTGAGTTGTTGGCTATGAAGTGGGCATTTGAGGAGTGGCGACATTGGCTTGAGGGGGCCAAGCACCGTATTGTGGTCTTGACCGATCATAAGAATCTGATTTCCCTCGAGTCTGCCAAACGGCTGAATCCTAGACAGGCCCGATGGTCCCTGTTTTTCTCCCGTTTTGATTTTGTGGTCTCGTATCTTCCGGGTTCTAAGAATGTTAAGGCTGATGTCCTCTCTAGGAGCTTTTTGCCTGATTCTCCTGGGGTCCTTGAGCCGGTCGGTATTCTGAAGGAAGGGGTGATTCTTTCTGCCATCTTCCCTGATTTACGACGGGTTCTTCAGAAATTTCAGGCTGATAAACCTGACCGCTGTCCAGTGGGGAAATTGTTTGTTCCTGACAGATGGACTAGTAAAGTGATTTCGGAGGTTCATTGTTCTGTGTTGGCCGGTCATCCTGGGATTTTTGGTACCAGAGATTTGGTTGGTAGGTCCTTTTGGTGGCCTTCTTTGTCACGGGATGTGCGTACTTTTGTGCAGTCCTGTGGGACTTGTGCGCGGGCCAAGCCTTGCTGTTCCCGCGCTAGTGGGTTGCTTTTGCCTTTGCCGGTCCCTGAGAGGTTTTGGACGCATATTTCTATGGATTTTATTTCGGATCTTCCGGTTTCCGAGAGGATGTCAGTTATCTGGGTGGTTTGTGACTGGTTTTCTAAGATCGTTCATTTGGTACCTTTGCCTAAGTTGCCTTCCTCTTCTGATTTGGTTCCGTTGTTTTTTCAGCATGTGGTTCGTTTGCATGGCATTCCGGAGAACATTGTGTCCGATAGAGGTTCCCAGTTTGTTTCTAGGTTTTGGCGGGCCTTTTGTGCTAGGCTGGGCATTGATTTGTCTTTTTCTTCCGCATTTCATCCTCAGACAAATGGCCAAACCGAGCGAACTAATCAGACTTTGGAAACTTATTTGAAATGCTTTGTGTCGGCTGATCAGGATGATTGGGTGGCTTTCTTGCCATTGGCCGAGTTTGCCCTTAATAATCGGGCTAGTTCTGCTACCTTGGTTTCACCCTTCTTTTGTAACTCTGGTTTTCATCCTCGTTTTTCTTCAGGGCAGGTTGAGCCTTCTGATTGTCCTGGGGTGGACTCTGTGGTTGACAGGTTGCAGCAAATTTGGGCTCATGTTGTTGACAATTTGGTGTTGTCTCAGGAGGGGGCTCAGCGTTTTGCTAACCGTCGTCGCTGTGTTGGTTCCCGGCTTCGGGTTGGGGATTTGGTTTGGTTGTCTTCCCGTCATGTCCCTATGAAGGTTTCTTCCCCTAAGTTTAAGCCTCGGTTTATTGGCCCTTATAGGATTTCTGAGATTATCAATCCAGTGTCTTTTCGTTTGGCCCTTCCAGCCTCTTTTTCCATCCATAATGTTTTTCATAGATCTTTGTTGCGGAAATATGTGGTGCCCGTTGTTCCCTCTATTGATCCTCCTGCCCCGGTGTTGATTGATGGGGAGTTGGAGTATGTGGTTGAGAAGATTTTGGATTCTTGTTTTTCGATGCGGAGGCTTCAGTATCTTGTCAAATGGAAGGGTTATGGCCAGGAGGATAATTCTTGGGTTGTTGCCTCCGATGTTCATGCTGATGATTTGGTTCGTGCCTTTCATTTGGCTCGTCCGGATCGGCCTGGGGGCTCTGGTGAGGGTTCGATGACCCCTCCTCAAGGGGGGGTACTGTTGTGAATTCTGCTCTTGGGCTCCCTCCGGTGGTTGTGAGTGGTAGCGCTGCTGTCTCTGAGTCACAGCATTTATCGGGTGTGTTCACTTTTTGCAAATTGGACTGGGCTATTTAGTCTTGCTTCACCCTTTGGTCAGTGCCAGTTGTCCATTGTTCCTGGAGGATTCACATCCCTGTCTGGTCTCTCTGCTTTGCAGTTCTTTTCAACAAAGATAAGTTCTGGCCTTGATTTTGCTGTCCACATGCTGTGGTCTTATTGTTCAGTTCTTTTCTATGTTTTGTCTTGTCCAGCTTGGTCTGTATAAGGATTTTTTTAGCCAAGCTGGTATCTCTGGAGATGCAGATATACCCTCCATATCTTTAGTTAGCTGTGGAGATTTTGTATTTTCTGTGGTGGATATTTTCTAGTGATTTAATACTGACCGCATAGTACTCTGTCCTATCCTTTCTATTTAGCTAGAAGTGGCCTCCTTTGCTAAATTCTCATTTCAGTTTGTGTATGTTTTTGCCCTCTCCTCTCACAGTCAATATTTGTGGGAGGCTGCCTCTCCTTTGGGGATTTTCTCTGAGGCAAGATAGTTTTCCCTTTTCTGTCTCTAGGGTTAATTAGTCCTCCGGCTGTGTCGAGATGTCTAGGGAGCGCTAGGTACATTCCACGGCTACTTCTAGTTGCGGTGTTAGGTTCAGGGTCTGCGGTCAGTACAGGTACCACCTTCTCCAGAGTACGTCTCATGTTGCTCTTAGGCCACCAGATCATAACACCTGCCATGCACCCAAACAGTGGCTTTCCCCACATACAGGGTATCGGCATACTCATGAAAAATTGCACAACAAACTTTGTGGTCCATTTTCTCCTGATACCCCTGTGAAAATAAATAAGTTTGGTTCCAAAATAAATTTTTTGTGAAAAAAGTTAAAAGCTTTAGTTCCCGTGAAGCACCTGAAGGGTTAATAAACTTCTTGAATGTGGTTTTGCGCACCTTAAGGGGTGCAGGTTTTAGAATGGTGTCACTTTGAGGTATTTTCTGTTATTTTGACCCCCCAAACTCATTTCAAATGTGAGGTGGTCTCTAAAAAAAATGGTTTTGTAAATTTTGCTGATGTAAAGTACGTAGATATGTGAGAAATGTTATTTATTAACTGTTTCGTGTGATATGACTCTCTGATTTAACCCCTTTCTGACATTAGACATACTATCCTGTCGAGGTGACCAGGGCCCGTATGACCATTGACATAGTACGCCATATGCTATCAGCCGCGCTCACGGCACTTTAACCCCCGGGACACTGCGATCAAACATCGTAGCGTTCCAGTGGCATAGGGAAGAATCGCGCAGGAATGGGGCTCCCTGCGTGCTTCCCTGAGACCCTCAGAACAACGCGATGTGATCGCGTTGTTCTGAGCATCTCCTCCGTCCTCCCCACTGCACGCCCCCGGATCCAAGATGGCCTGAGAGCAGGCGCCGGCAAGCCACCTACACTGTCTGTCAGATCTCTGATCTGACACAGTGCTCTGCAAAGTGTCAGATCAGCGATCTGACAATATACAGTGATGTCCCACCCTGGGACAAAGTAAAAAAGTTTAAAAAAAAAAATTACACTGTGTAAAAATATTTAAACACAAATTCCTAAAGAAAGAAAAAAAATATTGTTCCAATAAATACATTTCTTTATGTAAATAAAAAAAAAATAAAAATGCACATATTTAATATTGCCGCGTCTGTAACGACCCGACCTATAAAGCTACCCCACTAGTTAACCCCTTCAGTGAACACAGTAAAAAATAAAAATAAAAAACGAGGCAAAAAAACAATGCTTTATCATCATACCGCCGAACAAAAAGTGGAATAACACGCAATCAAAAAGACAGATATAAATAAACATGGCACCTCTTAAAATGTCATCTTGTCCCGCAAAAAACGAGCCACCATACAGTGCCATCAGCGAAAAAATAAAACGTTATAGCTATCAGAATAAAGCGATGAAAAAACTATTATTTTTTATATAAAATAGTTTTTATCGTATAAAAGCGCCAAAACATAAAAAAGATATAAATGAGGTATCGCTGTAATCGTACTGATCTGAAGAATAAGACTGCTTTATCAGTTTTACTAAATGCGGAACGGTATAAACTGCCCCCAAAAGAAATTCATGAATTGCTGGTTTTTGTTCATTCTGCCTAACAAAAATCAGAACAAAAAATGATAAAAAAAAGTCATGTTCACGAAAATGGTACCAATAAAAACGTCAACTCGTCCCGCAAAAAACAAGACCTCACATGACTCTGTGGACCAAAATATGGAAAAATTATAGCTCTCAAAATGTGGTGATTAGTGTTGAGCATTCCGATACTGCAAATATTGGGCATCGGCCGATATTCGCGTTATCGGAATTCCGATACTGAGTTCCGATACTTTCAGTATATCGAATACCGGAATCGGAAGTTCCCATAGTGCAATGAGCCAGTTTGATTTAATTCAGCCAATGAGGAATCCTAAGAAGTGTGGGCACATCCTGTTATGCATGTTAGGCATGTAACTAAGGGCATGGCTGTGATTTGCTGCTGAAATGGTGTCATTATGCACTATAAAAGCCGCTGCCGCCATTTTGGGTTCACTCTGCTGTGAATTCAGTTAGGGACAGGACGCTGCTGTTCTGACTGAGGGATAGTTTGAGATAGCGATTTGCTTCATAGTGCTTTACCCAGGCTAATTTAGCAACCGCTGATTTATCCTATTAGTGGGTTTCCCTCCGTATCCTGCTAGATTGTGGAAAAATACTATATAGGAGTACATAGAGGAGCTTTTTTGGCCTTGCAGCGCTGTTCACGGCTGTCTGCAAGGTCTGTGTGTTAGTGCAGCTGACGCTGTAGCCTGTTCTGCATCCACAGCTGGTTGTAGTCAGCTTAGCGTGCGTCACTGCCTCATACTGTTCCATTGTCCTTTTTTCAATTAGTGCTGCCTGCTGCACATTTTTTCTGATTTATCCTATTAGTGGGTTTCCATCCGTATCCTACTAGATTGTGGAAAAACACTATATAGGAGTACATAGAGGAGCTTTGTTTGGCCTTGCAGCGCTGTTCACAGCTGTCTGCAAGGTCTGTGTGTGAGTGCAGCTCACGCTGTAGTCTGTTCTGCAGCCACAGCTGGTTGTAGTCAGCTCAGCGTGCGTCACTGCCTCATACTGTTCCATTGTCCTTTTTTCAATTAGTGCTGCCTGCCGCACATTTTTCCAGATTTATCCTATTAGTGGGTTTCCATCCATATCCTGCTAGATTGCGGAAAAACACTATATAGGAGTACATAGAGGAGCCTTTCTGCAGCCTTGTGCCCTGCAGCCCCAGCCAGATTAGCATTAGCCTAGTTTTTGGAGCCTCAAGTATTGCATTGTAGGTTACCTTCCTGCATTGTAATCGCTACAAAAAGTTTGTGATACTATCGGTTTTACATCTTTGGGCACATCCAGTGTCTTTTTGTGAAAAAAACAAAAAGTTAATAAAGTTCACCAAACACTCCACCTTACAGTTGTGTAGGCCACATTAGCTCATATTAAAGTCTAGTCAACACTTTAAAAAATTAGTGTTTCTTATACCTGTTAGCAGCTGTTCAGGAATAAACACACTAAGCCCTTAGTACTTTTCTGCCTATCTTTATCAGTCTACCAAGATGAAGAAGGCAGGGAGTAAGGCACGTGGGCGTGGGCATGGAGTTTCTGCAGGGAGATGACGTGAGGATTCTGTGCCTGCTTCGGGCACCGGTGACTCATCATCCCCCAGTTTTAGCAGGGAACAGTCCTTCATGCGCAGCTTTGTGGGAGCTCGCCGTACCCCACTGCTGCGGGATGAACAAATTGAAGCCATTGTCGAATGGATGGCAGCTAACGCATTGACTTCAATTAGTGCCACATCCTCTCAGGCACAGAGCACTGAAGAGCACCAATCTGTCTCTTCACCACCTACCAAATTGCCCAGGCAGTCAGCGAGCCCAGGACAGGAGCCATCTCTACTTCTGTTCTCTGAATCTCTTGGCTTGGAAAGAGGGGGCCAGCCAAGCAGCCTTCGAGAAACTGAAGAAGAGGCAGTATGCAGTGATGCGGAACTGCTTTGTCTCTCTGAATCCAAAGAGGTGGGTGGGCCAGTGCCTACGGTCAGCACACCTCAGTACGCATCTGACGATGAGACTCAGGTGCCACTTTCTGGTGCGTACTGTGCTGCCGAGACTACCCAGGAGAAGCAGTTGTTGGAAGAGGGTAGTGTAGATGATGAGGTCCTTGACCCATCATGGCGTGAGGTACAGGAAGGTGGTGGGAGCAGCTCTGAGGAAGAGATTCCCCGAATGGCCCAAAAAGGAGGGAGAAGGAGGGGGAAGACTGCGTTGCCTGTAGCCTCCACTTCGGCACCCATTAGGAGCATGCCTCTTCCAAAAGCCAAAATGGGCACTCCCAAGACTTGCAGTGCCTGGTCCTTTTTTGACACAGTTGCAGATGACATTTGCTTTGTCAAATGCAAGCTGTGTAATCAGAAAGTCAAAAGAGGGAAAAGTGTCAGCAACCTCAATACCACAAATATGTGGACACATGTGCGGACAAAGCACGCGGTGGAGTTACAAAAACGCACTGAAGACCTAGGCCAACCTCCAGCGGCACCTACCACCTCTTCAGCTCGTGTTGTAGCCTCTTCCTCCAGCTCACACATAGCTGTTTCGGCTTCCTCACTGGATCACCATGGAAGAACCTCTGGCACTGTTGTCCAGAGACCCAGTGTAATTCCACCCACAGCACCACGTTCCCAGTCATCCTCACAATTCCAGCCCAGTCTACAGCCATCGGTAGCACAGGCATGAGAGAAAAGTTGGCCATTCTCGGCAAACAACCCCTGAGCACAGAATCTGAATGCTGGCATTGCAAAACTACTTTCCCTTGAAATGCTGTCATTCAGGCTGGTGGAGACTGACACCTTCCGTAACTTAATGGCATTGGCAGTCCCACAATACAAAGTGCCCAGCCACTTTTTTTTCAGCAGGCAAGCCGTCCCTGCTCTGCAAAAGCATGTGGAGGGAAAAATTAAACATATGCTACTAAACGCCGTCAGTAGCAAGGTTCACCTGACCACCGATGCATGGACTAGTCACCATGGACAGGGACAATACCTTTCCCTCACTGCCCATTGGGTAAATGTTGTGGAGCCAGGGACAGATCTGGAGAGTGACGCTGTACATGTTCTGCCAACTCCAAGGATTGCAGGAATCCAGTCTGTACACATTAACTCCTCCTCATACTCCAGTTCCTCTGAATCACCGCTGCAGGAGCCATCACAGTCTACCTCCACATGGACCCGTGAACGCTTACCTGTTACGACCGATATGAGCACAGCGGTGGCCAAACGTCAACAGGCCGTATTGAAATTAATTTCTTTGGGGAATTGAAGACACACAGTGCAGGAGCTCTGGAATGCCATCAAGCAGGAGAGCGACGTGTGGTTTGTGCCAGCGAATCTCCAGCCTGGCATGGTAGTGTGTGACAATGGCCGAAATCTGGTGGCAGCTCTTGCCCTAGGCAACCTCACTCACATCCCATGTCTGGCACATGTGCTCAACTTGGTCGTGCAGAGTTTTTTGAGTGACTATCTGGATCTTCATGCACTGCTGCACAAGGTCCGCCTAGAATGCGCTCACTTGCGGCGTTCCAGCATGGCAAGATCGCGCATTGCAGCTCTGCAGCGCCGATTCCGCCTTCTGGAACATCGCATCATATGTGACCTACCAACCAGGTGGAATTCAACGTTACATATGTTGGAGCGGTTGTATGAGCAGCAGCCAGCAGTAATAGAGTACCAGCTGCATCAGGCGCCGTTCACACTTCACCACCACTGAGTGGGCCTCTATGAAGGACATCTGCCACGTTTTGCGTGCCTTCGATGATTCCATGTGGATGGCAAGTGCAGATGATGCACTAGTCAGCATAACTATCCCCCTTATCTGCCTGCTTGAAAAAACACTGCAAGCACTAAGGGAGGAGGTTGTGGAAGAGGTGGAGGATGAAGAGTCACAAACGCCATCTGCTTCTGGACAGTCTGCGCAACGTGGTTCCTCACAAAGGCCTAGGCAGGGAACACTTTGTGAGGAGGATGAGGAGGAGTCAATGGAGGAGGAAGACATCTGTCCAGAGGAGGGAGTTACACAATGCTCTAGTAGTCAGTATGTAGAGCGAGGGTGGGGTGATGCAGAGCAGGCAGAGATGACGCCTCAAGCAGGGGACAGCGCTTCTTGGCCAGTTGGCAGTCTGCAGCACATGGTTGATTTCATGCTGCAGTGCCTGAGAAACGACCGCCGCATCGCCCACATTCTCAACATGGCTGATTATTGGGTGTACACCGTCCTAGATCCTCGCTACCGGGACAACTTACAAAGCCTCATAACACCGTTGACCCAGGAGCGTAAAATGCGGGAGTACCAAGACACACTGGTGCATTCCATCATGTTCTCCATTACAACCGAGAGCAGTGCTGCTAGTGCTTTACAAAGCAGCTCAGTGCATCTAGGCAGTGGAGGAAGCTCTGCACAAAGAGGGAGCAGAAGCAGTGCCTCAGCACAAGGCAAGACCAGTATGGTCCAAATGTGGCAAAGTTTTGTGTGCCCGCCACAAATGTCTACACCATCACAGATGGATCCAGTCAGCAGGAGGCAATGTTTCCGTCAGATGGTGACAGACTACATGTCTTGCCCTCTCAGTGTACTCCCAGACGGCTCTTCCCCCTTCAAGTTTTGGGTGTCTAAGCTGGATACATGGCCAGAGCTTAGCCAGTGTGCATTGGAGGTGCTGGCTTGCCCTGCTGCTAGTGTATTATCGGAACGCGTCTTTAGTGCCGCAGGTGGTGTACTAACAGACTGTCGCATGCAACTAACCTTCGATAACCTTCACCGCCTTACTTTTCTGAAAATGATCAAGGCCTGGATCTCGCAGAATTTTGCCACTCCTCTTCCAGATTAAATAATTGGTTGGCAAAATTATCCAGGTCTCCTGTTGTGTTCATGTTTCTACCACCTGAATTGTAATCCCTGGGCTCCAACACTGCCAGTTGCTGCTCAGAAGTGCCGTCTGCACAGTCAACACATCACCCAGGTTTATTGGGTTTCAGTAACGTCAGCTGATCCCCAGCTGTGTATCCGGCAATTTCTTCTGCTCGTCCAGACTCACACTACAACAGATATTAAACTTGCTCCAATTAGGCCTCAGCCTACACTCTGCTTCTCCTGGATTCCCTGGGCTCCTACACCACCAGTTGCTGCTCAGAAGTGCCGTCTGCACAGAGAAAAACACGGTTAGGGTTAGGGTTGAGGCTAAAGTTAGGGTTAGGGTTGGGGATAAAGTTAGGGTTAGGGTTGGGGATAAAGTTAGGGTTAGGGTTGGGGCTAGAGTTGGGGTTAGGGTTTGGATTACGTTTTTATGGTTGGGTTAGGGGTATGTCAGGGTTAGGGGTGTGGTTAGAGTTATGGTTAGGGTTGGGATTAGGGTTATGGGTGTGTTGGGGTTGGGATTAGGGTTAGGGGTGTGTCAGGGTTAGGGGTGAGTTTAGGATTATGGTTAGGGTTGGGATTAGGGTTAGGGGTGTGTTGGGGTTGGGATTAGGGTTAGGCATGTGTTCGGGTTAGGGGTGTGGGTAGGGTTATGGTTAGGGTTGGGATTAGGGTTAGGGGTGTGTTGGGGTTAGGGGTGTGTTGGGGTTAGGTGTGTGGTTAGGGTAGGGATTAGGGTTAGGGGTGTGTTGGGTTAGGGTTGGAGTTATAATTGGGGGGTTTCCACTGTTTAGGCACATCAGGTGCTCTGCAAACGCAACATGACGTCCGATCTCAATTCCATCCAATTCTGCGTTGAAAAAGTAAAATGGTGCTCCTTCCCTTCCGAGCTCTGCGGTGCGCCCAAATAGTGGTTTACTCCCACATATGGGGTATCATTGTACTCAGGACAAGTTGGACAACAACTTTTGGCGTCCAATTTCTCCTGTTACCCTTGGGAAAATACAAAACTGGGTCTAAAAAATCATTTTTGCAAGAAAAAAAGATTTTTATTTTCACGGCTCTGCGTTATAAGCTTTAGTGAAACACTTGGAGGTTCAAAGTTCTCACAACACATCTAGATAAGTTCCTTGGGGGGTCTAGTTTCCAATATGGGGTCACTTGTGGGGGTTTCTACTGTTTAGGTACATCAGGGGCTCTACAAATGCAACGTGATGCCCGCAGACCATTCCATCAAAGTCTGTATTCCAAAACGCCACTTCTTCCCTTCTGAGCCCCGACGTGAGCCCAAACAGTAGTTTTCTCCCACATATGGAGTATCAGCGTACTCAGGACAAATTGCACAACAACTTTTGGGGTCTAATTTCTCCTGATACCGTTGAGAAAATACAAAATTGTTGGCTAAAAGATCAATTTTGTGCGAAAAAAATGATTTTTTAATTTTCAAGGCTCTACATTATAAAATTGGGGGTTCAAAGTGCACACCACACATCTAGATAAGTTCTTCAGGTGGACTAGTTTCCAAAATGGGGTCACTTGTTGGGGTTTTCCTCTGTTTAGGCACATCAGGGGCTCTCCAAACGCAACATGGCGTCTGATCTCAATTCCAGCCAACTCTGCGTTGAAAAAGTCAAACAATGCTCCTTCTCTTCCGAGCTCTGCCATGCGCCCAAACAGTGGTTTACCCCGACATATGGGGTATCAATGTACTCAGGACAAATTGCACAACAACTTTTGGGGTGCAATTTCTTCTGTTAACCTTGGGAAAATAAAAAATGGTGGTGAAAAGATGAATTTTGTGAAAAAAATATGATTTTTTATTTTTACGGCTCTACATTATAAACTTCTGTGAAGCACTTGGGGGTTTAAAGTGCTCACTACACATCTAGATAAGTTGCTTAGGGGGTTTACTTTCCAAAATGGTGTCATTTGTGGGGGGTTTCCACAGTTTAGGCACATCAGGGATTCTCCAAATGCGACATGGCGTCCTATCTCAATTCCAGCCAATTTTGCATTGAAAAGTCAAATGATGCTCCTTCCCTTCCGAGCTCTGCCATGCGCCCAAACAGTGGTTTACCCCCACATATGGGGTATCAGCATACTCAGGATAAATTGTACAACAACTTTTGGTGTCCAATTTCTCCTGTTACCCTTGGTAAAATAAAACAAATTGGATCTGAATTAATTTTTTTGTGAAAAAAAGTTAAATGTTCCTTTTTTTTAAACATTCCAAAAATTCCTGTGAAGCACCTGAAGAGTTACTAAACTTCTTAAATATGGTTTTGAGCACCTTGAGGGGTGCAGTATTTAGAATTGTGTCATGTTTTGATATTTTCTATCATATAGACCCCTCAAAGTGACTTAAAATGTGATGCGGTCCTTAAAAAAAATGGTGTGGTAAAAATGAGAAATCGCTGGTCAACTTTGAACCCTTATAACTCCCTAACAAAAAAAATTTTGGTTCCAAAATTGTGCTGATGTAAAGTAGACATGTGGGAAATGTTACTTATTAAGTATTTTGTGTAACATATCTCCGTGATTTAAGGGCATGAAAATTCAAAGTTGGAAAAATGCAAAATTTTCAAAATTTTGGCCAAATTTCCATTTTTTTCTTCACAAATAAACGCAAGTAATATCAAAGAAATTTTACCACTATCATGAAGTACAATATGTCACGAGAAAACAACGTCAGAATCACTGGGATCCGTTGAAGCATTCCAGAGTTATAACTTCATAAAGGGACAGTGGTCAGAATTGTAAAAATTGGCCCGGTCATTAACGTGCAAACCACCCTTGGGGGTAAAGGGCACAAAAATTAAAAGTTTGAAAATTGCTATATTTTCTAAATTTTTGCCAAATTTCCATTTTTTTCATAAATAAATGCAAGTCATATGAAAGAAACTTAACAACTAACATGAAGTACAATTTGTCATGAAAAAACAACCTCAGAATAAGTGGGATCCGTTCCAGAGCTATAACCACATAAAGTGACTGTGGTAAGAATTGTAAAAATTGGCTCTGTCACTAAGGGGTTCAAAACTGCATTTTGTGTTTACTTGTGTTATCTTTGTCTCATATTTAAATTTGTTTGATGATCTGAAACATTTACTGGTAAGTGTTACAAACATGCAAAAGAATAGGAAATCAGGAAGCACACAAATGTATATGGGCATAATAATTTTAAGATGTGCTGTATAGGGTCACAAACAGGCCATTATTACTGTGTGAAGCAATATTTTTGCTTAGGGGCACTAAAAATATCACCATTAATGTGTGGGGCACAAATATGTTCTTATTGCTGAGTAGTGCATTATCATCTGGAGCATACTGTAGTATTATAATTTTGGGGGCAGTATCTCCGTGGAACTATTGTTTTCGGGATGTTGTCTTGCACAACGAACTAATGTTTTATTTTGAATGGGGAGAAGGGGGGTGATTTTAACTTTTACATATATATATATTTTTTATATATTTTTCAAAACATTTTTTTTTACTTTTGGCATACTTCAATAGTCTCCATAGGAGACTAGAATCTGCCACAACTCGATCGGCTCTGCTACATAGATGTGATGTTCAAATCGCCTCTATATTGCAGAATTGCTCACTTGCTATGAGCGCCGACCACTGGGTGGCATTCACAGCAAGTGGGCACTGACAACCATAGAGGTCTCTAGGAGACCTCAGGTTGTCATGCCAAGACATCGGTGACCCGCGATCATGTGACGGGGGTCACCGGTGTGCGTATTTCCGTAGTAATTGCTGGAAGCGTGTTTTAAATGCTGCTGTCAGAGTTTGACAGTAGCATCTGACTGGTTAATATCCGCGGGTGGATCGCGATTCCACCCGCCTCTATTGTGGGCACATACTAGGTGTTCAAAATAGCTGTCATGTCCCCTGAATGATGGTGGCTCACCACCGGAGCATACATCAATGTATTAAAGGAGTTAAGGTCATGTGCTATGCATGGAGTGTGAGTTACTGTAAGGCAGCAAGAATGTTGTGGGCATTGTCGCTCACGTCAACTCTCAGATGCAGTTCACGTGGAGCCAGCTAGCATGAGAGTGGCTGCTTGATGCACAACAGCAAATTATCCACGGTATGCTTTTTGTCCCCAAGACTTTCAAACTTTAAAATCACTTGATTGTGCTTTACCATGTATGAGTAAAATGAATGAGTGAGGATGGTGTGTGGATTCAACATTGTACACTGTATCTGTTGGTGCTGAGGTTATGACTCTTGAACAGGATCCAGGAGAGGTGTGGGAGGAGTTGGATAATTGCCACTGACAGTGAAAACAAACATTGCTTCAAGTCACAGAGGTTTCACAACCGTTCCCAGTAGCAGTGATGCATCATTGTCACTATACACGTTTCCCAGTGGGCCATGAATTCATGTATTTTCCCTGTCCATAGTTTATGCTCAGAGTTTTAGATTCACAGGGCAGAGACGGTCTGGATGTTCCTTACAACTGCAGCGATACCGCGTACCATTCTTGCGGCTGGATTCGGGCTGCTGCTTTGCCAGCCCATTTTTATCAGCCTTCTTGGGTTTTGCTTGGGTAGCTGCCTGGACAGGTTGAGGAACAGGCGGGTTTTGGACGGACTTGGTCTGATGTGGCGGTTTCTTTGGGGGATTCGCTCGTCTGGACCGCCTCTGGGATCTAGTGAGGGAAGATTCTGCAGAAGGAGATGGCTTAGACTCTTTGAAGGGTTTAAGAAAGGTCTCAAGTTTCAAGAGGATAGCATCCCTTGCTTCCAAGAGGGGGTTAATCCAACTCAACGCATCTCCTGCTAGGTAGGACATAAGGAATCCCACCTTGGCCCAATCGGAGTTGAAATCGGCAGCATTCTCTTTGATATACAGCAAACAACACTACAGGAACTCCATGCACTCCTCTGGATCCCCATAGAATCTTGGCGGAGGTTTCGGAAGGAGTTTTTCATAAGCGGCAAGCTGATTATACATGTCATCAGAGCTGTACTTCCTGTAATGTTTTGCTTTAGAGGAGTCACAGGAGACTGAGGCTGAACTCACTGCCCGCAGCATCTATCGCTCCTCTTGGAACAAGACGTCACAGGGGCAGCATTGCAATTACTCACTAGTTTCTTACATCACCCTCCCACCCCTCTGAAAATGTCCTGGATCCTGGAGGATGGACACTGTGGGAGATGGGAGTGCAGCACCGGCTCTCTGCTTCTATCTCTGCCGCCTCCATAGCTTCTAACTGAAAGAAGACATCATCAGGGGGCAGAGATAGAAGCAGTGATTGACACCAGCGGTGCCCACAGTTTCTAGCACTACTCTCAAACGAGTTGTCATCAGGGCTCAATGATAGAGGTCGTGAGTGACATCAGCACTGCCCTCAATTCGTTTGAGGGCTGTGCTAGAAGCTGTGGGGCAACTTTGGTGTCACTCACTGCTCATCTTTTATACTGGCTGTGGTAATCCTCCCTGATTAGCTGCATTATGTGATATGATAGCTGCAGGGCATGATAGGAAAACCCGCCAGTCCGTGCCTAACGTCATTTGCCCTCTCCGTGAATCTTCAGCAATGTGTGAAGTTGCGCTGGGCTCCATTTTTTTTCCTTTAGGTCGATCCTTGTGAATCACATCACAAACTATTCAAATTTTCAGGGAACTGTGAATTTCTGGAAATTCAACTTGAAGTGCATTCTTCCTAGAATTATTCTATAATCTCTACCAGCAACACTTCAACTTGAAGAACTGGATGATCACTTATTTGTAACATATCCTCTTTTCCCCTTGATATTAGCCACTATCATGGGTTAATTAGCATTTTTTCACCTTTCGGTGGTTTTAATGTTATGGCTTATCGGCTGTATGCCAGCCCATGCAATAAAAAACTATCACTGTGTAGCTGTCTGTCGGGCCCTACCTTGACCACAGTCTACAAGTGTCTTATTATATCCAAGGCATGACAAAACTGCATTGGCCAAGTTTTAAAGTACTTTTAAGGTCCTTGTGGTATAGCTCGGGCTGCACGCTCCTGTTTGCTTTGGCTGCTTCTCATGTTTCTTTTTTATTGAACAGCAATTATATAGAAATATTTTATATAAAACAATAACATACATGAGCATTATGAGCACACATTCCCGAAGAATTATCTGCACTTATTGAAATGAGGCCTGATCCACAGCTTACAAAAAGGGTAATGATTTTAAGTTTAATAGGTCATTGCTTATTTTATTCGTGCCCCAGACTTGCCTGGCACTTCTATTGTAGATGCCTTTTAATACCTCCTTACTATATTACATATTTAATAGTCCTTAGGAGCATGGAAAAATTTACTCAAAAATGTAAACTCCTTTCAATACTGTGAACAAAGCGTTAGAGTTAAATATTACAGTAATAGGTAGCCCATTACAAATCTGTGTGGTTTGGTTTCATTAATTCTTTAAAGCAGCAATCTTGATGTTGCTTCCAGACGTTTTAGTTTACAGCGCCCCTGTGTGAGCTTATAAATGTAGAATTATAACCCACCATAGTGCTCTAACTTACCAGCAGTGGCAAAGGAACAGGGCACTTACCTCTTGCATCTGCAGCCAAGTTTCAGGAGAAAAGTGGTCTACTCTTGTTCTGCAACGCCACTGAGATTCTCTTTGTAAGCTTCACTAAGGCTACGTTCACATTTGCGTTGTTGGGCGCCGCTATCTTTAATATGGGGGGGCGCATGGACATGCGCCGGTATGCGTTGTACTGCGTTTTACGACGCATGCGTCATATAGACGCACAAGAGAGGGCGCAGGGGACGCTACTTGTAGCGTTTTCCCTGCGCCGAAAGTCCCGATCTGTAGGATCTTATGACAACGCATGGGTCGCAAAACACTGCGTTGTGTACATGCGTTGTTGGTTGTGTCGCGTCGCCGACGCTGCGCCCAACAACACAAATGTGAACGTAGCCTAAATGGTCATTCTAATTATTTCTATATACAGTTAGGTCCATATATATTTGGACAGAGACAACATTATTCTAATTTTGGTCCTAGACATTACCACAATAAATTTTAAACAAAACGATTCAGATGCAGTTGAAGTTCAGACTTTCAGCTTTCATTTGAGGGTATCCACATTAAAATTGGATGAAGGGTTTAGGAGTTTCAGCTCCTTAATATGTGCCACCCTGTTTTTAAAGGGACCAAAAGTAATTGGACAGATTAAATAATTGTAAATAAAATGTTCATTTCTAGTACTTGGTTGAAAATCCTTTGTTGGCAATGACTGCCTGAAGTCTTGAACTCATGGACATCACCAGACGCTGTGTTTCCTCCTTTTTGATGCTCTGCCAGGCCTTCACTGCAGTGGTTTTCAGTTGCTGTTTGTTTATGGGCCTTTCTGTCTGAAGTTTAGTCTATAACAAGTGAAATGCATGCTCAATTGGGTTCAGATCAGGTGACTGACTTGGCCATTCAAGAATATTCCACTTCTTTGCTTTAATAAACTCCTGAGTTGCTTTGGCTTTATGTTTTGGGTCATTGTCCATCTGTAGTATGAAACGACAACCAACCAGTTTGGCTGCATTTGGCTGGATCTGAGCACACAGTATGGCTCTGAATACCTCAGAATTCATTCGGCTGCTTCTGTCCTGTGTCACATCATCAATAAACACTAGTGACCCACTGCCACTGGCAGCCGTGCATGCCCAAGCCATCACATTGCCTCTGCAGTGTTTTACAGATGATGTGGTATGCTTTGGCTCATGAGCTGTACCACGCCTTTGCCATACATTTCTCTTTCCATCATTCTGGTAGAGGTTGATCTTGGTTTCATCTGTCCAAAGAATGTTCTTCCAGAACTGTGCTGGCTTTTTTAGATGTTTTTTAGCAAAGTCCAGTCTAGCCTTTTTATTCTTGATGCTTATGAGTGGCTTGCACCGTGCAGTGAACCCTCTGTATTTACTTTCATGCAGTCTTCTCTTTATGGTAGATTTGGATATTGATACGCCGACCTCCTGGAGAGTGCTGTTCACTTGGTTGGCTGTTGGCTGTTGTGAAGAGGTTTCTCTTCACCATGGAGATTATTCTGCGATCATCCACCGCTGTTGTCTTCTGTGGGCACCCAGGTCTTTTTGCATTGATGAGTTCACCAGTGCTTTCTTTCTTTCTCAGGATGTACCAAACTGTAGATTTTGCCACTCCTAATATTGTAGCAATTTTTCAGATGGGTTTTTTTCTGTTTTTGCAGCTTAAGGATGGCTTGTTTCACCTGCATGGAGAGCTCCTTTGACCGCATGTTTACTTCACAGCAAAACCTTCCAAATGCAAGAACCACACCTCAAATCAACTCCAGGCCTTTTATCTGCTTAATTCAGAATGACATAATGAAGGGATTGCCCACACCTGTCCATGAAATAGCCTTGGAGTCAATTGTCCAATTACTTTTGGTCCCTTTAAAAACAGGGTGGCACATGTTAAGGAGCTGAAACTCCTAAACCCTTCATCCGATTTTAATGTGGATACCCTCAAATGAAAGCTGAAAGTATGAACTTCAACTGCATCTGAATTGTTTTGTTTAAAATTCATTGTGGTAATGTCTATAACCAAAATTAGAAAAAGGTTGTCTCTGTCCAAATATATATGGACCTAACTGTATGTCATTTGATGCTTCGTGATGTCCCAAGCTGCACAAAAGTATTGTGAGCTCTGACCCTTTAAGAAAAGTAATGTGGGAACTAGGCACTGTATAAAATTATATTATTAATAATCATTTTAATTTATATACTAGAACATTTAATCATCACTAAAGTTGGCAATTCCTTATCACATGAGAAAAGACATTATGGAACTCTCGGCCACATGATGTTGCAATAATTGTTTCACAAAATAAGCTCAAGGAGGACCTGGATATCTTTCTTGATAAAAATAATATTACAGGTCATGGGTACTAAATTCAGGAGATGAGACGCTGATCCAGGGAACTAGTTTGATTACCGTACCTGGAGTTGAGGAGGAATTTTTGCCCTACTATGGAACAATTAGCATCTGCCCCATGGGGTTTTTGTCTTCTCAACATGTTAGGTTATAGGTTGAACTTGATGGATTTCCGTCTGTTCTCAATCTTAACACATTGAAACCAACATATTCTGCAGCACTTTACAATTTAGAGGGGACATGGGAACAATATCAGACATTATAGAGTAGAGACATAATTCAAAAATTCAAGAAAGACGAGAGAGGTGGTGCTCTGTGGGGTGGCGGTGCTCTGAGGGGTGGCTGGGCTCTGTGGGGTGGCTGGGCTCTGTTGGGTGGTGGGGCTCTGTGGGGTGGCTGGGCTCTGTGGGGTGGCAGGGCTCTGTGGGGTAGCTGGGCTCTGTGGGGTGGCTGGGCTCTGTGGGGTGGCTGGGCTCTGTGGGGTGGCGGGGCTCTGTGGGGTGGTGGGGCTCTGTGGGGTAGTGGGGTGGCAGCACTCTGTGGGGTGGCAGCGCTCTGTGGTGTGGTGGTGGTGGCAGGGCTGTGTGGTGGTGGCGGGGCTCCGCCGGCATTTCTTCAAAGCCTAGAAGCCCCCGCAGCTCCATTGCTGTGATGCGGTGCGGTGGTCTCCAGCAAAATGGCCGCCAGGGGTGGCGCATGCTCAGATTCAGATCTCGGCAACGAAATCTCATCCCGAGATCTCGTTGCCAAGATCTGAATCTGAACCAGCACCACCCCCGGCGGCCATTTTGCCAGAGACCACCGCATCGCAGCAACGGAGCTGCGGGGGTTTCCGGGCTTTGAAGAATTGCCAGCGGAGCCCCACCACCAACACATCACAGAGCACCGCCACTGCCGCACCACAGTCACAGAAAACTGGGATGGGAAGCTGCATCAGGACCGCCGCCACCGGGATTGCCACTACAGGATTTGTAAGTATATTCCTACCATAAAACGCACCCCCATTTTCCCCAAAAAAAATTTGGGAAAAAGTGCATCTTATGGTCTGGAAAATATGGTTTCTTTTTTTTTAATTTCGTGTCTCCATTGTGGAGATATTAGCAATCAAAGTATTTGGTACCTAATGAGTTAACTTTAGATAAAGGGGTACTCAGATCTCCAAGATCCTAACCCAATATGTAGTAGGTGTAGTAATAATAATATTAGCAAATACCTCCAATTATAAATGTAGTATAGTTCTACTGATTCTCTATGTCACTTACATCATATGGAGGGCATTCTAGTAGCTTAGGCATATGTGTTACGACCACTAACAGCTAACTAATGGCACTACAGTGGGGAATATAAGTATTTGGCTTTTGCAAGTTTCCCTCTCCTACGCTGCACTCATTACCTGTATTAATTGCACCTGTTTGAACTCGTTACCTGTAAAAAAGACACCTGTCCACACATTCAATCAATCACACTCCAACCTCTCCACCATGGCCAAGACCAAAGAGCTGACTAAGGACACCAGAGCCAAAATTGTAGACCTGTACAAGGCTGAGATAGACTACAGAACAATTTGGTAAGAAAACTTGCAAAATCGTCAGTGTGAAATAGTTATCATCCCCATTGTATTTGAGTGGTCATAACCACGGATACCTAAGCTATTGCAATGCCCTGCAGATGGGATAAGTGATATAGTGAAGCAGTAGAACTATACTACTTTTGGAGATGCAAAATAATAATAAAAAAAAGAAAATGTTTTCTTCCACTGTGCAGCCAGTATTACATCACATATCCAGTTCAACGTGAAATGTTTGGTAAAAAGTCACTGTATGAACTGGTCAGCAGCTAATATCTGTATATGCAGAGATAGAAACTGCTATTGAGTGCATGGAGGGTGTGAAAGTAGTCTAAAGGTACCGTCACATTAAGCGACGCTGCAGCGATAGCGACAACGATGCCGATCGCTGCAGCGTCGCTGTTTGATCGCTGGAGAGCTGTCACACAGACCGCTCTCCAGCGACCAACGATGCCGAGGTCCCCGGGTAACCAGGGTAAACATCGGGTTGCTAAGCGCAGGGCCGCGCTTAGTAACCCGATGTTTACCCTGGTTACCAGCGTAAAAGTAAAAAAACAAACACTACATACTCACCCAGCGTCCCCCAGCGTCTGCTTCCTGACACTGACTGAGCTCCGGCCCTAACAGCACAGCGGCTTTCACTTTCACTTTAGGGCCGGCGCTCAGTCAGTGTCAGGAAGCAGACGCTGGGGGAGGTATGACGCTGGGTGAGTATGTACTGTTTGTTTTTTTTACTTTTACGCTGGTAACCAGGGTAAACATCGGGTTACTAAGCGCGGCCCTGCGCTTGGTAACCCGATGTTTACCCTGGTTACCAGTGTAAAACATCGCTGGTATCGTTGCTTTTGGTGTCAAACACAACGATACACGGCGATCGGACGACCAAATAAAGTTCTGGACTTTATTCAGCGACCAGCGACATCACAGCAGGATCCTGATCGCTGCTGCGTGTCAAACTAAACGATATCGCCAGGACGCTGCAACGTCACGGATCGCTAGCGATATCGTTTAGTGTGACGGTACCTTAAGAGGGAACAAGAGTCTGCAAAAAAAATGTAGGACGGTAGGAACTGAGTAAAATTAGTGAAGTGATATGATAGGCCTGTCTAAAAAGATGTTTAAAGCTGTGAACACTTAGAATTTAGATACCTCTTAATGGGTGCACATATGTGGGGGTGCATGCAAGCATCCCCAAAGCAAAGCATCCCAGAAGATAAGCATCAAGCAAAAGGCAGTTATTGCATGGCAAGGAATTAACATCCATCTTCTCTCTTCACACAGGTACAACTTCCCACCTCTGACTGCTGTCTCATCTGCTGCAATATATTCTAATGGCACAACTTCCCACCTCTGACTGCTGTCTCATCTGCCGCTCTACAATCTAGCAACATATTTTAATGTGCCTGCTAAATGATTGGTACAACTTTCCACCTTTGATTGCTGTCTCATCTGCTGCAATATATTCTAATGGTACAACTTCCCATCTCTGATTGCCGTCTCATCTGCCGCTCTACTATCTAGCAACATATTTTAATGTGCCTGCTAAATGATTGGTATAATTCATTTGTTGCACTGTACGTTTTACTCACTATTTGATGTCTATCCATGACTGTGGTCACTCTAGATGTTATCTGGTGGAAGGTGTTTTAGCATATAGATGTAGCCAGCCCCAATGTCTTTGATTATCTAACCACCCCCCTGGTGTGCTGGCCCCAGCTGCCAAATTATCCCTAATCAGTTCCCACAATCCATCTCTTCTGACTCAGAATTTTGGACTATTAATTTAGACACCTCCTAAGGGATGCACGCATGTGGGGGGGCACGCAAGCATCCCCAAGCAAAGCATCCCAGAAGATAATCATCAATCAAAAGGCAGTTATTGCATGGCAGTTAGTCAGGGCAGGAGTCAGGTAACCCACACTTTGCTCTCCCTCTTATCCATGTGCTTTATTCCTATACTCCTGTGTTCCCTTGCCATCCACATTTACCGCACCACCCCCCTCCATCACGACTTATACACATCAGCCCCTCTGTACTTTCCTCTCCCATGTACAGCTCTCATGCACTTCTCACCTTCCTGAAAAACCTCAGCCCACCTTGCCCAAGCACATTGCACAAAAAACTTCTTACAATTCCAATACCTACTTGCTCTTTATCCTTCTAATCCTTCTGATTTCGGTGGGGATATCTCCCCCAACCCTGGTCCCCCATCCCCCAACCTCAACCCTTATCCTACCACACATCAAAACCACACTATTCTTATTAATATTACTTGTACTCCTTCATATCCTTCTTTTAATTGCGCCCTATGGAATCCACGGTCTGTATGTAACAAACTTACTTTTCTGCACAATTACCTTCTGAACAATTCTCTGAATCTGTTGGCCCTCACTGAAACCTGGATTCAGGATTCTGACACTGTCTCCCCGGCTGCCATTTCCCATGGTGGTTTACAATTCTCCCATTCCCCGAGACCCACAAACAGACCTGGTGGGGGAGTCGACATACTCCTGTCCCCGCAATGCACCTTCCAGGTCATCCCCCCCAGTCCCATCACTCTCATTCCCATCTTTTGAGGTCCACACCATCAGGCTCTTCCGTCCCCTCTCCCTCAGAGTAACGGTCATATATCGGCCCCCAGGCTCGCCCACCCAGTTCCTTGACCACTTCTCAGCCTGACTGCCGCACTTCATGTCCTCAGAACTCCCAACCGTTATCCTGGGAGACTTCAACATCCCCTTTAACAGCCCCACTTCCACATCTGCATCCCAGCTTCTATCACTAACCACTTCTCTCGGCCTCTCACAGCTCTCAACCTCTGAAACACACAAAGACAGTAACACCCTTGACCTGGTCTTCGCCCCCGGCTCTGCTCAATCTCCCACCTAGATAACTCTCTGACCACAACATTTTCTCCTTTGCGCTCACAATCCCTCACCCACCCCAGCACACTCCTACCTACCACTCATTCAGAAATCTCCACACCATTAACTCTCATACACTTTCAGACTCCTTACACTCATCACTGTCCCCAATTTCCTCTTTTTCCTGTGCTGATCTGGCTGTACACCACTACAATAACACACTCAGAAGCACCCTGGACCCTCAGAACCTCCAAGCACAGAGTAAAACAGCCCTGGCTCACATTGCAAACTCGGCTTCTCTAGCGATGCTCTAGAAGTGCAGAATGCTTATGGAGGAAAACTCGCACACCAGGAGACTTCATCCACTTCAAATTTATGTTAAGAATCTATAACTCTGCCCTTCACCTAGCCAAACAGACCTACTACACCACCCTGATCTCCTCACTATCAAACAACCCCAAGAAACTTTTTGACTCCTTTCACTCCCTCCTCAAGCCAAAAACACAAGCTCCTATCACAGACAATTGTGCTGATGACCTAGCCTCCCACTTTATAGAGAATATTGATAATATCCGACAGGAAATCCGCTCCCAGCCACTAAGTGCTGTGACTCGCATCCCTCAATGCATTTCTCCTGGCTCACTCTCCACATTTGATCCCATCACAGAAGAAGAAGTCTCCAGGCTCCTCTCTCCTTCTCGTCCGACTACATGCACAACTGACCCCATTCCCTCACATCTCCTCCAGTCGCTCTCTCCAGTCGTCACAACTCACCTAACTACAATCTTTAATCTCTCCCTCTCCTCGGGCATCTTCCCATCCTCCTTCAAACACTCTATCATTACTCCATTATTAAAGAAACCCTCTCTCGATCTATCCTGTTGTGATCCCAATGGCAAGGGATCTCCGAGATTAAAGCAAAGTCTGTAAACATAAATACCAGCTCATAGGGAAGTGGTAACTAAGCTGACCATATAGCTGATCCTAGCACAAACACTAACAGTAGCCGGGGAACGTGCCTACGTTGATCCTAGACGTCTCGCGCCAGCCGGAGAACTAACTAACCCTATCAGGGAAAATAAGACCTCTCTTGCCTCCAGAGAAAAGACCCCAAAGTAATACAAGCCCCCAACAAATAATAACGGTGAGGCAAGAAGAAAAGACAAACGTAAGAATGAACTAGATTTTAGCAAAGAGAGGCCCACTGACTAAATAGCAGAAGATAGAAAGATGACTTATATGGTCAGCAAAAAACCCTGCAAAATATCCACGCTGAGTATCCAAGAACCCCCAAACCGACTAACGGTGAGGGGGGAGAATATCAGCCCCCTAGAGCTTCCAGCGATATCAGGAATCACATTTTGTACAAGCTGGACAAAAATACGAACAATGCAAATAAACAAAAATAAGAAAGCAGGACTTAGCTTATCTTGCAAAGAACCAGGACCTGAAGACAGGAGCAAACAGAAATGAACTGATTACAATGATGCCAGGCACTGGACTGAGAATCCAGGAAGTTTAAATAGCAACACCCCAGGCCTAACGAAGCAGGTGAGTACCAACCTGGTAAAAGACAATCAAGTGCCAAATCACTAGTGACCACAAGAGGGAGCCAAGAAGTATAGTTCACAACAGTACCCCCCCTTTAAGGAGGGGTCACCGAACCCTCACCAAGACCACCAGGGCGACCAGGATGAGCAGCGTGGAAGGCACGAACCAAATCGGCCGCATGAACATCAGAGGCGGCCACCCAGGAATTATCCTCCTGACCATAGCCCTTCCATTTGACCAAATACTGAAGCCTCCGTCTAGAGAGACGAGAATCCAAGATCTTCTCTACCACGTACTCCAACTCGCCCTCAACCAACACCGGAGCAGGAGGCTCAACAGCAGGAACCACATGCACAACGTATCGCCGCAACAAAGACCTATGGAACACGTTGTGAATGGCAAACGACACCGGAAGATCCAAACGAAAAGAAACCGGGTTAAGAACTTCCAAAATTTTATAAGGACCAATAAAGCGAGGCTTAAACTTAGGAGAGGAAACCTTCAGAGGGACATACCGAGAAGACAACCAAACCAAATCCCCAACACGAAGTCGGGGGCCCACACCGCGGCGGCGGTTGTCAAAACGCTGAGCCTTCTCCTGTGACAAGGCTTGTTGTCCACCACATGACACAAGTTGTCCACCACATGATTCCAAATCCGCTGCAACCTATCCACCACGGAATCCACCCCAGGACAGTCAGAAGACTCAACATGACCCGAGGAGAAACGAGGGTGAAAACCAGAGTTGCAGAAGAATGGCGAAACCAAAGTAGCGGAACTAGCCCGATTATTAAGGGCAAACTCAGCCAATGGCAAGAAGGTCACCCAATCATCCTGGTCCGCAGAAACAAAACATCTCAAATAAGCCTCCAGTGTCTGATTAGTTCGCTCCGTTTGACCATTAGTCTGGGGATGGAAAGCAGATGAAAATGACAAATCAATGCCCATTTTAGCACAAAAAGATCGCCAGAATCTGGACACAAACTGGGATCCTCTGTCGGACACGATATTCTCCGGAATGCCGTGTAAACGAACCACATTCTGAAAAAACAAAGGAACCAGATCGGAAGAGGAAGGCAACTTAGGCAAGGGTACCAAATGGACCATCTTGGAAAAACGATCACACACCACCCAGATGACAGACATTCCTTGAGACACCGGAAGATCAGAAATGAAATCCATGGAAATGTGTGTCCAAGGCCTCTTCGGGACGGGCAAGGGCAGAAGCAACCCGCTAGCACGAGAACAACAAGGCTTAGCCCGAGCACAAGTCCCACAGGACTGCACAAATGACCGCACATCCCGTGACAAGGAAGGCCACCAAAAGGACCTAGCCACCAAATCTCGGGTACCAAAAATTCCCGGATGCCCTGCCAACATCGAGGAATGAACCTCGGAAATGACTTTGCTGGTCCATTTATCAGGAACAAACAGTCTGTCGGGTGGACAAAAGTCAGGTCTACCAGCCTGAAATCTCTGCAACACACATCGCAAATCAGGAGATATGGCCGACACGATTACTCCCTCTTTAAGAATACCAGCTGGCTCCGAGACTCCAGGAGAGTCAGGCACAAAGCTCCTAGAAAGAGCATCAGCCTTAACATTCTTCGAACCAGGCAGGTACGAGACCACAAAGTCAAAACGAGAGAAAAACAATGACCAACGAGCCTGTCTAGGATTCAGGCTCTTAGCAGACTCGAGATACATCAGATTTTTGTGATCAGTCAAGACCACCACACGATGCTTAGCGCCCTCGAGCCAATGACGCCACTCCTCAAATGCCCACTTCATGGCCAACAACTCCCGATTACCAACATCATAGTTCCGCTCAGCAGGCGAAAACTTCCTAGAGAAAAAAGCACATGGTCTCATCACAGAGCAACCAGAGCCTCTCTGCGACAAAACAGCCCCAGCACCGATCTCAGAAGCATCCACTTCAACCTGAAAGGGAAGTGAGACATCAGGCTGGCACAAAACAGGCGCCGAAGTAAACCGGCGCTTCAGCTCCTGGAAGGCCTCCACGGCTGCAGGGGCCCAATTAGCCACATCAGAACCTTTCTTGGTCATATCCGTCAAAGGTTTAACAACGCTAGAAAAGTTAGCGATAAAGCGACGGTAGAAATTAGCAAACCCCAAGAACTTCTGAAGACTCTTAACAGACGTGGGCTGAGTCCAATCATGAATAGCTCGGACCTTGACTGGGTCCATCTCCACAGCAGAAGGGGAGAAAATAAAACCCAAAAAGGAAACCTTCTGCACTCCAAAGAGACACTTTGAGCCCTTCATGTCATGATCTCCATGGCCAGAGAACTAGCATAAGCCTCAATAGGAACAAGCTCTTGGAAGATGTAACTATACTGACCATGAACTAAACCTACCGCATCATCTAGAAGTAGCCAGGTAGCATGTCCTACTTTTTATCCCTATATGCCCAGCGCCGGCCGGAGAACTAAATAATGCTAGCAGAGGGAAATATAAGACCTGACTCACCTCTAGAGAAATGCCCAAAAAGGAGACAGAGGCCCCCCACATATATTAGCGGTGATATGAGATGAAACAACAAACGCAGCAGGAAAATAGTTTTAGCAAATTTGAGGTCCGCTTTCTAGATAGCAGAAGACAGAAAGCATACTTTCATGGTCAGTAGAAAACCCTAACAAAACACATCCAGAAATTACTTTAGGACTCTGGCATTAACTCATAATACCAGAGTGGCAATTCCTGATCAACAAGAGCTTTCCAGACACAGTAACGAAACTGCAGCTGTGAACTGGAACCAAAATACAAAAACAAAACATGGACGAATGTCCAACTTATCTAGTAGATGTCTGGGAGCAGGAACAAGCACAGAGAGGCTTCTGATAACATTGTTGACCGGCAAGCATCTAACAGAGAAGCCAGGTTATATAGCGACACCCAGATCTAATCAGAACAGGTGAACAGGGAAGATGATGTCACAAGTTCAATTCCACCAGTAGCCACCGGGGGAGCCCAGAATCCAAATTCACAACAGTACCCCCCCCTCAAGGAGGGGGCACCGAACCCTCACCAGAACCACCAGGGCGATCAGGATGGGCCCTATGAAAGGCACGAACCAGATCAGAGGCATGAACATCAGATGCAGTGACCCAAGAATTATCCTCCTGGCCGTATCCCTTCCACTTGACCAGATACTGGAGTCTCCGTCTGGAAACACGGGAGTCTAGGATTTTTTCCACAACGTACTCCAACTCACCCTCAACCAACACCGGAGCAGGAGGCTCAACGGAAGGCACAACCGGTGCCTCATACCTGCGCAATAACGACCGATGAAAAACGTTATGAATAGAAAAGGATGCAGGGAGGTCCAAACGGAAGGAAACAGGGTTAAGAATCTCCAATATTTTATACGGACCGATGAACCGAGGCTTAAACTTAGGAGATGAGACCCTCATAGGGACAAAACGAGAAGACAACCACACCAAATCTCCAACACAAAGCCGAGGACCAACACGACGGTGACGGTTGGCAAAAAGCTGAGTCTTCTCCTGGGACAACTTTAAATTGTCCATCACCTGCCCCCAGATATGATGCAATCTCTCCACCACCGCATCCACTCCAGGACAATCCGAGGATTCCATCTGACCGGAGGAAAATCGAGGGTGGAACCCCGAATTACAGAAAAACGGGGACACCAAAGTGGCAGAGCTGGCCCGATTATTGAGGGCGAACTCCGCCAATGGCAAAAAAGCAACCCAATCATCCTGGTCAGCAGACACAAAACACCTCAGATATGTCTCCAGGGTCTGATTAGTCCGCTCGGTCTGGCCATTAGTCTGAGGGTGAAAAGCAGACGAAAAAGACAAATCTATGCCCATCCTAGCACAGAATGCCCACCAAAATCTAGACACAAATTGGGTTCCTCTGTCAGAAACGATATTCTCAGGAATACCATGCAAACGAACAACATTTTGAAAAAACAGGGGCACCAACTCGGGAGAAGAAGGCAATTTGGGCAGGGGAACCAAATGGACCATCTTAGAAAAACGGTCACACACCACCCAGATGACAGACATCTTCTGAGAAACAGGCAGATCTGAAATAAAATCCATCGAGATGTGTGTCCAAGGCCTCTTAGGAATAGGCAAGGGCAACAATAATCCACTAGCCCGAGAACAACAAGGCTTGGCCCGAGCACAAACGTCACAAGACTGCACAAAGCCTCGCACATCTCGTGACAGGGAAGGCCACCAGAAGGATCTTGCCACCAAATCCCTGGTACCAAAAATTCCAGGATGACCTGCCAATGCAGAAGAATGTACCTCAGAGATGACTCTACTGGTCCAATCATCAGGAACAAACAACCTATCAGGCGGACAACGATCCGGTCTATCCGCCTGAAACTCCTGCAAGGCCCGCCGCAGGTCTGGAGAAACGGCTGACAAGATAACTCCCTCCTTAAGAATACCTGTGGGGTCAGAGTTGCCGGGTGAATCAGGCTCAAAACTCCTAGAAAGGGCATCCGCCTTAACATTCTTAGAACCCGGTAGGTACGATACCACAAAATTAAACCGAGAGAAAAATAATGACCAGCGCGCCTGTCTAGGATTCAGGCGCCTGGCGGTCTCAAGATAGATCAAATTTTTGTGGTCAGTCAATACCACCACCTGATGTCTGGCCCCCTCGAGCCAATGGCGCCACTCCTCAAACGCCCACTTCATGGCCAAAAGCTCCCGATTCCCAACATCATAATTCCGCTCAGCGGGCGAAAATTTACGGGAAAAGAAGGCACAAGGCCTCATCACGGCGCAGTCAGAACTTTTCTGCGACAACACTGCCCCAGCCCCGATCTCAGAAGCGTCGACCTCAACCTGAAAAGGAAGAGTCACATCAGGCTGACGCAACACAGGGGCAGAAGAAAAACGGCGCTTAAGCTCCTGAAAGGCCTCCACAGCATCAGGGGACCAATTAGCAACATCAGCACCCTGTCTAGTCAAATCGGTCAATGGCTTAACGACATCCGAAAAACCAGAAATAAATCGACGATAAAAGTTGGCAAAGCCCAAAAATTTCTGAAGACTTTTAAGAGAAGAGGGCTGCGTCCAATCACAAATAGCTTGAACCTTGACAGGATCCATCTCAATGGAAGAGGGAGAAAAAATATATCCCAAAAAGGAAATTCTCTGAACCCCAAAAACGCACTTAGAACCCTTGACACACAGAGAATTAGACCGCAAAACCTGAAAAACCCTCTTAACTTGCCGGACATGAGAGTCCCAATCATCCGAAAAAATCAGAATATCATCCAGATACACTATCATAAATTTATCCAAAAAATCGCGGAAAATATCATGCATAAAGGACTGGAAGACTGAAGGGGCATTAGAAAGACCAAAAGGCATCACCAAATACTCAAAGTGGCCCTCGGGCGTATTAAATGCGGTTTTCCACTCATCCCCCTGCCTGATCCGCACCAAATTATACGCCCCACGGAGATCAATCTTAGAGAACCACTTGGCCCCCTTTATGCGAGCAAACAAATCAGTCAGCAACGGCAATGGGTATTGATATTTAACCGTGATTTTATTCAAAAGCCGATAATCAATACATGGTCTCAAAGAGCCGTCTTTTTTTGACACAAAGAAAAAACCGGCTCCTAAGGGAGATGACGATGGACGAATATGTCCCTTTTCCAAGGACTCCTTTATATATTCTCGCATAGCAGTATGTTCAGGCACAGACAGATTAAATAAACGACCCTTTGGGTATTTACTACCCGGAATTAAATCTATAGCACAATCGCACTCACGGTGCGGAGGTAGTGAACCCAGCTTGGGTTCTTCAAAGACGTCACGATAATCAGACAGGAACTCAGGGATTTCAGAGGGAATAGATGATGAAATGGACACCAAAGGTACGTCCCCATGAGTCCCCTTACATCCCCAGCTCAACACAGACATAGCTCTCCAGTCAAGGACTGGGTTGTGAGACTGCAGCCATGGCAATCCCAGCACCAAATCATCATGTAGATTATACAGCACCAGAAAACGAATAGTCTCCTGGTGATCCGGATTAATACACATAGTCACTTGTGTCCAGTATTGTGGTTTATTATTAGCCAATGGGGTGGAGTCAATCCCCTTCAGAGGAATAAGAGTCTCCAAAGGCTCTAAATCATACCCACAACGATTGGCAAAGGACCAATCCATAAGACTCAAAGCGGCGCCAGAGTCGATATAGGCGTCCGTAGTAATAGATGACAAAGAGCAAATCAGGGTCACAGACAAAATAAATTTAGACTGTAAAGTGCCAATGGGAACGGATTTATCAAGCTTTTTAGTACGCTTAAAGCATGCTGATATAACATGAGTAGAATCCCCACAATAGAAACACAACCCATTTTTCCGTCTAAAATTCTGCCGCTCGCTTCTGGACAGAATTCTATCACACTGCATGTTTTCTGGCGTCTTCTCAGTGGACACCGCCAGATGGTGCACTGGTTTGCGCTCCCGCAGACGCCTATCGATCTGAATGGCCATTGTCATGGACTCATTCAGACTTGCAGGCACAGGGAACCCCACCATAACATCCTTAACGGCATCAGAAAGACCCTCTCTGAAAGTAGCCGCCAAGGCACACTCATTCCACTGAGTAAGCACAGACCATTTACGGAATTTTTGGCAGTAAATTTCAGCTTCATCTTGCCCCTGCGATAGGGACATCAAAGTTTTTTCTGCCTGAAGTTCCAAATGAGGTTCCTCATACAGCAAGCCCAAGGCCAGAAAAAACGCATCCACATTGCGCAACGCAGGATCCCCTGGTGCCAATGCAAAAGCCCAATCTTGAGGGTCGCCGCGGAGCAAGGAAATCACAATCCCAACCTGCTGTGCAGGGTCTCCAGCAGAACGAGATTTCAGGGACAAAAATAACTTACAATTATTTCTAAAATTCTGAAAGCTAGATCTATTCCCTGAGAAGAATTCCGGCAAAGGAATTCTCGGCTCTGATACCGGAGCATGAACAACAAAATCTTGCAAACTTTGTACTTTCGTGGCGAGATTATTCAAACCTGCAGTTACACTCTGTAGATCCATTATAGACAGGTGAACATAGAGCCATTCAAAGATTAGAAGGAGAGAGAAAAAAAAAGAAAGACTGCAGCATAGACAGACTGGCAAGTGATCCAATTAAGAGCACACTAACTACTAGAGAAAAAAAAAAAAAATTTTCAGCAGACTTCTTATTTCTCTCCTTTCTCAGCCAAGGATTTTAACCCTTTAGTGGGCCGGTCAAACTGTCATGATCTCCATGGCCAGAGAACTAGCATAAGCCTCAATAGGAACAAGCTCTTGGAAGATGTAACTATACTGACCATGAACTAAACCTACCGCATCATCTAGAAGTAGCCAGGTAGCATGTCCTACTTTTTATCCCTATATGCCCAGCGCCGGCCGGAGAACTAAATAATGCTAGCAGAGGGAAATATAAGACCTGACTCACCTCTAGAGAAATGCCCAAAAAGGAGACAGAGGCCCCCCACATATATTAGCGGTGATATGAGATGAAACAACAAACGCAGCAGGAAAATAGTTTTAGCAAATTTGAGGTCCGCTTTCTAGATAGCAGAAGACAGAAAGCATACTTTCATGGTCAGTAGAAAACCCTAACAAAACACATCCAGAAATTACTTTAGGACTCTGGCATTAACTCATAATACCAGAGTGGCAATTCCTGATCAACAAGAGCTTTCCAGACACAGTAACGAAACTGCAGCTGTGAACTGGAACCAAAATACAAAAACAAAACATGGACGAATGTCCAACTTATCTAGTAGATGTCTGGGAGCAGGAACAAGCACAGAGAGGCTTCTGATAACATTGTTGACCGGCAAGCATCTAACAGAGAAGCCAGGTTATATAGCGACACCCAGATCTAATCAGAACAGGTGAACAGGGAAGATGATGTCACAAGTTCAATTCCACCAGTAGCCACCGGGGGAGCCCAGAATCCAAATTCACAACACCTTCACAAACAAAGCATTATCACGCAAAACCTGAAACACCATCCTGACCTGCTTAACATGAGAATCCCAATCATCCGAGAAAACCAGAATATCATCCAGATAAACAATCATAAATTTATCCAGATACTTACGGAAGATATCATGCATAAAGGACTGAAACACTGAAGGAGCATCAGAGAGCCCAAAGGGCATCACCAAGTATTCAAAATGACCTTCGGGCGTATTGAATGCAGTTTTCCATTCATCTCCCTGCCTAATGCGCACAAGGTTGTACGCACCACGAAGATCTATCTTGGTGAACCACTTGGCACCCTTAATCCGAGCAAACAAGTCTGACAATAGTGGCAAAGGATACTGAAACTTAACAGTGATTTTATTCAGAAGCCGATAGTCTATACAAGGTCTCAAAGACCCGTCCTTCTTGGCCACAAAAAAGAATCCCGCACCAAGAGGGGAAGAGGATGGACGAATATGCCCCTTCTCCAAAGACTCCTTGACATAAGAACGCATCGCGGCATGTTCGGGTACAGACAAATTAAATAATCGTCCCTTAGGAAATTTACTGCCAGGAATCAAATCTATAGCGCAGTCACAGTCCCTATGAAGAGGAAGAGCACTGGACCTGGACTCACTGAATACATCCTGATAGTCACACAAATACTCAGGAACTTCTGAAGGAGTAGAAGTAGCAATAGACACCGGCGGAGAATCGCAATGAATTCCCTGACAACCCCAACTCGACACAGACATAGCCTTCCAATCCAAAACAGGATTATGGGTCTGTAACCATGGCAGACCTAACACGACCAAATCATTCATTTTATGCAGAACAAGAAAACGAATCACCTCCCGATGTTCAGGAGTCATGCACATGGTCACTTGTGTCCAAAACTGCGGTTTATTTTCCGCCAGTGGCGTAGCATCAATTCCTCTGAGAGGAATAGGAACTTTTAAAGGCTCCAGGACAAAACCACAGCGCTTGGCAAACGACAAGTCCATAAGACTCAGGGCAGCACCTGAATCCACAAACGCCATAACAGGGTAGGAAGACAATGAACAAATTAAAGTCACAGACAAAATAAATTTAGGCTGCAAATTACCAATGGAGACAGGACTGACAACCTTGGTTAGGCGTTTAGAGCATGCTGATATAACATGTGTAGAATCACCACAGTAAAAACACAGCCCATTCTGTCGTCTATGATTTTGTTGTTCGGTTCTACTCAGGATTCTATCACATTGCATTGCTGGATCGGGGTTTCTATCACATTGCATTGAAACAGGTGTCTGTTCAGACAACACCGCCAGAGGATTAGTGGATTTGCGCTCCCGCAAACGCCGATCAATCTGAATAGCCAGCGCCATAGAATCATTCAGACTTGTAGGAATTGTGAAACCCACCATCACATTCTTAATGGCTTCAGAAAGGCCATTTCTGAAATTTGCGGCCAGAGCACATTCATTCCATTGAGTAAGCACGGACCATTTCCGAAATTTTTGGCAATACACTTTGGCTTCATCCTGGCCCTGAGAGATAGCCAGTAGAGTTTTTTCTGCCTGAATTTCAAGATTAGGCTCCTCATAAAGCAATCCGAGCGCCAGAAAAAACGCATCAACATCCGCCAATGCCGGATCTCCTGGCGCTAACGCGAAAGCCCAATCCTGAGGGTCGCCACGCAAAAAGGAGATAACAATTTTAACTTGCTGAGCTGAATCTCCAGACGAACGAGGTTTCAAAGATAGAAACAATTTACAATTATTCCTAAAATTCCTAAATTTAAATCGATCTCCAGAGAACAGCTCAGGAATAGGTATCTTAGGCTCAGACATAGGACTGCTAACAACAAAATCCTGAATGCTCTGCACTCGTGCAGCAAGCTGATCCACACTAGTAATCAAGGTCTGAACATTCATGTCTGCAGCAAAGCTTACAGCCACTCTGAGAAAAAGGGGAAGGAAGAAAGAGGAGAAAAAAAAACAAAAAAAACTCAGAACTCCTTTTCTTTTAATCCCACTTCTGCAATCCATTAACTATTAAGGGCCTGGCATAATGTTGTGATCCCAATGGCAAGGGATCTCCGAGATTAAAGCAAAGTCTGCAAACATAAATACCAGCTCATAGGGAAGTGGTAACTAAGCTGACCATATAGCTGATCCTAGCACAAACACTAACAGTAGCGGGGGAACGTGCCTACGTTGATCCTAGACGTCTCGCGCCAGCCGGAGAACTAACTAACCCTATCAGGGAAAATAAGACCTCTCTTGCCTCCAGAGAAAAGACCCCAAAGTAATACAAGCCCCCAACAAATAATAACGGTGAGGCAAGAAGAAAAGACAAACGTAAGAATGAACTAGATTTTAGCAAAGAGAGGCCCACTGACTAAATAGCAGAAGATAGAAAGATGACTTATATGGTCAGCAAAAAACCCTGCAAAATATCCACGCTGAGTATCCAAGAACCCCCAAACCGACTAACGGTGAGGGGGGAGAATATCAGCCCCCTAGAGCTTCCAGCGATATCAGGAATCACATTTTGTACAAGCTGGACAAAAATACGAACAATGCAAATAAACAAAAATAAGAAAGCAGGACTTAGCTTATCTTGCAAAGAACCAGGACCTGAAGACAGGAGCAAACAGAAATGAACTGATTACAACGATGCCAGGCACTGGACTGAGAATCCAGGAAGTTTAAATAGCAACACCCCAGGCCTAACGAAGCAGGTGAGTACCAACCTGGTAAAAGACAATCAAGTGCCAAATCACTAGTGACCACAAGAGGGAGCCAAGAAGTATAGTTCACAACACTATCCTGAACAAATAACTACAGACAAGTCTCCAACCTCCCCTTCATCTCTAAACTCTTGAAGCGCCTGGTCTACTCCCGCCTTACCTGTTACCTTTCCACTCACTCCCTCCTAGACCCTTCATAGTCCGGCTTCCGCCCCCTACGTTCGACAGAAACTGCACTCATCAAAGTGACCAATAACCTTTGACAGCAAAGTGTAACGGTGACCACACACTGCTCATTCTTCTCGACCTCTCTGCAACTTTTGACACTGTTGACCACCATCTCCTACTCTCAAGGCTCCAGTCACTAGGCAATAAGGATACTGCCCTCTCCTGGTTCTCATCCTATCTTTCTGACCGCTCCTTCAGAGTTTCGTTCATTGGCTCCACTTCGTCCCCTCTTCCTCTCACTGTCGGGGTATTTCAGGGCTCAGTCCTTGGCCCACTTCTCCTCTCTCTCTACACAGCCCTAATTGAACAGACCATCAGCAGATTTGGCTTTCAGTACCATCTTTATGCCGATGACACACAACTATATACGTTATCCCCTGACCTTACTCCCGCTGTACTACAGAACGCCAGTGACTGTCTGTCTGCAGTATCCGACATCATATCCGCCCTTTATCTGATACTCAACCTCTCCAAAACAGAACTTCTTCTGCTCCCAGCATCTACTAACCTCCCTAAATCTGACATTTCCCTCTCCGTGGGTGGCACCATAATAACACCCCAGCAGCAGGCGCGCTGTCTGGGTGTTACGTTTGACACCAAACTTGCCTTCATTTCCCATATACAATCTCTTGCCCGCTCGTGCCGCTTGCACCTAAAAAACATCTCTAGAATCCACCCTTTTCTCACGATGGAAGCAACAAAAACCCTCACTGTCACCCTGATCCACTCCCTCCTGGACTACTGTAATGATCTATGAATTGGCCTCCCCCTCACTCGACTTTCCCCTCTCCAGTCTATCCTTAATGCAGCAGCCAGGGTTGCCTATCTAGCTAATCGGTATTCAGATGCAGCCACTCTTAGCCAGTCATTACACTGGTTGCCCATTCATTATAGGATCCAATTCAAACTACTTGTTCTCACTAGAGTTGAGCAACTTTTACTTCTTTGGATCGAGTCGGGTTTCGCGAAACCCGACTTTGTCAAAAGTCAGGTTGGGTGAAATCGGCCGATTATTGCGAAAAGTCGGGGGCCGACTGAAACACGAAACCTAATGCAAGTCAATGGGGAATCAAAGTCGGTAGTGAGTGGAGGACAGGAAAACACCTACAGTGCCCTTTTTAATGCCAAAAACATCAATTCTTATTACTTAAGCTTGTCAATCTTAATTTACTTTATAATAATAGTTAGGCATTAAAAACTGGGGGTCATTTGGCTAAAGTTGTGGGGGGGTAGGGCTGGCTCAAGATTTTCGTGGGCCCAGGAAATGCGGAATACGTCACGGCAGTGGAGCAGGGAGAGGTAAGTATTTCAACTTTGCAAGTGCTGTGATCCTGAGCAAGCAGGGGGGGCCCACTCGTTCGTGGGAAGGTGCAGATGAAAGTGCAGATTCCTTCATCAGGTGGGGGGGCATACTCGTTGGCAACGTCACTGGCACGGGGCCCCTCATAGTACGGCGGTGTGTTTGATGGCGGGTGGCACCTCCCACTGGCAGAGACACTTTTGCATACTATGAGGGATCCTGTGCCAGTGACGTTGCCAACGAGTATGCCCCCCCACCTGATGAAGGAACCTGCACTTTCATCTGCACCTTCCTTTTTGTCCCCGTGTAAGGTGGTATAGTATGCGAGAAGGGGAACCTGACTTTCAGCAGGGTCAGATTCTGGCTGTGTAGAGTGCAAGGGGAATGTAGTGGTCTGGGTCAATGTACCAGCAGACTCATCTAGCAGTGGCTGGGCAATGGGCAGGATGAGGAGGAAACACAGCTAGTAGGCCCAAATAATAAAGTAGGCTAAATGCAGTTCAAATGTGGTAACAGGACTAAACAGGCAGCATTGCTTTGTTCAGTGGAGGAAAACTGTAATGAGTGGCAGACACAGTTAGTATGCCCAAATAATAAAGTAGGCTAAATGCAGTTCAAATGTGGTAACAGGACTAAACAGGTGGCATTGCTTTGTTCAGTGGAGGAAAACTGTAATGAGTGGCAGACACAGTTAGTAGTCCCAAATAATAAAGTAGGCTAAATGCAGTTCAAATGTGGTAACAGGACTAAACAGGCGGCATTGCTGTCACGGGGAGACTAGGTGAGCGAGAGCTAAAAACCCGGGCCCCTGCAGTTTCCCTCAGACTAGGGAAATCCTGACTGACCCTCTACCTGAAGTTTACACTGATGGTGTGCATGTCCAGGCCTCGAACCTCACCCTGGCTCCTGTTTCAACCCTAGGCTGATACCTTCGCCCTCCACCCAGTGATGAGGTAATATTCCAATACCCACAGTTAGCACAGACAAGGATAAAGGAAAATATACACCACGCCGCAGTCACTCAGGAATACACTATAAATGTGCAGGGCAAAATAAATACAAATATAGGAAAGAGTAAATAAGACAGAGGAAAATACACCACCAGCAACGAATCTCCAAGAACCAGCTCTCCACTCCAGACCGAGATAACAACGCACAAGACAGAAGCTATAATCGGCGACGCCCAATGAACAGGAGAACTATATAAAGGCCATGGGAATGGCCCAGCTTCCAATCCAAGGATTAGGTAAATTAACCCCGGAACAGCTAGATAAAATCTAGCAGACGCCAATGAGTAAATAGTGGTCAAAAGCGGAATTACCGCTGTCTGTCGGACGACCTGGTCTGAACAGCGTCCGACATGACAGTACCCCGCCTTCTACGAGGGACCCCAGGGCCCTCATGGCTTATAGGACCCGGCTTGTCTGGATGGCGATGATGAAAAAACCTGACCAGCCGATCCGCATGAATGTCCGAGGCTGGTACCCAGGACCTCTCCTCAGGCCCATAACCAAGCCAGTGTACCAAGTACTGTAAAGTGCGACGCACTACACGAGAGTCAACCACCTTGGAGACTTCAAACTCCAAATTACCATCCACCAAGACTGGAGGTGGCATAGGCGCTGCGTCCACAGAACCCACCACCTTCTTTAGAAGAGACCTGTGGAACACATTGTGTATCTTATACACCGTAGGGAGCTCCAATCGGTACGCTACTCGGTTAATGACGGCGGTGACCCTAAATGGACCAATAAACCGTGGACCCAATTTAAGGGACAGTATTTTGAGTCTTATGTTTTTTGTGGATAACCACACCCAGTCATCCACACTCAGGTCCGCACCTGGCACACGCCTACTGTCAGCCACACGCTAGTACCTAGCACCCACACTCAACAGGCGCTGCTTAACTCTCCTCCAGACTGATGACAATTGTGTCCCCAACTGATCCTCCTCCCGAACGCCGGAAGAGCCCCTCTGACTCAAGGTACAAAATTGAGGATGTAGCCCGTAAACACAAGAAAACGGAGACTCCCCAGACGACTCCTGGCGGTGATTATTGATGGCAAACTCAGCCAAAGGAAGAAAGGTAGACCACTCCTCCTGGTTATCAGAGACAAAACAGCGTAAGTACTGTTCCAAATTTTGGTTCATACGCTCAGTCTGACCATTTGACTGAGGATGAAACGCCGAAGAATGAGATAACTTGATCCCCAGCCGTGAGCAAAATGCTCTCCAAAATTTTGCCACAAACTGAGACCCCCTATCAGACACGATGTCAGACGGAACCCCATGAAGTCTGACCACCTCCTGCACAAATACCTGAGCCAGAGTCTTAGCGTTAGGCAATGAAGGCAAAGACACAAAGTGCGACATTTTAGAAAACCGATCAACAATCACAAAGATGACCGTGTTCCCAGCTGATGAGGGCAAATCAGTGATGAAATCTATGGAGATTTCCGTCCAAGGCTTACTAGGTACCTCAAGAGGAAGTAGTGTGCCAACAGGACGAGAGCGAGGCGTCTTAGCCCTAGCACACGTGGTACAAGCTGACACGTATGAGACCACGTCCTGTCGGATCTTGGGCCACCAAAACCGACGTGACATCAGTTCCAAGGTACCTCTAACCCCTGGGTGGCCAGCCAGGACAGCATCATGATGCTCCGCCAAAACCTTTAGGCGGAGATGAAGCGGTACAAAAGATTTGTTGACGGGAAGCTCAGATGGTACCTCCTCCTAAGCCTCGGCAATCTCAGCCTCTACCTCGGTAGTGAGAGCCGAAACCACAACACCCTTTTGGAGGATGGGTACTGGATTCTCCCGAGGTTCTCCCCCCGGAAAACACCTGGACAGAGCATCCGCCTTAGTGTTTTTAGACCCCGGTCTGTAAGTGACCACAAAATTGAACCGCGTGAAAAACAATGCCCAGCGAGCCTGCCTGGGGGACAGACGCTTGGCTGACTCCAAATACAGCAGATTCTTATGATCGGTAATAACAGTAACCTGATGTACCGACCCCTCCAAGAAGTGTCGCCATTCCTCAAAGGCCAACTTAATTGCCAACAACTCCCTGTTGCCGATATCGTAGTTACGTTCGGCGGACAACAGTTTCTTGGAGAAATAGGCGCACGGACGTAAACCACTCAAAGATGAGCCTTGAGATAGTACCGCCCCCACACCAACCTCAGACGCATCGACTTCCACAACAAAGGGTTTAGATACGTCTGGCTGCACAAGAATGGGGGCTGAAACAAAACTGTTCTTAAGAAATTCAAATGCGCGCACAGCAGCATCAGGCCAAACGGAGAAATTGGTACCCTTTTTAGTCATGTCAGTTAGCGGTTTAGCAATGATGGAAAAATCCTTGATAAATTTCCTATAGTAATTAGAAAACCCAAGGAACCGCTGAAGTGCTTTCAGGTTATCAGGACGTTCCCAATGCAGCACCGCCTGCACCTTAGCGGCGTCCATTTTAAACCCAGAAGCAGACACAATATAACCCAAGAAAGGCAACTCTTGAACAGAAAATACACATTTCTCAAGTTTAGCATACAGCTTATTCTCTCTGAGAAGGTGTAACACCTGCCTGACATGATCTAAATGAGCATCACGGTCACAAGAATATATGAGAATGTCATCTAGATACACGAATTTCCCCAAAACATGCGAGAACACATCATTGATGAAATGTTGGAACACTGCAGGTGCGTTAGTCAACCCAAACGGCATCACCAAATTTTCAAAATGACCCTCAGGGGTATTAAAAGCCGTCTTCCACTCATCACCTTGACGGACTCTTATGAGGTTGTACGCCCCCCTGAGGTCAAGCTTGGTAAACCACTGCACCTGCCACCTGGTTGAACAAATCTGGTATCAGAGGCATAGGGTATGGATCACGAACCGTAATCTGGTTCAACTCCCTGAAATCCAAACACGGGCGTAATCCGCCATCTTTCTTCTTCACAAAGAAGAACCCTGCTGCCACCGACGAGGATGACGGTCTGGTGTGCCCTTTGCTCAAGCTTTCAGCAATGTAATCTTTTAACGCTTGTCTCTCCGGACCGGAGATGTTAAACATCCTAGCTTTAGGCAATTTGGCCCCTGGTTTAAACCTGATAGAACAGTCATAAGGACGATGTGGCGGCAACTCTGAACAACCCTTCTCAGAGAACACATCCACAAAATCCAGAAGTGACTCCGGTATGCTTGAAGTCACCGCAGCCACACATGTGGCCAGGCAATTCTCCTGGCAGAACTCGCTCCACCGAATTATGTCCTGAGTTTTCCAGTCAATTACCGGGTTGTGCATAGACAACCAAGGAAAACCCAAAACCACCTGAGCAGGAAGATTCCTGAGCACCTTACATGTAACCCGCTCGGAATGTAGAACTCCTATGTGGAGTTTCACCTCAGCCACAAATTCAGTTATCTCCCCCTGAGAGAGAGGAGCAGCATTGATGGTGACCACGCGGATAGGATGAGACAGTTTTTCAATCCTAAAACCTGCTGTGCGCGCAAACTCCTCATCAATGAGATTTGTGGCTGAACCACTATCCACAAAAACAGTAATTGGCAGCTCACTGCCAGCAATAAAAACCTTAGCAGGGAGCATGCATTGAGAAACCACCATGGAGGATATACATAAGCTCAGATTGGTCTCCTCCACACCCTCTGAGCTTAGAAGTTTTCCGCAGTTGCGTTTTTCTTAGACAGCAGAGGACAGATGTTAATAAAATGACCAGTTTTACCACAGTAAAAACAGGCTCCCTGCTTCCTGAGCTCAGGGGCTTGACGCCTGACATGTGACACCCCTGCGATTTGCATAGGTTCCGTGGGCTCACCTGCAGCAACCTCACGTGAACCTAAACCTTCTCCCACAGGCGGCGTCTCATGCTCCCCCTGACGCAAACGACGATCAATCCGGACAACCAGACTCATGGCGGAATCTAGAGAAGCAGGAGTCTTGTACATCAATAGGGCTTTTTTAACCCTTCCAGATATCCCATGTATAAACTGACTCCGCAATGCTGGATCATTCCATTGTGTATCGATTGCCCAGTGACGAAATTCAGAACAGTAATCCTCTGCAACTCGCTCCCCCTGGCGAATAGTGCGTATCTTAGATTCTGCTAGAGCCATTCTGTCCGGTTCATCGTAGATTTTCCCAAGAGAAGAAAAAAAACTCTCCACAGAGTCAAATGCAACAGAATCAGATGGCAAAGAAAATGCCCATGCTTGGGGATCCCCGCTTAACAATGACAACACCAGACCCACACGCTGAGCCTCATTACCCGAGGACATCGGGCGCATGCGGAAATATAGTTTGCAAGCTTCATGAAAAGAAACAAATTTACTGCGTTCCCCAGTAAATCTTTCAGGCAAAGGAAATTTAGGCTCAGCAACTCTTCCTGTCGCTCCAGCCTGCACATTAGATACTGCTAGTCCCTGTTGCTGCACTGCCCCCCTCAACTCAGTGACCTGTAGGGACAGCGCCTCCAACTGGCGGGTTATGGAAGTCATGGGATCCATGACCAAACAAAAAAAAAGAAACCCCTTTTTTTTTTTTTTGGGGCCGATTATAATGTCATAGTGTCATGGGGAGACTAGGTGAGTGAGAGCTAAAAACCCAGGCCCCTGCAGTGTATGTATATCCTCCCACAAATTAATTACAGAACACCTCTGTTTGCACAGCCTCTGAACCATGTGCAGTGTGGAGTTCCACCATGTTGCAACGTTGATTATTAGGCGGTGCTGGGGAAAATTCAGCAATCGCTGATGGTTCAGCATATGGCTGAAGTGTACGGGCGACCGGCGGATGTGCGAGCAAAGTCTTCGCACCTTCAGGAGCAGGGCTGGTAACTCCGGCTAATTTTTTAGGAAGCACTGCACCACCAGGTTCAAGGTGTGAGCCAGGCAAGGTATGTGTTTCAGTTCTGAAAGGGCTATGGCAGCCATAAAATTCCTTCCGTTATCACTGACTACCTTGCCTGCCTCAAGATGTACACTGCCCAACCATGACTGAGTTTGTTGCTGCAAGTACTTGGCCAGTAATTCCGCGGTGTGTCTGTTGTCGCCCCAAAACACTTCATTTGTAACACAGCCTGCTGACGCTTACCACTAGCTGTTCGATAATGGGACACCTCGTGTGCAACACTGGCAGCTGCGGATGGAGTGGTCGTGCGATTGTGCTCTGTGGACAAGCTTTCGCTTCTGGAGGAGGAGGAGGAGGAGGGGTGGCGAACGCCTTCAGCCACCTGTTTCCTAGACCGTGGGCTAGGCAGAACTGTCCCACTATGGCGGTCCCCTGTGGACCCTGCATCCACCACATTAACCCAGTGCACCGTGATGGACACGTAACGTCCCTGGCCATGCCTACTGCTCCATGCATCTGTTGTGAGGTGCACCTTTCCACTGACTGATTGCCTCAGTGCATGGACAATGCGGTCTTTGACATGCTGGTGGAGGGCTGGGATGGCTTTTCTCGCAAAGAAGTGCCGACTGGGTAGGTCATAGCGTGGCACTGCGTAGGCTATCGGGTCTTTGAAAGCTTTGCTTTCAACCAACTGGTAGGGCATCATCTCTAACGAGATTAGTATAGCAATGTGGGCGTTCAAACCCTGTGTATGCGGATGAGAGGATGAGTACTCTTGTAGGGTGAGTTGGACTGGAGAGCTGAATATGGTGGAACTAGCAGGGGTGGTGGTGGACATGGCAGATTGAGAGAGGGTTGGTGATGGTATTCTTGATGTTGGCCTACATACAGTGTTTCCTACCAATAACCTTGTGATTCCCTGACTGCTTTGGCCTTGCAACGATACCTCCACATTTGCTGCTGGTGGTGTCCTAACGGTGGGCTTACAGTGAGGGAAGCAATGTAGCTTTGCTGACTACCTTCATTCTGAGCAGGTGCACCAACGGTACGGGACGTTTGGTAGTTAGTCCAGGTTTGCAAGTGCATGCTGGTTAAATGTCTAAGCATGCACGTTGTATTTAATTTTTGAAGATTCTTCCCTCTGCTAAAGGTCTTTGAGCATTTCTTACAGATAACTTTTTGACTGATCATTCGGATCTTGGTTAAAAAATTACCACACTACACTCTTCCTACTATGGAATAGCTTTTCAGGCATTGCACGCTGTGCTACTTTCACCGGATGGCCACGCTGTCCTAAAACTGTTTTTGTTTTTGACAAACGTTTTTGGCCTGATACGGGCCTGCCAGATGACAGCTGTTGCGATGTAGATGGCTGCTGGGGATCATCCTCCTCCGCTTCTGAGCTACTGGCAGCGGCACCCTCTTCCCCCAATGGCTGCCAATCTGGGTCAACAACTGGGTCATCTATCACCTCCTCTTCAATGTCATGTGCACCTTTCTCTGTGTCACCGTGTAAGGTGCTATAGCGTTCAGGACAGGGCACCATAGTCTCATCAGGGTCAGATTCTGGCTCAGTACACTGCGAGGGCAATGTAGTGATCTAAGTCAATGGAACAGCATAATAATCTAGCTGTGGCTGTGCATCAGTGCACTCCATGTCCGATTCATCTTGTAATGGGCAGTTAACAATTTCCCTTTCTAACCCAGGCACGGTATGTGTAAAGAGCTCCATGGAGTAACCTGTAGTGTCGCCTGATGCATCCTTCACTTTTGGTTTGGGTGAAGGACACAAGGAAATGTCTTGTTCCTGACCGGGAACATCCACTGATGACTCACTGCTTTTATATTTGGAACTTTCTGAAGAGGAGGCGAAAGAGCTAGAGGCTTAGTCAGCAAGGAAAGCCAAAACTTTTTCCTGCTGCTCCGGCTTTAAAAGCTGTTTTTCTACTCCCAGATAAGGGAGCCTTCGAGGCCTTGTGTAGCCAGATGATGATGCTGGCTCAACACCTCCAGCCTTAGGTGCTATTGTGCTTTTCCCACTACCACCAGATGCACCACCACCACCATCAGTACCAGCTGGCAACCTATGCCCATGGCCTCTTCCACCAGACTTCCTCATTTTTGGGAAAATCTAACCAAAATAACAACCGTTATATGGTACGTAAAACAAGGTAGAAGGTGTATATAAACTTGTTGAGAATTTAAATCTCCCTTTTTTTTGTGGGAGACTGAACCAAAACTCAAGCCCTGTGCATAAAACAACACAATGTAAGTGGCAGAAAGTGGCTGGCTGATATACGACAAACTAACAGGACTGAAGTATATCCACTTTGTGAGAATTTGAATCTCACCTTTTTTGGGGGAGACTAAACCAAAACTCAGGCCCAGTGTATATAACAATGCAATCTAAGTGGCAGAAAGTGGCTGGCTGACATACGACAGACTAACAGGACTGAAGTATATCCACTTTGTGAGAATTTGAATCTCACTTTTTTTGGGAGACTGAACCAAAACTCAGGCCCAGTGTATATAACAACGCAATCTAAGTGGCAGAAAGTGGCTGGCTGACATACGACAAACTAACAGGACTGAAGTATATCCACTTTGTGAGAATTTGAATCTCACTTTTTTTTTTGGAGACTGAACCAAAACTCAGGCCCAGTCTATAAAACAACACAATGTAAGTGGCAGAAAGTGGCTGGAAGATATATGAAAAAATACAAATACTGTAGTACAATTTCAATCTCCCTACAATGATCTCAGGACAAGTATGGCAGCAATAAAATGGACTGCTGCACACAAAAGTGTGGACAAATAAACAAGATAACTGTGCAGAAAGGAGCAACAGGATTTTTGCTTTTAAAAAAGCAGTTGGTTTGCACAGCAGCGTGCAAACAGCAATGCAGCTATCAGGGAGCCTTATAAGGCAGCCTAATAAGCTACAGAGCTGATGTACAAAAATATAGCCTCCACTGCCCCTGCCAGGGCCGGACTGGGACTACAATTCAGCCCTGGCATTTGAAGTTACACAGGCCCACTTGTCACATGGTGACGGTATAATAGCTTTGTACACTTGTAGGCAGGGCCGATTTTAGGCAAAGTGGGGCCCTAGGTAAAGTTTAAAATGGGGCCCCAAATGCTAACATATTGCACATCACACAAAAGCATTTCTGTTGTATTTAGGTGCGCTGAGTTCAGGCCGCTAAATGAGTTTGATCGACAATACGGAAGTTGTTCAACGCTTGTTTCCCGGCCTCTTTCCACCAACTGAGGAATAATGATGGGACAGAACGATCACTAATAGATCACTAACAGATCACCATACAGTATCATGTTATAAGCAGCACATCTACAGTTTACACCCGCGATGTGCTGCTGAGAACAATGATTTTTGTTCCAGCAAAAACAATCTGAATATGCAGCATTTTACTTGTTTGGTAAAATACACCCCATAGTCCTCCATATATTATAATGTGCTCCACAGTCCTCCATATAGTATAATACACTTCCTATAGTGTTCCATATTAAAATACACTGCTCAGTCCTCCACATAGTATAATACACTCCTCATAGTGCTCCATATAGTATAATGCACCGCCATAGTCATCCATGTACTACAATTCACTTCCCATAGTATAATGCACCCCATAGTTCTTCATATAGTATAACGTATTCCCCATAGTCCTCGATACAGTATAATGCAGCCCACATATAGTATAATGCAGCCACCCCAGAGTATAATGCAGCCACCCCAGAGTATAATGTAACCCCCCATAGAATATAATACAGCCCACCTCCCCATAATATATAATGTAGCCCCCCATAGAATATAATGCAGCCCCCCATAGTATATAACACAGCCTCCCCCATAGTATATAACACAGCCTCCCCCATAGAATATAATATACCCCCACAATAGTATATAACACAGCCACATAGTACATAACATGGCCTCCCTCATAGAATATAATATACTCCCCATAGTATATAGCAAAGCCCGCATAGTATATAGCACAAACCGTATAGTATATAGCACAGCCTGCATAATATAGCACAGCGCGTGTAGTAGATAACACAGCCCACACAGCAGTATACAGCACAGCCCACGCAGTAGTATACAGCACAGACCACGCAGTAGTATACAGCACAGACCACACAGTAGTATACAGCACAGACCAAACAGTAGTATACAGCACAGTCCACAGAGTACTATATACAGCACAGCCCACAGAGCAATATATACAGCACAGCCCACAGAGTACTATATACAGCACAGCCCACAGAGTACTAAATACAGCACAGCCCACAGAGTACTATATACAGCACAGCCCACAGAGTACTATATACAGCACAGCCCACAGAGTAATATATATACAGCACAGCCCACAGAGTAATATATATACAGCACAGCCCACAGAGTACTATATACAGCACAGCCCACAGAGTAATATATATACAGCACAGCCCACAGAGTAATATATACAGCACAGCCCACAGAGCACTATATACAGCACAGCCCACAGAGTACTATATACAGCACAGCCCAGAGTACTATATACAGCACAGCCCAGAGTACTATATACAGCAGAGCCCAGAGTACTATATACAGCAGAGCCCAGAGTACTATATACAGCACAGCCCAGAGTACTATATACAGCAGAGCCCACAGAGCACTATATACAGCACAGCCCACAGAGCACTATATACAGCACAGCCCACAGAGCACTACATACAGCACAGCCCACAGAGAACTATATATAGCACAGCCCACAGAGTACTATATACAGCACAGCCCAGAGTACTATATACAGCACAGCCCAGAGTACTATATACAGCACAGCCCACAGAGAACTATATATAGCACAGCCCACAGAGTACTATATACAGCACAGCCCACAGAGCAATATATACAGCACAGCCCACAGAGCACTATATACAGCACAGCCCACAGAGTAATATATACAGCACAGCCCACAGAGCACTATATACTGCACAGCCCACAGAGCACTATATACAGCACAGCCCACAGAGCAATATATACAGCACAGCCCACAGAGAACTATATATAGCACAGCCCACAGAGTACTATATACAGCACAGCCCACAGAGCACTATATACAGCACAGCCCACAGAGCACTATATACAGCACAGCCCACAGAGCACTATATACAGCACAGCCCACAGAGCAATATATACAGCACAGCCCACAGAGCAATATATACAGCACAGCCCACAGAGTACTATATACAGCACAGCCCACAGAGTACTATATACAGCACAGCCCACAGAGTACTATATACTGCGCAGCCCACAGAGCAATATATACAGCACAGCCCACAGAGTACTATATACAGCACAGCCCACAGAGTACTATATACTGCGCAGCCCACAGAGAAATATATACAGCACAGCCCACAGAGTACTATATACAGCACAGCCCACAGAGCACTATATACAGCACAGCCCACAGAGCAATATATACAGCACAGCCCACAGAGTACTATATACAGCACAGCCCACAGAGCAATATATACAGCACAGCCCACAGAGTACTATATACAGCACAGCCCAGAGCACTATATACAGCACAGCCCAGAGTACTATATGCAGCACAGCCCACAGAGCACTATATACAGCACAGCCCAAAGAGCACTATATGTAGCACAGCCCACACAGTAGTATACAGCACAGAGCATAGCCCGCATCTCTTCTCTTCCTCCCCCCCCCCCCCCCCCCGAGAATGGCCCACAGTCCAGTTAAAAAAAAAAACAACACTCTCCTCACCTCTCCTCTTGCCAGCGTTGCTTCCTGGTTCCTGCTCCTGTCTCAGCAGCTGCAGTCTGCCCGGGACACAGCAGGTGTGCGATGATATGACGTCATCGCGCACCCGCAGTGTCAGAGGCAGAGCGGGGAATGATGGGAGAGGGAGCGTTTGTAGACGCTCTCTCGTCCATCATTGCATTCAACTGTACCGGCGTCTAAAATGCGACGGGGGGGGGGTTGTCGGCGGGGGCGGGGGGAGGCGGATCGAGCGGCCCACTACTGGCACCGGCCCTTCTGGCATTTGCCAGAAGTGCCCGATGGCCAGTCTAGCCCTGGTCCCTGCAAAAAAAAGGTTGTGTTGGAAAGTGGAAATCGCTACAGCACAAGCAGTTTGGGGTTAATCTTCCCTCCCTAACTATATCCCTTCTTCTGATGAAGCTACAGCAACCTCTCCCTATGCTAAGATCGGCAGAAGTAAGATGGCGGTCCGTGTGCACGACCCTTTATAGCCCCTGTGACGCCGCAGAAAGCAAGCCAATCAATGTCATGCCCTTCTCTAAGATGGTGGGGACCGAGACCTATGTCATCACGCTGCCGACACTCTGCGTCCTCCTTCATTGGCTGAAAAATGGCACTGAAAGCGTCATACGAAACGCGACTTTTGCGCGCAGATCGCCGACCTCATGGCCGATCCCACACTAGGATCAGGTCGGGTTTTATGAAACCCGACTTTGCCGAAAGTCGGCGATTTTTGAATTTGTCCGATCCGTTTCGCTCAACCCTAGTTCTCACCCACAAAGCTCTTCACAGTGCAGCACCCACTTACATCTCCTCCCTTATTTCTGTCTATCGGCCTAACCGACCACTGCGCTCTGCAAATGACTTTCGACTAACCTCTGCACTAATCCATACCTCGCACTCCCGTCTCCAAGACTTCTCCAGCGCTGCGCCAATCCTCTGGAATGCTCTACCCCAGGAAATTAGGACCATCCACAATTTGCATAGTTTTAGGCGCGCCCTCAAAACATATTTGTTCAGAGTGGCCTATCAGGTTCCCTAATCAAAGTCATTTTATGTGTAAGGGCGCGTGTGTAGCACATTCACTATCTCCACCTATCTACCACTCCCTCAAGATGGCTGGACCATCATTGTAAATACATCATTTTAAATAAATACTTGTACTTTGTATCTCCCCCACCTCATTGTAGATTGTAAGATCTCACGAGTAGGGTCTTATTTTGCTTTAATTATTGTATTGTTAATGTTGTTACTTATGACTTGCGTTTGAAACTGTTAAACTGTAAAGCGCTGCGGAATATGTTGGCGCTATATAAATAAAGATTATTATTAGAATTAATCTATTTGCTAGAATTACGTATTCCAGAGAGGTGATGCAGCACAAGAAAAGAGGAATTTCTTTGCTTTATAATTAGGATGTGGATAACTTGCTGATAGCTAGGAATTCAACTGCAGGTACCCTAGTGATCCCAAGAACAGGCGCTACTGAGCATCGGCTTGAATAGAAGAGAGGTGCGCGTGTTCCACTCATTGTCAATGTACCTGCCAGAAGTAGGCGAGCCCTGTACTCGCCTTTCTCTGGTTAGTGCCATAGGCAATAAATGGAGCGGAGGTCAAGCATGCTCACTTTTTCGGCGTTTAGTAAGCCGTTCAGTAAGCTATACTATTGATAGGGGATAACTTGCCATTTTCAGAAAACTTCTTTAACATGTAATGTGAGGAATGGGAGTGCAGGATGGGGTTAGAGGTCACATATGTGGACACCAAATTGTTCCTTCATGGAATTTGTTTTATTTTTTGTGAACTTCATTGTCAAGGTTCCTTACTCTAAGATTGGTTCTAATAGTCAACCTGTCATCTGAACACCCAGAATCCATGCTGTGCATCTAGTGTAAAACTAAAATCGAGTCCTAGAGTGGTCCCAGTACATCCTACATCACATAGGAACTTTTCTAATTTCTTGCTTGTTTTGTTTCCATTATGATAGTGTAGCGCCCCCACTGCCGCAGGGCCGAGGGGTACCCGGTACCGGGCCTCTGAGTCTCTGCTCTGGGGTTGTCACGGTGGCTAGGCCCGATCCGTGACCCTGCCGAGGGGCGCACAGTGAATGATGTGACGAATGTAGATGGTGGTGATGAGGCTGTAGTGGTGCAGTGCAGTAAATAACGAGGACACCAGGTTGCAGTCTCTTTACCTCTTTACTGAAGATCTCTGGGTCCTCAGTCCGGAACACGGTTCACCAGGCTGCGCAAGTCCGGCCGGTCCAATAGCACCTCCAGAGTTCTCCTCACAGGTGGAAATCGGTGCCTTCCTACTAGCGCTATGTGTTGTGGTCCTTCCCTGCTGTGCTTACGGAAAGTCCCCACAACTGTTGTGTCTGTTTCTTAAGTTCCCTCACAACTCGATTAGATGATGTTCTGCTAATCCTCCGTCCCTCCCTGTTGTTCTGGTTGGGACGGCACCCGTTTGACGGGTAGGCTCGGAGCTCTTCCGGGACCCTAGAGTCGCCCCTCTCCACAAGTTGCCCCCCAAGACTGCATAGGTGATTAAAGTTAGACAACCCGCCTGAGACTGACTGTCCTGCCGCTGTTTGGAGTATTGCTTGAAGCTGAATGTTATGATACTCCCTCAGCGTTCCGGCCACCGGTAGTGCGCCTCAGTAAGATGTTGCTTCGGTCTTACAGCACGACTCCTACTGGTATTTCTCCTTTTGCGTGATCTCGTTTCTCACTCAGCACAATCTATCTCGCTTCTAATCCTTCCTTGGGCACCGCCGCTACCCGGAGCAGGCACGGTCCCGTTACGTTCGTTCAAGTTGCCAAGCCTCTGTCAGGATCCCACCCCTGACAGAGACCCTACTGTATCTTTCCCCACAACACCCTCTGCCACAAGGTGTTGCCTGGTTCCAACCCAGTCAGCTTTCTGATCTAACTTTCTGCCTGACCCCCAGTTTACCCACTATGGTGGGGAATGGCCTAGTGAATAGAACCCTTAGCTCCCCCCGGAGGCCCGGCTGTGAAATGTATTGGTGTCTGTGATACCTGATCAGATGAACTCCTTCAGTGCCATCAGACGTACCATAGCTCCCCTTAGCGGCGGAGCCACAGTACTGCAACGACCAGGACTCTGGGGCGCTGCACTCCCCCCTGGTTAAACACAGTACTCCGGGACTGAGAAGAAAACAACAATACAGGTTAGCAAAAAGACATACAATTTGTGTGAGTGCAATAACAGTAAGCATATTTAAACAGGCTTCCCTTTATGGGAGGTAAGGACACTTGAACGTTACAAACATGGTTAAATATCATAGCAACATGCTATAAATAACTTTTCTTACCCAACCGGGTATTCTACTAAGTGCAAAATTGTTGAACAATAATTTAACATTGCCTTTAAGGACATACACTCTGAATCCACTAAAGACCTTCCTATAATCACATTATAAGGTAATTTAACTTTTCCATTCTCCTTCTTTAAATCTGCAGGACCGCCTGTCCTAACGGCACCAGACCTACTGCCTCTCCTTTCCATGCAGGACCGCCCCGTTCAGCCCGGGCCTACTGCCTTTTCCACTACTATACACAGTATAGAGCATAACTTTACTTTCAGTTTAAGAGCACTGAGCCATCTCTACATGACTCCTATAAGGACTCAGGGTTTACCTTCTACCCTAATTATCTATCAACGTTATCAACCATTTTCTTTATATAACATCAAACCTTCTCATTATCTTTCTCACTAACATGCATGCTGGACACCACGTCTACCCCTGCGGGCCCACTGCATCCTTCTGCTATCTTTCACTTTTTTTTTTTTTTTTCAGAGAACATCATCGGCATTTCTTCACAATTAACTAGTTGAATACATATAACTTACTCATGTAAACATTATCATTACTTTCTTTCGTCAAAACATTATTGCTACCTGTCTTAAAGCAATATCATCGTTTAAGTGCGACAAATGAACATCCCCTTTAAGAGGGGACCAAGTCTCTATGAGGTAGCACGCCTTCTCAAGCTACCAGTCCATACTCAGCAAAGGTTCCAGTGTGGTATCTTCACAAAGAGTCCTTCTTTAAGTAAAACCAGTAGGGAGCACCTTTAATAAGGTGCAAACTATGTACAAAAAGTTCGTATCATGCACTGTTCATGATTTCAGCAGTTCTTTTCAACTAAAAACTTGTGCAAAAACTTTGGAAAAACAAACAAAAACAAAACAATAGGGATCCCGGGTCAACAGAAGGATCCCCTTAAGAGTTAACCCTGGACGGGTCTAGCAAAACAGGAAACGGACCAAACAGTTAAGAAACTATGTACATATTCATGGTATCGAGGTTTATCCTTCCAAGTCTGGGGGTGGCTTCCGTGAGCACCGCCCTCCTCCTGCCACCACATAAAGGGCGTCTGCACCCCGGATTGGGGTCTGGGTACTCACGGTTCTCCTCGGAGTGATGGTCCGCAAACATTTGGCACACAGGGAGATTGGGGCAATGACTGCTGGTCACAGTGAATCATCGGAGGATGGTACTGTCACTTCTGGCTTGTATCTGCGCACGTGCAGGGCATACCACCCCTTATCTCCCCAGTGGCGAGTGTACCGAACTCGGTCTCCTGGGTAGAGATCCCGGCCTGGGTGTCCCTCAACGAGGTGCGCCTCCACATCCCGCCGGTTGACAAACACTTCGAAGGCAAGACCGGGCTCCTTAATGAAGCCCCAACCTCCCTGCAGCCGGAAGGTGCTAATCACGCCATAGCACTGCGGGCCCCAGTTCTCCTCAGCAGCCTGCCTGACCTGGGCTTTAATTTGGAGGTCCTTCTCCCTCTCAGCCTGACGCCGGAGCTCCTTCTTGCGGGCCCACTCCTCCTCTTGCTGGCGCAGCTGCTGGCGGTATTCCCTCTGGCGGATGACCTCAATACTCTCCCCTTCCTCCTGGGCATCCCCTGGGAACCCCATCAGGTTGGTGGTGGCCGCGCGGGTCCACTTGAAGGTTACCCATTCTCCTTGGAGCTGCGGGAGCTGCTTGATGGGTCGCAGGGGGCTATCGGCTGTCTGCAGGGTTTCCCAGGGCCTCTCGCACTCGATGCGGCTACACACCCGTCCGGGTGGTCGTGGTGGGGGCGAGTCTACATCCACTAGCAGGGGCTCTTCAATCGCCACGCCCGGGTTGGCGCCGTTACCTGCTTCCGCCGCATCTCCGGTGCCGGTCTCCTCTGTGGTCGGCTGCGGGATCGATGCCTGGTGCGGGTGTGGCTCCTCACTAGGGATGGTTGCTCGCTGGCAGAGACTCCGGAACTGCCGGCACAGCTCCTCCACCTCTGCCCCGAGGATCTCCTGATTAGCGCAGCCTGGTACGAACTCCGTCAGCTCCCATTGGCGGGGCCTGGTACGGGTCTTCTCTCCCTCTCCGGGGTGACTTCCGCGCTCCATGCTGCCAATCGGATTCTGCCTCGTGGCATCCAGAGGCTCTTGCTCCTCCTCGTCCGGAGGACGGCCTTTCTCTCCTCCACCATCCCACACTAGGAGGCGGGCCCTTATCCTTGATGGGCATATTTTCTGAACATAGTAGTATCTGTGAGGGGTGGGCTCCATCTTCGCGCCGCTCTTCCAAGCCATGCCCACGATGACACGCCCCATGTTCCCTGCGCGCCACATAGTACCATAATGGCGACGGTTTTAGCGGGGAATGTCATAGCACAGTCTTTGCAACATAATACAGTCCTAGCACAATAAATCTCAGTTCCAAGGCACACATGACCTGATTCTTCAGGCTTAAGTAGATCCTGTTCGTGACACCAAGTTGTAGCGCCCCCACTGCCGCAGGGCCGAGGGGTACCCGGTACTGGGCCTCTGAGTCTCTTCTCTGGGGTTGTCACGGTGGCTAGGCCCGATCCGTGACCCTGCCGAGGGGCGCACAGTGAATGATGTGACGAATGTAGATGGTGGTGATGAGGCTGTAGTGGTGCAGTGCAGTAAATAACGAGGACACCAGGTTGCAGTCTCTTTACCTCTTTACTGAAGATCTCTGGGTCCTCAGTCCGGAACACGGTTCACCAGGCTGCGCAAGTCCGGCCGGTCCAATAGCACCTCCAGAGTTCTCCTCACAGGTGGAAATCGGTGCCTTCCTACTAGCGCTATGTGTTGTGGTCCTTCCCTGCTGTGCTTACGGAAAGTCCCCACAACTGTTGTGTCTGTTTCTTAAGTTCCCTCACAACTCGATTAGATGATGTTCTGCTAATCCTCCGTCCCTCCCTGTTGTTCTGGTTGGGACGGCACCCGTTTGACGGGTAGGCTCGGAGCTCTTCCGGGACCCTCGAGTCGCCCCTCTCCACAAGTTGCCCCCCAAGACTGCATAGGTGATTAAAGTTAGACAGCCCGCCTGAGACTGACTGTCCTGCCGCTGTTTGGAGTATTGCTTGAAGCTGAATGTTATGATACTCCCTCGGCGTTCCGGCCACCGGTAGTGCGCCTCAGTAAGATGTTGCTTCGGTCTTACAGCACGACTCCTACTGGTATTTCTCCTTTTGCTTGATCTCGTTTCTCACTCAGCACAATCTATCTCGCTTCTAATCCTTCCTTGGGCACCGCCGCTAACCGGAGCAGGCACGGTCCCGTTACGTTCGTTCAAGTTGCCAAGCCTCTGTCAGGATCCCACCCCTGACAGAGACCCTACTGTATCTTCCCCCACAACACCCTCTGCCACAAGGTGTTGCCTGGTTCCAACCCAGTCAGCTTTCTGATCTAACTTCCTGCCTGACCCCCAGTTTACCCACTATGGTGGGGAGTGGCCTAGTGAATAGAACCCTTAGCTCCCCCCGGAGGCCCGGCTGTGAAATGTATTGGTGTCTGTGATACCTGATCAGATGAACTCCTTCAGTGCCATCAGACGTACCATAGCTCCCCTTAGCGGCGGAGCCACAGTACTGCAACGACCAGGACTCTGGGGCGCTGCAATAGCATAATTAATAAAAGCTGAAGTGACCACTGCTCTTCTTGGAAATGTCTGAGCTTTCATTTGTAACTCAACCCATCTTTCCTTGATTGACATGCTATCTCCTACATCATACCTAGCTTTCCCTCCAGCTTCGTACTCACCTTCCAGCACCTCTGTTAAACCAGCGCAGATGGCTTGAGAGGTGTTCACTGGCTCCAGTGTCTGCTCAATTCGGACTGCTGCAGCCTATGATTGCCTGCAGTGGTCAGCTGACAAGAAGAGTGCATCACCAGAAAAACACCCATGCTTTTTTAGTCATCTGATCGATGCAAACACCCACAGAGGAGAGACACTGCTTCTGGAGTCAACACAGACAGTCAAAGCAACCTGTTCTAGATCCGCTGGGGCGCTGATAGGTGAATATGTCTCCATCTATTATTTTAAAATCATCCATGCCTGAAAAAAAATTATATTTCACTGTTATACATTTCCTCTTTGAAAAAAACAGCTGAACATTTGCAACACAACTGCATGTATTAACACGCAGTCATTTTTCAATTCAGCAGTCTCAGGACAAAAATACCATTTTGGTAAGTGCAGTTGCAACTTGGGATATTTGAAGCCAAACGTGTATTTTTATTACAATAATCCACAGAAGTTACCAATAGAATAATTGAATAAACCATGTATAATTTTCTGTACACCCAAGGCCAATGTCCATTTATAGGAATCTACGTAACACCTATTATATAGTGATACGAATGTAGTAAGGAGGTCTTCTTTCCGTTTGCACGGGCCCACACAGAAAAACATCTGACTAATAATTCATGTGGTAAGTCTTAGTGGTTTATAGAGTTTTACAAAACTGTAACTGAAACTAACATGTTTTTCACATCAACAAAAGCAAAATAGCTGAAATATTTTTTCTAAACACCAGAAGCATACCTGGTTGAGCTGAAAGAAAGAAAGAAGCCACCAGAATCTACCGTATGCTCCAGCACTGTGGCTCCGATGGTCCCCAGTGGACTAGAAGAGATGACATCATGACCATTAGTGACCTGACTGCTGAGATCAATGATTGGCTGAAGGGTCAAGTGAATCATTGTCAAAATTTCATCTTTTCCAGTCCGACAGAGTCCACTGAAACATCAACACTGAAACAAGGAGTAACTCCGTTTTGTTTCTTTTTGTTTTTTTGTTTTTTAATGCATGGAATTGAATAAACTTGCATAGACGCTTAAATTTAGAAAAAATAAACTTAGGTTTTCACTTTCAAATTATGATACGAAAAATGAGGTTTTCCGAAGGCGTCAGAATCAGAATGGTGATCATAGCACATTGGATTAATCCTTGCCGAACTAGCAAATTTTGGTTGGACCAGCAAATGATCTAATGTGTATGAGGACCACCCAACTGTCCCCAATAGCAGATGCCAAAGGAAAAAAAGAAACAGACAGCTGCATTTTAATAGACCCTTTTTTATTTTATAAGATAAATAGTCGCTAAATGTGTCTGGCAGCGACTTACTTACCTTTTCCTATACAGAAGACATGCTCCCTTGAATGCATGTGAAGGCATAGTGTGGTCGGGAGAAGTAGCTGTCAGCTATCTGAGCCTTGGCCCATAGATATCAAGCCTAAAGGTGTGTTTAGATAATAAAACCAACTTCACTAAATGACCACCGATCGGAAAGCATTTACTGTTTACACAGGCAGATCATGCTAAACGTTGCGCTCTGAGTGATCTGTAATAGATCGTTCAGTGCGCGCAGGCTGCCATAGTTCTTGGCAGCGCAAGTCCTGTTTACACAGCATAATGTATCCGCCAAGAACGATCATCTTTTGCACTTCACAAAAGATCATTTCACCCAATGAACGAGTGTTTGGCTCATTCCTCAGGTCATCGGCAGCATGTTTACACTGAAGAATTATCATAAACGCACGTTCTTAAGAAGGGTCATTCACACTAATCTTTCAGTGTAAATGTGGCATAAAGGATTGTTTACATGAGCAGATAATCATTTAAATGAAGAGATCATAACTCATGACTAGCTAACGATATCTGAAAAATGTTTATGTAGGTCAAGAACCATAAATGAAATGGTTGAATAGTGAATTTTACATCGTAACATTGGGCATTGGGCATTGTGGTCACACAGACAGATACTCTGAAGTGTAGAAGTGTTCAACGTGCAAATCTCATAAGTGACACTGTTTATTTTGAGTGCATGAATTGATAAAGTGTTGTACACATTTCCGTTGAAACTGTACTTAGAAAATTGCAGTCAAATTAGCAAAGTGAAAAATTTTTTAAATAATCACAGAGATGTACTGTTTCCAATCCTCCAACTATTACAGCCGTGGAACACAAAAAAAACCCTATTTCGGACCTGAGTTCCCACTCCTCCTTTTTCACGGTCTAATTGTAAACAAGCGAACAATCTCCACTTACTTTACATAATTTTAAAAAGTTGAAGGAGAATTTTTTTGCTCTCCTAAATAATTTCATACACGATAAACAAGCAATGTTGGACACATCATTCGGTCACGCAACACATTCACGTTACACAATTACCGTGAACAATGGGTCGTTAGCGTTAGAATCTGACGGATCAGCCAGTTTAAATGCAACTTCAGAGTCTTGACTGATTTAGTGTTCAAATGGAGAAAGCTCCATTGTTTCCCTTTACAGGAGTCCAACAGAAAGCTCTCCAACAGCAAATAATATATTAATAAACCTAAGTCAAGGGGAAAGTATAGTAGATAAAAAAACAATATTAAAGAAAATGGATGCAGCCGGCACCCATAACAGAAGATGGAGGCAGCACAGGTGCAATATACTGATGAACAATCACTAAGGCTAGTTTCACATTTGCGTTAGAATCCGCAGCGTTTAATTCGCAACCTCAAACGCACGGAAAACCGCATGGAAACGCGTACAAACGCAGCGTTTTTTAGACGCATAAGGTAACGCATGCGGTTAAAAAAAATGCGGCATTTTCACGCTTTTTCATGCGTTTTGCATGCGTTTGTGTTTTCTGTGCGCATGGTGGAAAATTTAACAGGAGAAAAATCTAGATAAACAGACACAGCCAATGGGACTACAGTGGGCGTGTATTATGGGATACCCATATATAGACCCTTGGACTGCTGAAATCTTCACAGTTTGCTACTGTATGCTGCATCATGATGGATCTTTGCATGGAGAGCTTTTATTTCAACCTGGATTTAAGTATCAAGCTGTTTCTTGCCTGTGCATTTGCTTGGGAGCAAGAAAGAAATAGAGAACGACAGAGAAGGACACAGTGTAGGCGTTTTTGGAGACACCCCATTATTGAACTCCGGGCGAGCCGTGGAGCCTACCACACGCTATATGGCGAGCTTAATGCCAACCCGGACAAATTCCCGGAATATACCAGGATGTCTCAAGACTCTTTTCGGGATTTGCTTGGTCGTGTCCAAGGAGCCATCCGGAGACAGGACACCCAGCTTCATAGAGCGATTCCAGCAGAGGAACATCTCCTGGTTACATTAAGGTATGTAATAATTCTAAACAAATGCCAGTCATAATTATTGTTGGTCTGCCATGTATTATTTGTATTTTCCTTTATGACTTTAGCTAAACACCACCATAAATCAAATTGATTGTAATTTTATTTTTTTATTTTATTTCAATTTTCTGTCAACCGGAGAGAGCTTATCATCCCTCCACTTTCAGTACCGGCTTGGAATTTCCACCTTGTCTGGAATAGTTGCGGACAGCTGCCAGGCTTTGTGGAACGTTCTCTGGGATGAATTTATACCCCTGCCCACCGACGACATGTGGATGGAAATTGCAGAAAAATTCTGGAGTGTGTGTGATTTCCTCAACTGTTTGGGAGCAGTGGATGGAAAGCAAATACGCATTATCAAACCCGCCAGAACTGGATCGGAGTACTTCAACTACAAGAAATATTTTTCTGCAGTGCTGATGGCAATAGCAGATGCGGACTGTCGCTTTATTGCCGTGGACATTGGAGCTTTTGGCTGTGGCAATGACTCCCAGACTTTCAAGAACTCTGATATGGGCCGACGTGTGTATGGCAAAAATTTTAATTTTCCCCTGCCATGACCTCTCCCCAACACTCAAGGCCCACTGATGCCATTTGTTATGGTTGCGGATGAGGCCTTTCAGATGTGTGAAAACCTACTGAAACCATATTCCAGTCGGGACTTGAACCACAGTAAAAGGATTTATAACTACAGACTGACCAGGGCCCGAAGAACTGTAGAGTGTACCTTTGGGATTCTTGTCTCAAAATGGCGCATTCTTGGGACAGCCATTAATCTAAAAATGGAGACAGTCGCTGAGGTGGTCAAAGCCTTTGTGGTTCTCCACAATTACTTAATGGCTAAGGAGCGACCCAACATTGAACTGGATGAACCAGTTGCAAACAAATTAGATTACCAGCATCACCCGCTGCGGTCAACTGTTGAAGCTGGCCACATGCAGGACCAATTTGCTGCCTATTTTGATTCTGATATTGGACGTGTGGCATGGCAAGACAATATTGTGTAAAATTTCCTGTTGGGTTTGGGTCTGTACCAGTTATGTTTTAAATGTTACTAATATTTTTTGTTAATAAACTACGTGTTTTTATATCTTGACCGAGTCTCCTATGTATTTCCTCTAAAAACCACTTAGATTGCTAGTGATAAAGATAGTTGACGTCATTACGTCCTGATTCTGTTCTGCAGTATCTATTGGACGCAGACTGAAGAGAAGATGGAGGTATAATTCAAAGCAGATCTATACTCATCAGGTCATGTGTCACAAATAATGACTTCATGAGCACAAAACGCAGCCACATGAATTCACTAATTCTGACACCTGACCAGGTGAGTATAGATATGCCTTGTATGACTCTTCAGTTTGTGTGAAATAGATTATGTACACTGAAGAAAAAATGGAGGTTATACAAGGCAGTCCTCTACTCACCAGGTCAGGTGTCATAACTAATGAGTTTTTTGAAACATGACCTGTTGAGTATAGTTCTGCTTTGTATTACCACCATTTTCTCTTCAGTCTGCGACACAGATTAAGCAGACTGAAAAAATTATGGAGAAAATACAAGTAATATTTTTTTAGTATTTTAGTATTTTTTTTGCCACCTCATAGCTCTATACCAAACACACAAAGCTGCAGTGTTGTACTTACTAACTACTGGAGATATGAGTTGGCAAAAAATAAAGTGTGTGGCGCAGTGTTTTATTTGGCGCACGGTGTGTGATGACGGCGGCAAAATACACAAATAACCAAACAGTATTGGGGGCAAAAAACATTATTATTTATATTTTAACAAATAACAAAATTTAATTGTGCCTGCTTGGGGTGAAGTGACGGAACTGTGGGGTGTGTAGCTGTGAGGCCTGGCTAAGTGTGGACGATGCAGGGGTGGCAGGAGAAGGGGCAATTAAAGTAGTGGGGTCTGGGAGTTCGGGGATGGGGCTTGACACATGAGAGGGCTGAGACACACTGGAAGGGTGAGACAAACCTGAAATTACAGACACATTGGGGGGTAAGGGGGGAGGAATACAGATAGTCCGCTGCTTTTTATTTTTTTTCCTTTTTGGGATCTACGTGTAAGTCTGGGAAGCCTCGGTGGGCTCATTTGTTGCGGCCTGGATGTGGTGGGCAACCTGTCAGGGTCCTGCTGCTGCTGCATTGTGCTCGTAGAGCGGACAGCCATGCCAGAGTCCTGCCGCTGCTGCATTGTTCTCATAGAGCGGACAGCCATGCCAGAGTCCTGCTGCTGATGCAGCATCGTGGTGGTGGAGCTGAAGGCCATGCCTGGGTCCTGCTGGTGCTGCATCGTGGTGGTGGAGCGGAAGGCCACGCCAGGGTCCTGCTGCTGCATGGTTGTGGGGAAGGCCATGCCTGGGTCCTGCTGCATTGTGGTGGTGGAGCGGAAGGCCATGCCAGGGTCCTGCTGCTGCATGGTGGTGGCAGGTCCAAGCAGGAGCAGCAGTTGTCATGGTGGTGGTGGTGGGCTGTCCTACAGCACTCGGCATGGTGGTGGTGCTGTAGTGGTGTCCGGCAGTGCTTGGAATGGAGGTGGCCGTGCAGTGGTATGCAGCAGAACTCGGCATTGAGGTCAAGCATGACAGTGTGGGCACGGGTGGAAATCCGCCACTGTCTGCTGAAAATACCAACTTTGCTGCATAGCCTGCACGTGAGCAGCATTGCAGGCCTGCATGACACTAAGCTGGAGATCAGGAGTAAGGTGTTTCAACATGCCCTTCTCTATTTGATTGAAAAAATGATGTGCTGGCCTCTGGAGGTTGGCTTTCACTTGTTCAAGGCTTCTGGTGACATCCTGGAAACATGTATTCATATGGTTTATGGCAATATCCAGTCTGTTACCCATCGCCTTGAGTGCATCATGAAAGACCGAGCTCAAGTGCAAAAACTCGGGCATGAATGACCTGTCTGAGGCTCGCTGCCAGGAAGAGCCCCCCAAAAAAGAGGCAGAGGACTGGGACAGGGGAACACCTGATGGACCAGCTTCCTGGTCTCCAGTCTGTGGTTCAGGCCCACTTGCTGCAGCAGTACTGGAAGGCTGGAACGCAGTGGCGTATCTAGGGGGGGCAGCCGGGGCATGTGATCCGGGCGCAGCCAGCGGGGGGACGCAGTCGGGCCACCTAATGTGGCGGACCGAGGTGTCTCCCCCGGCGGCTGCATTCTGCCGCCCATGGTCTGGGAGTCAGCTGTTCTCTGTGCGGACTGTCAAGCTGACAGCCGACACAGAGAAGCTGCAGAGCGCCGGCTCCCAACATGTAAGGAGGTAGAGGGGTGCCCCTGTAGGGTGGCTGCAGCGGGCAGGGAGAAATCCCTGCAGCTCCACTGCCTAAAAGAGAAAATAGCAGTGGAGCTGCAGCGATCTGTCTTCCTGCTTCCTGCCCGCGCTTCCCCTCACACAGACGCGCCACTGGATGATGTCATCATTTAGCGGCCGGCTGTGTCAGAGGAAGGCAATGGAGATGCTGTCGCAGAGCACGAGGAGAGGTGAGAGATTGTGTGTGTGTGTGTGTGTGTGTGTGTGGCACGCTGCAGGGGAATGTGCAGAGAGGTAAATGGTGTGTGTGTGTGTAGGGGGAGGAGAGGGCAATGAGGGGGCTGACGGGGAGAGGGAAATGATGGGGCTGACGGGGAGGGGGCAATGATGGGGATGGTGGGGAGGAGAGGGCAATGATGGGGCTGACGGGGAGAGAGCAATGATGGGGATGGTGGTGGAGGAGGAAATGATGGAAGTGGTAGAATGGGCAAGGATGGGGATGGTGGAGAAGGAGGAAACAATGGATGTGGTGGAAAGGGCAATGATGGGATTGGGGGAGGAAATGCTGGAGGTGGTGAACTGGGCAGTGATGGGCGTGACAGAGAAGGCAATGATGGAGGTGGGGAAGAGAGTAATGATGGGGTGGGGTAAAGGACAATCATATGTGTGTGGACAATTTGAGTGGGGTTAAGAGGATTTATTAGGTGTGGGGAGAATTTGGGGATGGGGGAATTTATTATGTGTGGGGTGAGATTTGGAGTGGGGATGGGGGATTTAATGTGTGTAGGGAGATTTGGAGTGGAGATGGGGGATTTAATGTGTGGGGGAGATTTGAGGACACAGAATGAAGAGGAAAAGGGGAGATGGGGGCATATATGAGGAAACAGTACAGGGAAATGGGGAGCATGTATGAGGAAACAATATAGGGGAACTGGGGGCATGTATGAGGAAACAGTATTGGGGAATGAGGGCATGTACGAGGAAACAGTATTGGGGAATGGGGGGCATGTATAAGGAAACAGTATGGGGGAATGGGGGGCATGTATGAGAAAACAGTATGGGGGAATTGGGGGCATGTATGAGGAAACAGTATGGGGGAATTGGGGGCATGTATGAGGAAACAGTATGGGGGAATGGGGGCATGTATGAGAAAACAGTATGAGGGAATGGGGGCATGTATGAGGAAACAATATGGGAGAATGAGGGCACAGCATGAGGAGTGATGTGAAAAATGTATGTGGACAGAGTACGGGGAGTGAGGGTGATGGGATGTGTGCAGACACAGTATGGGGAGTTAGGTGAGCAGGTAGTATAGAAAGTGAGGGAGTAAATATATGAGGAGACAGTATGGTGAACAGAGTGATGTGAGAGGAGACAGTATGAGGAGGGAGGGGAATAGTATGAGGAGACAGTATGGTGGGACAAAAGTGAGTGGGCACAGAATAGAAACTGAATAGTGGTGGTGTAGCATGGAGGGACAGTGTGAGGACACAGCCAGGAGGGGACAGTATACCAAGGAGGGGGAGTGTGATAATAGAATACAGTATAAATACTGGGCCCTATAGGGGGGACACAGTATGAGAGGACAGTGTGAAGAGGGGGCCAGTATGGAAAGGAGAGGTCAGTGTGAAGAGCATGTACCATAAGAGGGACAGTGTGGGGGTCATATTTTGTGCAGACAATATAGTGAGGGGCAATTTTTTATTCAGGAGCATTTTAATGACACTTGTATCTTTAAGGGCATCATGTGGAAATTTTCTGCAAAAGAGTGGAGAAGATGGAAATCTGCAGAGATGGCTGTGGATGAGAAAACGCATCATGGGATCTGGACAAGATGAAGAAAAGAAGGAGAATGACTCCAGAGATGACTCCATCTATAAGGTACCTCGATGTAAATGTTATGTGTGATGTTAGCTAACTCTCAGGTTTTTATTTATGTTAGGAGCTTTAAAGGGGATGTCCAGGTTTGTAATGAGTCTGCAGTTATTCTTTGTGACTGCAGACTCCTGAATTCTCACAGTGCGCCCTGCACGTTGTCAGGATTCTCTCGTGCTGGTGATTTAAATACATGCGGTCACGTGCTGACTAGACATGTGTGACCTCACTCAATGAAAATGAACTGAGTGAGGCCGGGCACGTCTAGTCAGAATGTGGCCAGAAGTATACAAATCGCATGCTTGTGCTGACATGACTGTCCACAGGCAAGGGAGAATCCTAAAAGTGTGCAGTGCATTAGTTGTGAGAATTCAGAAGTCGGCAATGTCAGGATTCAGCTCTGCAGGTTCCAGTAGTCATCACATGGACACTTCACTCATATGCGACTTTCATACTTGTGGTCCTGTGACAACGAGCTTCTCTTCCTGCTTCTCTCAGTTTTTCACTGATCATTGAGAGCATTAGGGAGAGGAGCTTGTCGGTACATCACTAAGTGTGCAAATCACATATGTCCTTGGTGGGGGGGGGGCGCCAAAATGAATTCTTGCCCCGGGTGCCAGAAACCCTAGATACACCTCTGCTGTGACCGTGCCACGGTCCGTGGCTGTTTGATGAAGGATCGCTGCAGAACCATGGTCAAGAGTGCTGCTCCATGTGCTGTGAAAAAAGAAGAAAAAAATACATTAATACAAAACATTTACAATAGTAAAGCGCCAACCCCTGTGGAATAGAAAAATACAGATTAGGCAATCCAACACAACCCATTACATCACAAAAAATACTTACATTCTCTGGGCAAGGACCGGTCTCAAAAATGCAAGGATGCGGTGATATTTGTATTTGCGGATCCTAGCTCCAGAACCACTAGGCTCTCTTGACGAAGGTCCTTGTTGAAGCAATCCTTCATCGAACGCCAATGTGTTTTGACTTTGAGCACTGTTGAAAAATATAAATAATGGTTAGACTATGCACTTTTGACCGTGATCACACAACTGTGTGTGATGAGAGAAACCCTTGAGAGTTTCTCTCATCACTCACAGTTGTGTGATCCCGGCCAAGGTCACTGCTGCAGCACACCACATTGCAATACTTACAAAATGCATTTCGGACCCGAGTCGGGGCGTTGTCCCAGCCATCCCTCATCGCTTTGGCCACCTCATTCCATAGCCGCCGGATCGTCACGTTGTCCGAGTGCTGCGGAACCCGGGTGTCCCACAATGGGACTCTCTCATGGACCAGGGAGATTAGGAGGTCATTTTCAATAAGGTCCTCATCACGTTCTGGAACCTAAAAAATAAATAAAGACATTAATGTTGGAGACATTAACATAAGGAAAAGAAAGAAAACAGAGACAGAAAACTGGCATGAATATTCAAAGTCAAGAAAAAAAAGGAGTCAAGAAAAAATAGGTAAAGAAAGAGGAAAGTAAAGAAATAAACATTCAAGAATAGTAAAGTGAGGATACAATAAACAGTCAGCCAGGTATACACTTACACGCTGCCGCCTTGCCACCCAAGCGTCTCCATGCTGCTACTGCTCAGCCTCTGCCACAGTGGAAGAACTGCTCTAAAAAAAGGAAAAAAAAATTGTAACATGTGTAGATGAGTCAGTGAATACTTACCAATCTGAAGAGGTGAGTACTCACTTCACTGACATTTCCACCTTGTGCAGGCCCAAGCCGTTGCTCCTCCTCCTCAGAAGATGACATTCTGATGGTTGCAGAAAGAAAAACATGACAGAAATTAGGACAAATAGAGACAGAAAATAGAAAATACAGACATTGGCTTTGATATACTCACATTGTTCAGAGTCTTGTTTCCTCCAAGGTGCTTTCCTGCATCTGGTCTGCTTCCCAGTCTGCTGTGTAGTGACCTGCCAATGCCCACTCCTTCCTTTTATCAGTTTGTATGTGGGGGGTGGCTAATCAGTGTCTAGACATGTTTTCCTGTGGTACAACGCATGCGTTCACAAACGCAAGCAAACGCATGTGCTTGCGAACGCATGCATTCACATAGACCGTAATGCGTTTTTTGCCGCATTCCTTGCGCTAACAACCACATACGTTTCTAGGCGGCAAATTGACGCCTCTGAAATTACTATATGTAGAGTTTACCGCGCCAAGCCGCAGACGACGAAACGACGCATGCGTCGTCAAAAAGGGCAAAATGCAACCTATCACAGGCACCTGCGTCCCTAATGTTAAAGATAGGAATACACAACGCATGCGGAAAATTGCAGCACAAACGCTGCGGACACAACCACAAATGTGAAACCAACCTAAGGCTACTTTCACACATCAGGTTTTTGCCTTCAGGTTCAATCCGGCGAATTTTGAAAAAAACGTAACTGGTGAAAGCTGCTGCCAGATCCGTTTTTTCCCATAGACTTGTATTAGCGCCGGATGGCCTCACATTGCATCCGTTTTTCGCCGGCGAAAATTGGTTTTCCGGCGTCTGGAAAAAACGTACACAGTAACATTTTTTGTCTGCGACAAAAAAACGGACAACGCAGGATCAAACAATGTGATATTTGTCTAATTATTCAACAAAAAATTTTCAGCAAAAAAATAAAATTTTGAAATGGCTCAGACATTGGAAAAACACATTAATTTGTGCAGTACAAGTCCTTGAGGAGGAATGGGAAAAAGGCTTTTCAACCAAAGATGGACTTATTTACTAATGATCATTACTTACCCCATAAAACCCTTACTTGCCCGCATAGGTTCACATAGTTTTACCATACATGTAATGCAAACATTGTGTGTTTCTTCTGTTTTATTGGGATATTTACTCTACTTACCTGCCATGCTCTTGTGACTTTACTCTCTGAAAGTTGCTGCTCAGAGCTGCTGAGCTGCTGAGCTGTGCATGTGTAGTGTGTTCAGCCTCTCAGTCAGGTTGATTGACACATACCCTGCCAATCAGAGCATCTGGCTGATGAGGTCAATCAACAAGGTTGGTCCACAGACCAATCAGAGGCCTGGTATGATGGCCAATCAGTGGTGGAGGTGCCCTACTTGTTAGCTGTGTCCTTCGGCCACTGTCAGGAATTGTATTATTTGGACACCACCTGGTGCTATTTTGGATTGCTATTTTGTATTGGGGCAGAGGGGGCCATCACTCGGGCCCCGTGCTCTGAGGGGGCCCACCAGGAGTTACGCTACTGTAACTGTATCGGCATGTGCACTGCAGTCCAGAGGTGTGTGGGCGCTCAGAGCAGCGGAGGAACCAGGAAGGAGAGGTGAGTATTTATTTATGTTTATGGGGGCTGCCTTATACTACATAGTCAGCTTATGGGGGCTTCCTTATACTAGTCTGCCTATGGGGGGCTTCCTTATACTACAGAGTCTGCCTGTGGGGGCTTCTTTATACTATAGAGTCTGCCTATGGGGGCTTCCTTATACTACAGAGTCTGCCTATGGGGTGCTGCATTATACTACAGAGTCTGCCTATGGGGTGTGTTATGATCCTAGTGGCAAGGATCGCAGGTAGGACTAGCTAAGTAACTGAACAGACGACTAGCTCTGGGAAGGTGGTAACTAGATTGACCGCAACCTGATCCTATCCGCAAACAACTATAAGTAGCCGTGGAACGTTACCTAAAATCCTAGACGTCTCTTCACGGCCTGAGAAACTGACTATTCCTGGAGGGAAAGAAAGTCCTCTCTTGCCTCAGTGGAATGACCCCAAAGATATAGAATAGCCCCCCACAAATATTAACGGTGAGTTAAGGGGAAAGCACAAACACAGAGATGAAATTAGATTTAGCAAATGAGGCCCGCTAATACTAGATAGCAGAAAATAGGAAGGGAACTGTGCGGTCAATAAAAAAAACCCTATTCAAAATATCCACGCAGAGATTGCTCGAGCCCCCGCACCAAATAACGGTGCGGGGGAAGCAACTCCGTACCCAGAGCTTACCAGCAACAAGAAATCACATATTAGCAAGCTGGACTAGACTCATCATACACAGAAATCATATTGCAGGCAGATGAGCAAAAAATATTCAAACAGAACTTAGCTTATCCTGAAGAGGCAGAAAACGAGATAGTCAGGAGTAATCAGAATAGCACTGAATACATTGACAGCCGGCAACAAGTGGAAGTGAAGCAGAGCTAAGTAGGAGCCTCCCTGGTGAATAACGAGGCAGCTGATCCAGCCAGACCCGCAGGATAATAAACCAAACCACCAGGGGGAGCCAAAAAAACAAAGTCACACAATACCATCTGTGACCACAAGAGGGAGCCTGAAAACGGAGTTCACAACAGGGGTGCTGCCTCATACCAGAGGATCTGCCTATGGGGGGCCACCTTATACTACAGAGTCTGCCTATGGGGGCTGCCTTATGCTATAGAGTCTGCCTATGGGGGCTGCCTTATGATATAGAGACTGCCTATGGGGGTGCATTATACAATATAGAGTAGGCTTATGGGGAGTGATTATACTATATTGAGGACTATCTGGTGCATTATACTATGTGAAGGCCTATGGGGAGTGCATAATACTATATGGAGGCCTATGGGGAGTGCACTGTACTATATTGAGGACTATCTGGTGCATTATACTATATGGAAGCCATCTAGGGGGCCATCAAACAGTGTGGACATTACGGTGAGGGGGTCATCCTACAGTGTTCGAGCTATCAAACAGTTTGGGGGCTACTAAGTGGTCAGTATACAGTGAAGGTGGTACTATACAGTAAGGAGGCATTATACTGTGCATGGCAGGCACGGTACTGAATAAGGAATGTGCCTCTGACTGTGAAGCCCATATGACAAAGCGAAAATAAAATAATGTCAGTGCCCGGTTCCCCCCCTCACACCACTCCCCTTGGTGATGCACTAATTGGGATGCCCCTGCCGGCATGGTTCTTAAAGGGGAAGGCTCCTACGGCCACACCTACAGGGGTTAAATCCAGGTGTCCGGGTCAGTAACTTCATCTTTCCCCCTCAGCGGACATGAGCCGCCCGTTACGAAATGTAATTGCCTTTCTCTGCTCATGTAATTAATAAACTGTGACCAACCTGTTCAACCCACCTAGGACTCTGTGTTTCATTGCGGGATTGGTGGAAGGGGGGAAGGCACTGTTTACGACAGACAGGTCTCCACAGTCTAAGAGAGCATCATACTGTGTATAGGGAAGCTGTACAGGGGGGAGACTTGTCATAGGGGAACTCAGGTTACTGTGACTATCAAAGGGGCGCACACAGGGCATTATTACTTTCTAGGGGGCAAAATATGGGCATTGTTTTCTAGGGCACTTGCATCCGGCGTTAATTATAGAGTGGTGCTTTAGAATTTAGAAGGCACAGAGAACCACACAGCAGGTGCAGTAATAGGGTCACATACGGCAGCAGCTCAGTATTGGGATATCAGCAGGATGAGGAGCTTGTGCAGGTTGGGAATAAATGGTGATGGGGCTGGAATATGAGAAGTGAAATATGTCTTTGCTGTAATCTCTGTAGCCGAGTCGTGGCTATAGAGAAGTTGTCATGTCGGTCTGGGCCAGATGGAAAAGATGGGAAAAATGAATGATTCCATCAGAAAGAACGTCAACGGGAAGTCACTATCTGCAACTGTACTGTGATCTCTTAAGGTACCGTCACACATTGAAATTTTCATCGCTGCGACGGCACGATTCGTGACGTCGCAGCGTCGTATAATCATCGCTCCAGCGTCGTAGACTGCGGTCACACGTTGCAATCACGGCGCTAGAGCGATGCCGAAGTCCCCGGGTAACCAGGGTAAACATCGGGTAACTAAGCGCAGGGCCGCGCTTAGTAACCCGATGTTTACCCTGGTTACCAGCGTAAACGTAAAAAAACAAACAGTACATACTCACCCGTCGGTGTCCTTCAGGTCCCTTGCCGTCTGCTTCCTGCTCTGAGTGCAGCCGTACAGTGAGAGCAGAGCGCAGCATCTACGACGCTGGAGCGATAATCGTACGACGCTGCGACGTCACGGATCGTGCCGTCGTAGCGATGAAAATGGTACTGTGTGACGGTACCCTTAGGGTATGTTAAAGGAAACCTGTCACCAGAAAAAAAACACTATTGCGATATCAATTGCAGCATTTAGAAGGTAAGGAGAGGCAGGGGTTTCCAGATCTATTGGCTATGTTTAGCAAGTTTCCTTTCTCTTGGATAGGTACATATGTTATCATTATTTTGACAGATTGTTATTGACAGATCATTTTCGAAGGAGATAAGGATCCGACACGCCCATTTTAACACTGCTGATCCTCTTGTTCTCAAAAAGATAAGCGGAGGATTCAGGCCATGGCTTTCTCGTAAAGAACACTGGAGCGCTCAGCAGAGCGAGTGTATGAGGGAGATGAGTGAGATAGCAGCTGATAAAACTATCGGCCAATCTAAAAGGTTTAAAGTGAGCCTGTCAGCAGGTTTTTGCTCCCTCATCTGAGAGCAGTGTGTTGTAGGCAAAGTGAACTTGAATCCAAAGATGTACAGTGGGTACAGAAAGTATTCATACCCCTTTAAATTTTTCACTGTTTGTTTCATTTCAGCCATTTGGTAAATTCAAAAAAGTTTTTTTTTTCTCATTAATGTACACTCTGCACCCCATCTTGACTGAAAAAAACAGAAATGTAGTAATTTTTGCAAATTCATTGAAAAAGAAAAACTGAAATATCACATGGTCATAAGTACTCAGACCCTTTGCTCAGTATTCAGTAGAAGCACTGTTTTGAGCTAGTACAGCCATGAGTCTTCATGGGAATGATGCAACAAGTTTTTCACACCTGGATTTGGGGATCCTCTGCCATTCTTCCTTGCAGATCCTCTCCAGTTCCGTGAGGTTGGAGGGTGAACACTGGGGTACAGCCATTTCCAGGTCTCTCTAGAGATGCTCAATTGGGTTTAGGTCAGGGCTCTGGCTGGGCCAGTCAAGAATGGTCACAGAGTTGCTCTAAAGCCACTCCTTTGTTATTTTAGCTGTGTGCTTAGGGTCATTGTTTTGTTGGAAGGTGAACCTTCAGCCAAGTCTGAGGTCCAGAGCACTCTGGAAGAGGTTTTCATTCAGGATATCTCTGTACTTGGCCACATTCATGTTTCCTTTAATGACAACCAGTCATCCTGTCCCTGCAGCTGAAAAACACCCCCATAGCATGATGCTGCCACCACCATGTTTCACTGTTGGCATTGTATTGGCCAGGTGATGAGCAGTGCCTGGTTTTCTCCACGCATACTGCTTAGAATTATCACCAAAAAGGTCTATCTTTGTCTCATCAGACCAGAGAATCTTATTTCTCATAGTCTGGGAGTCCTTCATGTGTTTTTTAGCAAACTCTGTGCTGGCTATCATATGTCTTGCACTGAGGAGAGGCTTCCGTTGGGCCACTCTGCCATAAAGGCCCGACTGGTGGAGGGCTGCAGTGATAGTTGACTTTGTGGAACTTTCTCCTGTCTCCCCACTGCATCTCTGGAGCTCAACCACAGTGATCTTGGGGTTCTTCTTTACCTCTCTCACCAAGGCTCTTCTCCCACGATTGCTCAGTTTGGCTGGATGGCCAGGTCTAGGGAGACTTCTGGTGGTCCCAAACTTCTTCCATTTAAGGATTATGGAGGCCACTGTGCTCTTAGGAACCTTGAGTACTGCAGAAATTCTGTTGCAACCTTGGCCAGATCTGTGCCTTGCCACAATTCTGTCTCTGAGATCCTTGGCCAGTTCCTTTGACCTCATGATTCTCATTTGGTCTGACATGCACTGTGAGGTGCGAGGTCTTATATAGACAGGTGTGTGTGGAGCGACCCCACGTTAAGGGCAATGGGGTACTCAGTACCGGGTCCCTCTCGGTTCGGGGGATGTCACGGTGGCCTGACCCGGTCCGTGGCCCTTTTGAGGGGCATCCAATTAAAAGTGTAGTTTGTCTAGTGTTCGTGACGCCACCTGTGGTGTTCGGTCAGGGTGACCGACGCTGCTTAGGGGTCCGCTGGGGTGATGCTATGGCAGCTAGATGGTATACCTTCCTACAGGTTAAGTATGTCCCCAGGGCTTCCCAGATGTGTAGGTGGTGATGGTGGACGAAGTAAGGCGCAATAAATAACGAGGACACAAAAGTTGCAGTGTCTTTACCTTTTACTGAAGACTTCAGCGTCCACAGTCCAGAGTACCGTTCACAGGGCAGGCAGAGTCCGGCCGGTCTGAAGGCAAATCCAGAGCTCTCTTATCCAGGTGGAAATCAGTAGCCTTCCTACTCGCGCCTGTGTGTTGTAGTACTTCCCTGCTGAGCACCACGGGATAGTCCTCACAACCTTTGTAGATCTTCTAGATGTTATTTCTTCCTCTCTGTCCCCCAGATGGTATGGATAGGACAAACCCATTTGACTGGGATGGCCTGAGGCTTGTTTATAGGGACCCTAGAAACACCCCGACCCCCACAATTTGCCACCGTGTCTTCTTAGGTATTAAGGTCGGGCAGCCAACTTGGAATTGACTGTCCTGCCGGTCTCTGAAGTAATGCGTAGAGTCAATTACTCCCTCGGTGTTCCGGCCACCGGCTAAGCGCCTCAGAAGGAGGCTGCCTATCTCGGGGCAGAACTCCTCCCGGTGATTTCTCCTTGTGCTGTGACTTCGTTTCTCACTCTCTACAATACACTTCTCTTCGTGCCCTTTCTTAGGATACTGCCGCACGTGGGGCAGGCGCAGCTCCATAGCTTTCTATCTCGTGCTAGGCCTCTGTCAGGATCTCACCCCTGACAGGGACCCTCTGTCTACAACTCAGATGTTCCTCCTTTCCCCGTCTGCCTGACAGGTGTTGCCTGGGCAAACCCCAGCCAGCGTCTCTCTAACTTTCTATCCAAACCACCAGTTTTACCCTTCTGTGAGGAGTGCACTACTAGATAGGAGCATGGCTCCCCCTGGTGGATTGGAGTGTGAAGTGTGTTGTGATGCCGTGATACCTGGAAAGATGAACTCCTTTAGTGCCATCAGACGTAATATCACTCCTCCTGGTGGAAGAATAACATTACTGCAGCAACCAGGACTCTGGGGAGCTGCATGTGCCTTTCCAAATCAAGTCCTATCAGTTTCATTAAACACAGCTGGACTCCAATGAAGGAGTAGAACTGTCAGGACTCTGAACATTTTTATTACCTTTTGTGCAGTACTGCCCTTTTCCAAGATAGCGTCTTTGGTCTCATGTGCACTGTGTCTTCCTGCTATAAAACTCCACCCCAGCCTTCAGTCTGTGCTATAGTATTCTGCCTTGCATCCAGCTCCTGACTCTGGTGACTCCCTGGCTATATACCTGCTCCTGTGAACCTGTGTGGTGATCCTGCTACTCTGCTCTGAGTTCCTACTGCATACACCAGTTTCCAGTAATCCTCCTTCATCTGCTGCTCGTGTTTACTTCCATCTGCATTTGCTGGACATTTAAGCTGTTGCTGCTCTGCTTAAACCTGAGATCATCACCCAGGCCTTCCTGGTTGAGATCAGACATTGCTTGAACTGCCTTATAAGCATATCTATCTGTGTTTGGACTAAAACAAGGACTTATTCGTGTCAAGTATCCTCAAGAATAACTGTGCTTCATAGACTTTCTGCGTGATTGCATTTTCCTCTGAAGTTCCCTATAGACTGTTAAGCTGCGTTTAATAATTACACCAAGTGTTGTGGACTTGAGTTTCTCTCTGCACCTGTTTGAATCAACGTGTGATAATATAGACTTTACCACTTATAAAACTGTGTCCTGTAGTTGTCTTGTTCCACGCAAAGAGTCTCCTGAGTTATGCCCTATAATTATTACAGGATACTCTAGCCAGAAAAGAGGAGACTGCTGGAACAATGACTGCAGAAAACAGATTAGAGCAGGTGTTTTCCATAATTAGATCACTGCAGAAAGATGTCTGCAAAAGAAGTTTGGAAGCTTTGAACACAATCAACAAGTGTTTGGACAAACTTTGCAGGACTTAAGCACCCGCATGGCAGCCCAGGAAAACAAACTTGCTTGCATAGAGTCCCAGTATGGACGGGCTTTTCAGGACATAAGCACGCAAATAGCTGCACAAGCGACTTTACCCTCTGGGCAACCGCCACCAGCTAGCCCACCTATGTTGCCCACATTCAGATTTAATGGTGATCGCGACAAATTTCATGGCTTTGTGAATCAATGTATGCTATATTTTGATGTGCATGCTGACCGTTTTCCTACTGATAGATCCAAAGTATTGTGTGTAATAATGCTGCTGACCTCACGAGCGCTCGCCTGGGCGAATCCGATGATTGAGTCTCGTGACCCACGGTTAAATAACTTGGATGATTTCTTGGCCGCTATGGCATTAATGTTTGATGATCCTAATCGCCATGCAACCGCTGAATCTGCTTTATTGTCTTTACGCCAGGCTAAACGTTCTGTTATTGAGTATGCCACTGAATTCAGGAGATTAGCAGCAGATACCAATTGGGACAGTTATGCACAATTGCCTATTTTTAAAAGGGGTCTGTCTAGTATTGTAAAAGATGAACTAGCTCGCTCTGAGTCACCACAAGAGCTAGAGACATTTATACAGCATTGTGTGCGCATAGACATTCACCTTACTGAGTGTAGGCAGGAGAAGTTTGCTGCATATAACCGTATTTCTAACTTTTCCCTTCCTTCCAAAGAGCCTGCAGGTAAAACCTATCGGGAGGAGAAGGAGGTGCCCATGCAAATTGATTCCGTTCAGAGGTGCGAGATTAATGAGCGCCGGGAGCATTGCCTTCGTGAAAGTCTATGTTTCTACTGCGGTCAGTCTGACCACTTTTTAGTCAACTGTCCCAAGTGTCCCAAGCGGCCTAACAAGGTGCTAGCAGCGGTAGGAGAATATGACAACTGTGATGATGAATCTGACATCTCTGAATGTAGCCTGCCTTTAAACGCTGTATTCCATTCACTTTCTATGACTTCACCCCCCAAGGAGCTGAAGGAGAAGAACTCTCACTGTTCTCTCCCTATTAAGATCCTGTGTTCAAGACAGTGGATTTCCAGTGTAGCTATGATTGACTCTGGTGCAGATGGCAATTTCATGGATATCGCATTTGCCAAGGAACATGGTATTGAAATTCAGCAAAGAGCCTCTGCAATTACCATGGAAACAGAGGATGGGTCACCTTTAATCTCTGGGCCTGTGGATCAGGAGACCGTACCCCTTAAAATTTTGTTGGAGCCTAATCATCAGGAGAAACTTTCTTTCTTGCTAATTTCTTCTCCTCATTTTCCTGTGATTTTAGGCATTCCTTGGTTGCGTTCTCAGAACCCAATTATCAACTGGGAGACCAAGGAGATTATCTTTCCAACAAGGAGCAACTCAGCGTTAACAGAAGCTGTCCCTGAGTCCACGGCTACGGAACCACATGTACAGGTATTTACTGTACCTTCAGCATATAAAGAGTTCTCTGACATCTGTGACAAGAAGAATGCAGATCAGCTTCCTCCACACAGGCATTATGACTGTCCCATTGAGCTGCTTCCTGGGGCAGCTATTCCTTTTGGTAACGTATACCCTTTGGCGGCACCTGAGCTTCAAGCCTTAAAGGAGTATATTGATGAAAATCTGGCCAAAGGCTTCATACGTCCTTCTTCCTCACCAGCAGGGGCACCTATATTTTTTTTTAAAAAGAAGGATGGGACCCTGAGACCCTGTGTTGACTATCGGGAACTTAATAAGGTAACCATACGAAACCGTTACCCTTTGCCTCTGATTCCCGAATTACTGGAAAGAGTCCGCCATGCTAAGGTGTTCTCTAAACTGGATCTTCGTGGGGCTTATAATTTGGTGCGTATTCATCCAGGGGATGAGTGGAAGACAGCATTCAGAAGCCGGTATGGACACTTTGAATATGTTGTGATGCCCTTCGGCTTTGTAACGCCCCTGCAACGTTTCAACACCTTTCAGAGATTTGTTGGACCAGTTTGTGGTGATCTATTTGGACGATATACTAATCTTTTCTGACTCTCTACAGGAACATGAAGAACATGTCAAAACTGTTTTAAGACGTCTGAAAAAGAACCATCGGTATATTAAGCCGGAGAAATGTGAGTTCCATCATTCTGAGATACAGTTCTTAGGTTAAATCATCTCTCCCCAGGGGCTGAACATGGAATCTGGTAAGATTCAGGCTATCCTTGACTGGCCGGTACCCAAGAACGTTAAGGAGGTCCAACGTTTTATTGGTTTTGCAAATTTCTACAGACGCTTTATTTGAGATTTTTCTGATATTGTCCTGTTATGATCCTTAGTGGTTGAGGATCACAAATTACTCCAGCTAAGTAACAAACATAGGACAAGCTCTAGGGAGGTGGCAAACTGTACTGACCGCAAATCTGAACCTATCCAAACACACTAGAAGTAGCCGGTGAACGTGCCTAAAAATCCTAGACGTTTCGAGCCAGCCTGAGGAACTAACTACCCCTAGAGAGAAAGAAAAGACCTCTCTTGCCTCCAGAGAAATAATCCCCAAAGATATAGAAGCCCCCAACAGATAATAACGGTGAGGTAAGAGGAAGGCACATACACAGGGGTGAAAGCAGATTCAGCAAATGAGGCCCACTAATACTAGATAGCAGAAAATAGAAAAGGGAATCTATGCGGTCAGTAAAAAACCCTTACAAAATATCCACTCTGAGATTTCAAGAACCCCCACACCAACTAACGGTGTGGGGGGAGAAACTCAGTCCCCTAGAGCAACCAGCAAGCGAGGAAATCACATTTTAGCGAGCTGGACTAAAAACAGAATGAACACTGATAATCAAAAAATGATCAAACAAAAACTTAGCTTGTCTTGGAGAGACTGGGAGCAAGGTAGACACAAGGAATCTGAAGAGCACTGAATACATTGATAACAGGCAAGGAACTGAGTCTCCAGGTGAGCTAAATAGGAAACCAACCAAGGATAACGAACCAGCTGATGCAGCCAACCTGCAGAAAGACGACACTACACAGTACCGCTTGTGACCACTAGAGGGAGCCCAAAAATAGAATTCACAACAGTACCCCCCCCCTTGAGGAGGGGTCACCGAACCCTCATCAAGACCCCCAGGGTGATCAGAATGAGCCGCGTGGAAGGCACGAACCAAATCGGCCGCATGAACATCAGAGGCGACAACCCAGGAATTATCCTCCTGACCATAGCCCTTCCACTTAACCAAATACTGAAGCCTCCGTCTAGAGATACGAGAATCCAAAATCTTCTCCACCACGTACTCCAATTCGCCCTTGACCAGCACCGGAGCAGGAGGCTCAACAGAAGGAACCACAGGTACCACATACCTCTGCAACAAAGACCTATGGAAAACATTATGAATGGCAAACGATCCTGGGAGATCCAAACGAAAAGACACCGGGTTAAGGATTTCCAAGATCTTATAAGGACCGATGAAGCGAGGCTTGAATTTAGGAGAGGAGACCTTCATAGGAACATACCGAGAAGACAGCCACACCAAATCCCCAACACGAAGTCGGGGACCCACACCGCGGCGGCGGTTGGCAAAGCGCTGAGCCTTCTCCTGTGACAACCTCAAATTGTCCACCACCTGGTTCCAAATCTGCTGCAACCTATCCACCACAGAATCCACCCCAGGACAGTCAGAAGGCTCAACCTGACCCGAGGAAAAACGAGGATGGAAACCAGAATTGCAGAAAAAAGGCGAAACTAAAGTAGCAGAACTAGCCCGATTATTAAGGGCAAACTCGGCCAATGGCAAAAAAGTCACCCAATCATCCTGATCAGCAGAAACAAAACATCTCAAATAAGTTTCCAACGTCTGATTAGTTCGCTCAGTTTGGCCATTAGTCTGAGGATGGAAGGCCGACGAAAAAGACAAATCAATGCCCATCTTAGCACAAAAAGTCCGCCAAAACCTGGACACAAACTGGGATCCTCTATCAGACACAATATTCTCAGGAATGCCGTGCAGGCGAACCACATTCTGAAAAAACAGAGGAACCAAATCGGAGGAAGAAGGCAACTTAGGCAAGGGCACCAAATGGACCATCTTGGAAAAACGGTCACACACCACCCAGATGACCGACATTCTCTGAGAGACTGGAAGATCCGAAATAAAATCCATGGAAATGTGCGTCCAAGGCCTTTTCGGAACAGGCAAAGGCAAAAGCAAACCGCTGGCACGAGAACAGCAAGGCTTAGCCCGAGCACAAATCCCACAAGACTGCACAAAGGAACGCACATCCCGCGACAAGGAAGGCCACCAGAAGGACCTAGCCACCAAATCTCTGGTACCAAAAATCCCAGGATGACCCGCCAACACCGAAGAATGAACCTCGGAAATAACTCTGCTGGTCCATCTATCCGGGACAAACAGTCTCTCTGGTGGACAACGGTCAGGTCTATCCACCTGAAATTTCTGCAGCACTCGTCGCAAATCTGGGGAAATGGCAGACAAAATCACTCCCTCTCTGAGAACACCAGCTGGCTCAGAAACTCCCGGAGAGTCAGGCACAAAACTCATAGAAAGTGCATCAGCTTTCACGTTCTTCGAACCAGGCAGGTATGAGACCACGAAGTTGAAACGGGAGAAAAACAACGACCAACGAGCCTGTCTAGGATTCAGGCGCTTGGCAGATTCAAGGTAAATCAGATCTTTGTGATCAGTCAAGACCACCACACGATGTTTAGCTCCTTCGAGCCAATGTCGCCACTCCTCAAATGCCCACTTCATAGCCAACAACTCCCGATTACCAACATCATAATTCCGCTCGGCAGGCGAAAACTTTCTTGAAAAGAAAGCACAAGGCTTCATCACAGAGCCATCAGAGCTTCTCTGCGACAAAACAGCCCCTGCTCCAATCTCAGAAGCATCAACCTCGACCTGGAAGGGGAGAGAGACATCTGGCTGACATAAGACTGGAGCTGAAGAAAACCGGTGCTTCAGCTCCCGAAAGGCCTCCACGGCCGCAGGAGACCAATTAGTCACATCAGAACCCTTCTTGGTCAAATCCGTCAAAGGTTTAACCACGCTAGAAAAATTAGCGATGAAACGACGGTAAAAATTAGCAAACCCCAAGAACTTTTGAAGACTCTTAACAGACGTGGGCTGAGTCCAGTCATGAATAGCCTGGACCTTGACTGGGTCCATCTCCACAGTAGAAGGAGAAAAAATAAAACCCAAAAAGGAGACCTTCTGTACTCTGAAGAGGCATTTTGAGCCCTTCACAAATAAAGCATTAGCACGCAGGACCTGAAACACCATCCTGACCTGCTTCACATGGGACTCCCAATCATCAGAAAAGACCAAAATGTCATCCAGATAAACAATCATAAATTTATCCAGATATTCTTGGAAGATGTCATGCATGAAGGACTGAAACACAGAAGGAGCATTAGAGAGTCCAAAAGGCATCACTAAGTACTCAAAATGGCCTTCGGGCGTATTAAATGCTGTTTTCCATTCATCTCCCTGCTTAATGCGCACAAGGTTATACGCACCACGGAGATCTATCTTGGTGAACCAACTGGCACCCTTAATCCGAGCAAACAAATCAGACAATAGTGGCAAAGGATACTGAAATTTGACTGTGATTTTATTCAGAAGACGATAATCTATACAAGGTCTCAAAGAACCGTCCTTCTTGGCCACAAAAAAAAAACCTGCACCAAGAGGGGAAGAGGATGGGCGAATATGTCCCTTCTCCAGAGACTCCTTTATATAACTCCGCATCGCGGCATGCTCTGGTATAGACAAATTAAAAAGTCGTCCCTTAGGGAATTTACTACCAGGAGTTAAATTTATAGCACAGTCACAATCCCTATGAGGAGGCAGGGCACAGGACCTGGGCTCATCAAATACATCCTGGTAGTCAGACAAAAACTCAGGGACCTCAGAAGGAGTGGAAGAAGCAATAGACACCAACGGAGTATCGCCATGAATTCCCTGACAACCCCAACTTGACACACACATAGCTTTCCAATCTAAAACTGGATTATGAGCCTGCAGCCATGGCAGACCCAAAACGACAACATCATGCAAATTATGCAGAACAAGAAAGCGAATCACCTCCTGATGTACGGGAGTCATGCACATGGTCATTTGCGTCCAATACTGAGGCTTATTCTCAGCCAATGGCGTAGCATCAATTCCCCTCAGAGGAATAGGAAATTCCAAAGGCTCCAGGACAAAACCACAGCGCCTGGCAAACGACAAATCCATCAGATTCAGGGCAGCACCCGAATCCACAAAAGCCATAACCGGGTAGGACGACAAAGAACAAATCAAAGTAACAGACAAAATAAATTTAGGCTGTATAGTACCAATGGTGACAGGTTTAGATTTCTTTTTTAAGCGTTTAGAGCATGCTGAGATAACATGAGTAGAATCACCACAGTAAAAGCACAACCCATTTTGACGTCTATGACTTTGTCGCTCAATTCTGGTCAGAGTTCGGTCACATTGCATAGACTCAGGTCTCTGTTCGGAAAATACCGCCAAAGGATGAGCAGATTTGCGCTCCCGCAAACGCCGATCAACCTGAATGGCTAAAGCCATAGAATCACTCAGACTTGCAGGGGTGGGAAACCCCACCATAACATTCTTAACGGCCTCAGAAAGACCTTCTCTGAAATTTGCAGCCAGGGCACACTCATTCCATTGAGTAAGCACCGACCATTTCCGAAATTTTTGACAATACACCTCTGCTTCATCCTGACCCTGAGAGATAGCCAGCAACGCTTTTTCTGCCTGATTCTCAAGATTAGGCTCCTCATAAAGCAGTCCAAGAGCCAGAAAAAATGCATCCACATTAAGCAAAGCAGGATCTCCTGGCGCCAGAGAGAAAGCCCAATCTTGAGGGTCGCCGCGCAACAAGGAGATAACAATTTTAACTTGCTGAGCGGAATCACCAGAGGAACGAGGTCTCAGAGATAGAAATAACTTACAATTATTCTTAAAATTTAGAAACCTAGATCTATCTCCAGAAAACAACTCAGGAATGGGTATCTTTGGTTCTGACATAGGGCTATGAATAACAAAATCCTGAATACTTTGCACCCGTGATGATCCACACTAGAAGTCAGAGTCTGAACATTCATGTCTGCAGCTGAGCTCAAAACCACCCAGAGTTCAAGGGGATGAAAGAAGCTAAACAGACTGCAGCAAAGGAAAAGCGGGAGGAGAAAAAAAAATGTACTCAGGTCTTCTTTTTATCCCACTTCTGCGATGCATTAAACACTTTTAGGCCTGCTATACTGTTATGATCCTTAGTGGTTGAGGATCACAAATTACTCCAGCTAAGTAACAAACATAGGACAAGCTCTTGGGAGGTGGCAAACTGTACTGACCGCAAATCTGAACCTATCCAAACACACTAGAAGTAGCCGGTGAACGTGCCTAAAAATCCTAGACGTTTCGAGCCAGCCTGAGGAACTAACTACCCCTAGAGAGAAAGAAAAGACCTCTCTTGCCTCCAGAGAAATAATCCCCAAAGATATAGAAGCCCCCAACAGATAATAACGGTGAGGTAAGAGGAAGGCACATACACAGGGGTGAAAGCAGATTCAGCAAATGAGGCCCACTAATACTAGATAGCAGAAAATAGAAAAGGGAATCTATGCGGTCAGTAAAAAACCCTTACAAAATATCCACTCTGAGATTTCAAGAACCCCCACACCAACTAACGGTGTGGGGGGAGAAACTCAGTCCCCTAGAGCAACCAGCAAGCGAGGAAATCACATTTTAGCGAGCTGGACTAAAAACAGAATGAACACTGATAATAAAAAAATGATCAAACAAAACCTTAGCTTGTCTTGGAGAGACTGGGAGCAAGGTAGACACAAGGAATCTGAAGAGCACTGAATACATTGATAGCAGGCAAGGAACTGAGTCTCCAGGTGAGCTAAATAGGAAACCAACCAAGGATAACGAACCAGCTGATGCAGCCAACCTGCAGAAAGACGACACTACACAGTACCGCTTGTGACCACTAGAGGGAGCCCAAAAATAGAATTCACAACATTGTCCGTCCCATTACTTTCTTGACAAAGAAGGAAAAGCCCTTTAAGTGGTGGTTATCACAGGCTCAAGAAGCTTTTGATCGGCTTAAGATCTGTTTCACTTCAGCACCGCTGTTGATACACCCAGATCCAACACTTTCTTTCATTGTGGAGGTGAACGCTTCTGATAATGCTTTGGAGGCTATTCTCTCCAAAAGAACTGGAGAGAAGGGTCTGCTACATCCTTGTGCTTTCTATTCCCATAGACTAACCTCAGCAGAGAAGAATTACGATGTGGGAGACAAGGAATTGCTGGCTATTATTGCGGCTTTCAAAGAATGGAGGCATGATCTGCAAGGAGCTGCACAACAGATCATAGTGCTAACTGACCATCGCAATTTAGAGTTCCTTAGATCCGCTAGATGTTTTTCTCCTCATCAGGCTCGTTGGAACTTATTTTTAAATCAATTTAACTTTGTTATCTCGTACCGTCCAGGTTCTCGTAATGGGAAGGCTGATGCTTTATCCAGAATCTATGCTGCGGATTCCGTACCTGGAACCCCGTCCAAGACCATTCTATCTGATGCCAATTTCATCGGAGTTATCCACGATCAGGACTTGTGGAAGGAGTGCAGGGAGGCTTATGACGGTGATGTATTTCTGGCCAACCCACCTGTTGATATTAATCTTGTCTTTAACGGTGTCATATGGTTCAGAGATCAACGTATCTACTGTTGTGAATTCCGTTCTCGGACTCCCTCCTGTGGTCATGAATGGTACTTTGGTTAGTTCTGCTCTTGGACTCCCTCTGGTGGCTTCGAGCGGAACTGCTGGTCACTGTGGTTGGCTTTATCAGCTGTTCTCGTTTATTGCTATGCTGGCTTCCCTATTTAACTCCACTCAGATCGTTACTTCATGCCTGCTGTCAATGTTTCAGTATTGGTTCAGATCTCTCTTGGACTTCTCTGAGGACCTGTCTACTCCAGCAGAAGCTAAGTCTTTGCTAGTTCATTTGTTGTTACTGCGTCCTGAATATATTTCTTAGTACTGCCAATTTCTTGTCCAGCTTGCTATCATGATATTCCTTTGCTAGCTGGAAGCTCTGGGGGTGCAGGGTGGCACCCCCACACCGTGAGTCGGTGTGGGGAGTCTTTTTGCTTACTCTGCGTGGTTTCTTGTAGTCTTTTGTGCTGACCGCATAAGTTCCCTTTTCTATCCTCTGACTATTTAGTGAAATCTAGCCTCCTTTGCTAAAACCTGTTTCATTCCTGTGTTTGTGACTTTCCTCTTAACTCACAGTCAATATATGTGGGGGTCTGCCTTTACCTTTGGGGAATTTCTCTGAGGCAAGGTAAGGCTTCTATTTCTATCTTTAGGTGTAGTTAGCTCTTAGGCTGTGAAGAGGCGTCTAGGGAGAGTTAGGTACGCTCCACGGCTATGTCTAGTGTGTGTGATAGGAGTAGGGTTTGTGGTCAGCAGAGTTCCCACTTCCCCAGAGCTAGTCCCGATTTTGAGTTTACTCATCAGGTCATTCCGGGTGCTCCTAACCACCAGGTCCATAACAGTACAGCAGGCCCTAAAGTGTTAATGCATCTCAAAAGAGGGATAAGAGAAGCTCTGAACCCATTTTTTTTTTCTTTGCAGTGTGTTTTGTCTCTCTTTTCCCCTTAACCTCTGGGTGGTTCAGGACTCAGGTGTAGATATGGATATTCAAGGTCTGTCCTCTTGTGTGGATCATCTCACTGCAAGGGTACAAAGCATTCAAGATTATGTAGTTCAGAATCCGATGTTAGAGCCTGGAATTCCAATTCCTGATTTGTTTTCTGGGGATAGATCTAAGTTTCTGAATTTCAAAAATAATTGTAAACTGTTTCTTGCTTTGAAACCCCGCTCCTCTGGTGACCCCATTCAGCAAGTAAAAATTATTATTTCTTTGTTGCGTGGTGACCCTCAAGACTGAGCATTCTCCCTTGCGCCAGGAGATCCTGCATTGCTTAATGTAGATGCGTTTTTTCTGGCGCTTGGATTGCTTTATGACGAACCGAATTCAGTGGATCAGGCAGAGAAAATCTTGCCAGCTTTGTGTCAGGGTCAGGATGAAGCGGAGATATATTGTCAGAAGTTTAGAAAATGGTCTGTGCTTACTCAATGGAATGAGTGTGCCCTGGCAGCAATTTTTAGAAAGGGTCTTTCTGAAGCCCTTAAGGATGTTATGGTGGGATTCCCCACGCCTGCTGGTCTGAATGAATCAATGTCCTTGGCCATCCAAATTGATCGGCGTTTGCGCGAGCGCAAAATTGTGCACCATTTGGCGGTGTCCTCTGAGCAGAGGCATGAGCCTATGCAATGTGATAGAACTTTGACCAGAACTGAACGGCAAGAACACAGACGTCAGAATGGGCTGTGTTTTTACTGTGGTGACCCCACTCATGCTATCTCTGATTGTCCTAAGCGCACTAAGCAGTTCGCTAGGTCTGTCACCATTGGTACTGTACAGCCTAAATTTCTTTTGTCTGTTACTCTGATTTGCTCTTTGTCATCCTACTCGGTTATGGCATTTGTGGATTCAGGCGCTGCCCTGAATTTGATGGACTTGGAGTTTGCCAGGCGCTGTGGTTTTTTCTTGGAGCCTTTGCAGTATCCTATTCCATTAAGGGGAATTGATGCCACGCCATTGGCCAAGAATAAACCTCAGTACTGGACTCAGTTGACCATGTGCATGGCTCCTGCACATCAGGAAGATATTCACTTTTTGGTGTTGCATAATTTGCATGATGTGGTCGTGTTGGGTTTGCCATGGCTACAGGTTCATAATCCAGTATTGGATTGGAAATCAATGTCTGTGTCTAGTTGGGGTTGTCAAGGGGTACATGGCGATGTTCCGTTGGTGTCAATTTCTGCTTCCACTCCTTCTGAAGTCCCTGAGTTTCTGTCGGATTACCAGGATGTATTTGATGAGCCCAAATCCAGTGTCCTACCCCCTCATAGGGATTGTGATTGTGCTATAAATTTGATTCCTGATAGTAAGTTTCCTAAGGGCCGACTTTTCAATTTATCTGTGCCAGAGCACGCCGCTATGTGGAGTTATATAAAGGAGTCCTTGGAGAAAGGGCATATTCGCCCGTCTTCATCACCGTTGGGAGCAGGGTTCTTTTTTGTGGCCAAGAAGGATGGTTCACCAAGATAGATCTTCGAGGGGCGTATAACCTTGTGTGTATTAAACAGGGCGATGAATGGAAAACAGCATTTAATACGCCCGAGGGCTATTTTGAGTACCTGGTAATGCCATTCGGGCTTTCAAATGCTCCATCTGATTTTCAGTCCTTTATGCATGACATCTTCCGAAAGTATCTGGATAGATTCATGATTGTATATTTGGATGATATTTTGGTCTTTTCGGATGATTGGGAGTCTCATGTGAAACAGGTCAGAATGGTTTTCCAGGTCCTTCGTGCTAATTCCTTGTTTGTGAAGGGGTCTTAATGTCTCTTCGGAGTTCAGAAGGTTTCCTTTTTGGGCTTCATTTTTTCCCCTTCTACTATCGAGATGGATCCTGTTAAAGTTCAGGCCATTTATGATTGGACTCAACCTACATCTGTGAAGAGCCTCCAGAAATTCCTGGGCTTTGCTAATTTTTACCGTCGCTTCATCGCTAATTTTTCTAGTGTGGTTAAACCTTTGACTGATTTGACAAAGAAAGGTGCTGATGTGGTGAATTGGTCCTCTGCGGCCGTTGAGGCTTTTCAGGAGCTGAAACATCATTTTTCTTCGGCCCCTGTGTTGCGTCAGCCAGATGTTTCGCTCCCTTTTCAGGTCGAGGTTGATGCTTCTGAGATTGGAGCAGGGGCTGTTTTGTCTCAAAGAAGTTCTGATGGCTCTGTGATGAAGCCATGTGCCTTCTTTTCTAGAAAGTTTTCGCCTGCTGAGCGTAATTATGATGTTGGCAATCGGGAGCTGCTGGCTATGAAGTGGGCATTTGAGGAGTGGCGACATTGGCTTGAGGGAGCCAAGCACCACGTGGTGGTCTTGACGGATCACAAGAATTTGACTTATCTCGAGTCTGCCAAGCGGTTGAATCCTAGACAGGCTCGATGGTCACTGTTTTTCTTCCGTTTTGATTTTGTGGTCTCATACCTTCCGGGTTCTAAGAATGTGAAGGCTGATGCCCTTTCTAGGAGTTTTGTGCCTTATTCTCCAGGAGTCCCTGAGCCGGCTGGTTTTCTCAAAGAGGGGGTAATTCTGTCTGCCATCTCCCCTGATTTGCGGCGGGTGCTGCAGGAGTTTCAGGCTGATAGACCTGACCGTTGTCCAGCGGAGAAACTGTTTGTCCCTGATAGATGGACTAACAGAGTTATTTCTGAGGTTCATTGCTCGGTGTTGGCTGGTCATCCTGGGATTTTTGGTACCAGAGATTTGGTGGCTAGGTCCTTTTGGTGGCCTTCCTTGTCACGGGATGTGCGTTCTTTTGTGCAGTCCTGTGGGACTTGTGCTCGGGCTAAGCCCTGCTGTTCTCGTGCCAGTGGGTTGCTTTTGCCCTTGCCAGTCCCGAAAAGGCCTTGGACGCATGTTTCCATGGATTTTATTTCAGATCTTCCTGTCTCTCAAAGGATGTCTGTCATCTGGGTGGTTTGTGATCGCTTTTCTAAGATGGTCCATTTGGTACCCTTGCCTAAATTACCTTCCTCCTCTGATTTGGTGCCATTATTTTTTCAACATGTGGTTCGTTTGCATGGCATTCCGGAGAACATTGTGTCGGACAGAGGTTCCCAGTTTGTCTCTAGGTTTTGGCGGTCCTTTTGTGCTAAGATAGGCATTGATTTGTCTTTTTCTTCGGCTTTCCATCCTCAAACAAATGGCCAAACCGAACTAACCAACCAGACTTTGGAAACCTATCTGAGATGCTTTGTTTCTGCTGATCAGGATGATTGGGTGACCTTCTTGCCATTGGCTGAGTTCGCCCTTAATAATCGGGCTAGTTCGGCTACTTTGGTTTCGCCTTTTTTTTGCAATTCTGGTTTTCATCCTCGTTTTTCTTCGGGGCAGGTTGAGCCTTCTGACTGTCCTGGTGTAGATTCTGTGGTGGACAGGTTGCAGCAAATTTGGACTCACGTAGTGGACAATCTGATGTTGTCCCAGGAGAAGGCTCAACGTTTCGCTAACCGCCGTCGTTGTGTTGGTCCCCGACTTCGTGTTGGGGATTTGGTTTGGTTGTCTTCTCGTTATGTTCCTATGAAGGTTTCTTCTCCTAAGTTTAAGCCTCGTTTCATTGGTCCTTATAAGATTTCTGAAATTCTCAACCCTGTGTCATTTCGTTTGGTCCTTCCAGCTTCTTTTGCCATCCATAATGTGTTCCATAGGTCGTTGTTGCGGAGGTACGTGGCGCCTATGGTTCCCTCCGTTGATCCTCCTGCTCCGGTGTTGGTTGAGGGAGAGTTGGAGTATGTGGTGGAAAAAATTTTGGATTCTCGTATTTCGAGACGGAAGCTTCAGTACCTGGTTAAGTGGAAGGGCTATGGTCAGGAGGATAATTCCTGGGTTGTTGCCTCCGATGTCCATGCTGCCGATTTAGTTCGTGCCTTTCATTTGGCTCATCCTGATCGGCCTGGGGGCCCTGGTGAGGGTTCGGTGACCCCTCCTCAAGGGGGGGTACTGTTGTGAATTCCGTTCTCGCACTCCCTCCTGTGGTCATGAATGGTACTTTGGTTAGTTCTGCTCTTGGACTCCCTCTGGTGGCTTCGAGCGGAACTGCTGGTCACTGAGGTTGGCTTTATCAGCTGCTCTCGTTTATTGCTATGCTGGCTTCCCTATTTAACTCCACTCAGATCGTTACTTCATGCCTGCTGTCAATGTTTCAGTATTGGTTCAGATCTCTCTTGGACTTCTCTGAGGACCTGTCTACTCCAGCAGAAGCTAAGTCTTTGCTAGTTCATTTGTTGTTACTGCGTCCTGAATATATTTCTTAGTACTGCTAATTTCTTGTCCAGCTTGCTATCATGATATTCCTTTGCTAGCTGGAAGCTCTGGGGGTGCAGGGTGGCACCCCCACACCGTGAGTCGTGTGGGGAGTCTTTTTGCTTACTCTGCGTGGTTTTTTGTAGTCTTTTGTGCTGACCGCATAAGTTCCCTTTTCTATCCTCTGACTATTTAGTGAAATCTGGCCTCCTTTGCTAAAACCTTTCATTCCTGTGTTTGTGACTTTCCTCTTAACTCACACTCAATATATGTGGGGGTCTGCCTTTACCTTTGGGGAATTTCTCTGAGGCAAGGTAAGGCTTCTATTTCTATCTTTAGGTGTAGTTAGCTCTTAGGCTGTGAAGAGGCATCTAGGGAGAGTTAGGTACGCTCCATGGCTATTTCTAGTGAGTGTGATAGGAGTAGGGTTTGCGGTCAGCAGAGTTCCCACTTCCCCAGAGCTAGTCCCGATTTTGAGTTTACTCATCAGGTCATTCCGGGTGCTCCTAACCACCAGGTCCATAACAATCTACGTCCCTGAGGTCGTCCGTCTGCAGATCCTCAAGTTGGTACATGACTCCAAGTTGGCTGGTCACAGGGGGGTACAGAAGACACAAGAGTTCCTGAGCCAATTCTTATGGTGGCCAACTTGCCTGAAGGATACCAAGGACTATGTTCTCTCTTGCGAGGTATGTGCTCATTACAAGACTCCTCATGTGGCACCTACGAGTCTTCTACAACCATTACCTGTTCTGTCCCGCCCTTGGGGGTCTATATCAATGGACTTTATTGTGGAGCTGCCTACATCGGGGGGCATGAATACAATCATGGTGGTAGTTGATCGCCTGACTAAAGCTGCTCATTTTGTTCCGTGCACCGGCCTCCCCTCAGCTAAAGATACAGTGAACTTGGTTACACAGAATGTCTTTCATTTGCATGGGGTCCTGGATGAGATCATCTCTGACCATGGAGTACAGTTCACTTCAAGATTCTGGAAGGGGTTTTGCTCAGCACTCAATATTAATGTCTGTCTCTCTTTTGCTTACCATCCCCAAACGGTCAGACTGAGCAGACCAACCAGACGCTGGAACAATATCTAAGATGCTATGTCAGCCATCTCCAGGATGATTGGTTGGAGCTGCTGCCATTAGCTGAATTTTCATATAACAATTCTCAGAGCGCCTCCACTAAATTTACACCTTTCTTTGCCAATCTGAGTTATCATCCATGTATCTTACCTAGGTCTCCAATTAATTCTCCGGTTCCGGCAGTGGAGGAAAGGCTGACTGTGATGAGGCAAAATCTGGAGGTTCTGAAGGAATCCCTGACCATAGCTCAAGAACGTTATAAGAGATCGGCTGATAGATTCCATAAACCTGCACCCATGTTCAAGGTAGGAGATTCCGTGTGGTTAGCAACTAAGAATCTGAAGTTAAACGTTCCTTCACAAAATCTTGGACAGAAATTCATTGGCCTTTTCAAGATCAACGGTATTGTGAGCTCTGTGGCCTGCCGGCTGAAGCTGCCTAGGACTATGAAGGTACACCCAGTTTTTCATGTATCTTTACTAAAGCCTGTATCTCCTAATACCTTCCAGGGACATCTTGTGCCACCTCTGCAGCCTGTGGTGATTGATGGGCAAGAACAAGTTGTGGTGGAGGAAATAATTGATTCCAGGATTCGCAGGAATCGGCTCCAATATCTGATAAGATGGCAGGGATATCCCCCTGAGGAAGACTCTTGGGAACCTGTGGAAAACATCAATGCCCAACAGAAGAGTTCTCGTTTTCATCAGAGATTCCCTGAGAAACCAGGTCCAGGATCATCCTGAGGCTGCTTCTAAGGAGGGAGTAATGTCAGGACTCTGAACATTTTTATTACCTTTTGTGCAGTACTGCCCTTTTCCAAGATGGCATCTTTGGTCTCATGTGCACTGTGTCTTCCTGCTATAAAACTCCACCCCAGCCTTCAGTCTGCGCTAGAGTATTCTGCCTTGCATCCAGCTCCTGACTCTGGTGACTTTCTGGCTATATACCTGCTCCTGTGAACATGTGTGGTGATCCTGCTACTCTGCTCTGAGTTCCTGCTGCATACACTAGTTTCCAGTAATCCTCCTTCATATGCTGCTCGTGTTTACTTCCATCTGCATTTGCTGGACATGTAAGCTGTTGCTGCTCTGCTTAAACCTGAGATCATCACCCAGGCCTTCCTGGTTGAGATAAGACATTGCTTGAACTGCCTTATAAGCATATCTATGTGTTTGGACTAAAACAAGGACTTAGGCTACTTTCACACTAGCGTTAACTGCAATACGTCGCAAATGCGTCGTTTTGCCGAAAAAAACGCATCCTGCAAAAGTGCTTGCAGGATGCGTTTTTTCTGCATTGACTAACATTAGCGACGCATTTGCGACGCATTGACACACGTCGCAACCGTCGTACGACGGTTGCGCCGTGTTGTGGCGGACCGTCGGGAGCAAAAAACGTTACATGTAACGTTTTTTGCTCCCGACGGTCCGCTTTTTCCGACCGCGCATACGCGGCCGGAACTCCGCTCCCACCTCCACGCACTTCCCCGCACCTCACAATGGGGCAGCGGATGCGCTGGAAAAATGCATCCGCTGCCCCCGTTGTGCGGCGGAGACAACGCTAGCGTCGGGGACCTCGGCCCGACGCACTGCGACGGACCGAGCCCGACGCTAGTGTGAAAGAAGCCTTATTCGTGTCAAGTATCCTCAAGAATAACTGTGCTTCATAGACTTTCTGCGTGATTGCATTTTCCTCTGAAGTTCCCTATAGACTGTTAAGCTGCGTTTAATATTTACACCAAGTGTTGTGGACTTGAGTTTCTCTCTGCACCTGTTTGAATCACCGTGTGATAATATAGACCTTACCACTTATAAAACTGTGTCCTGTTGTTGTCTTCTTCCACGCAAAGAGTCTCCTGAGTTATCCCCTATAATTATTACAAGAACCATCTCAAGGAGGATCATAAGGAAATGGACAGCAAGTGACTTAGATATGAGTGTCTGAGCAAAGGGTCTGAATACTTATGACCATGTGATATTTCAGTTTTTCTTTTTTATTAAATTTGCAAAAATTGCTAAATTTCTGGGGGGGGGGGGTTCAGTCAAGGGTGTACATTAATGTGAAAAAAACTTTTTTTGAATTTACCAAATAGCTGCAATGAAACAAAGAGTGAAAAATTGAAAGGGGTCTGAATACTTTCCGTACCCACTGTATCATTTAGTTTAGTGGGTACAGCAGTTCTCACACAATCAAAGCTTTTAGATTTAGCATGAACTGAGGAAGCTTCCCCCGCCCACACCAGGCTCTCTATGTATATTGTCTATAGACAGTGAGCTACTTATCACAGAAGGGGTGGAGTCGGATGATTGCCCACACATCATCTAGTCAAAGCAATGATAATTACCAGGTGATTAATCCTTCAGTCTAAGTAAACAACAGCACACAACTTCATAAGTGACACATCGTTGAATTCAGTGTTTTAACACCTACCTCATGTACACTGTGTTGCAAATTATTATGCAAATTGGATTTAAGTGTCATAAAGATTTATTTGTTTTGTTTTTCAAATAAACTCATGGATGGTATTGTGTCTCAGAGCTCAATGGTTCACTGAAATCAATCTTAAACACGTGATAATTAGTTTTCCAGGTGATTCTAATTAAAGGAAAACTACTCCACATTATTAAGCAGGCCACAGTTTTCAAGTAACAAGGAAAGAAAAAGGATCTCTCTGCTGCCGAAAACATCAAATAGTGCAATGTCTTGGTCAAGGGATGAAAACATTAGATATTTCCCAAAAACTTAAGCGTGATCATCATACTGTTAAGAGATTTGTGGCTGAATCTGAGCACACACGTGTTCGTGCTGATAAAGGCATAATGAGGAAGGTTTCTGCCAGGCAAGTTCTTTGGATTAAGAGAGCAGCTGCCAAAATACCATTACAAAGCAGCAGGTATTTGAAGCTGCTGGTGGCTCTGGAGTCCCTCCAACCTCAAGGTGTAGGATCCTTCAAAAGCTTGCTGTGGTGCATAAACCTTCTATTCAGCCACCCCTATACAGTGTTCACAAGCAGAAATGATTGCAGTGGGCCCAGACATACAAGATTAATTTTAAAACAGTCTTGTTTACTGATAAGTGTCAAGCAACCCTGGATGGTCCAGATGGATGTAGTGAATGGTTGTTGGATGGCCACCATCGCCCAACAAGGCAGCGACATCAGCAAGGAGGTGGAGGAATCATGTTTTTGGGCCGGAATCGTGGGAAAACAGCTGGTAGGGCCCTTTAAAATTCCTGAAGGTGTGAAAATGACCTCTGCAAAGTATGTAGAGTTTCTGACTGACAACTTTCCTCCATGGTATAAAAAGCAGAAACATGACATCAGGAGCAAAATCATCTTCATGCTGACAATGCCCCATCTCATGCTGCAAAGAAAACCTCTGAGTCATTGGCTGCTATAGGCATAAAAGGAGATAAACTCATGGTGGCCACCATCTTCCCCTGACCTCAACCCTATAGAGAACTTTTGGTGTATCATCAAGCAAAAGATCTATGAGGGTGGGAGGCAGTTCACATCAAAACAGCAGCTCTGGGAGGCTATTCTGACTTCATGCAAAGAAATACAGAAACTCTCCAAAAACTCACAAGTTCAATGGATGCAAGAATTGTGAAGGTGACATCAAAGAAGGGTCCTATGTTAACATGTAACTTGGCCTGTTAGGATGTTTTGGAGTTAAATAGCTTTTTTTGTTCAGTGAATGTGACCTCCTAATGCTGCAATTCCACAAATGAGCATTTTCAGTTCTTTAAAACATATCAAATGTTTAGAAATTCTACTGTGCCTAATAATTTGGAACACTGCATTTTGAGTTTTTATTCATTTTGGAGATTATACTGTTATCATTGGGAGGTTTCTTCAATAAAATTTGATGTATACTCTAACGGGTGATGACTTTATTAGACTGACTGTCATTTGCACCAACCATTTAGGAAAATCCTAGAAAAATATAATTTGCATAATAATTTGGAACATGGTGTAGTTCTCAGATTACATAGCAAAACCTGTGTGACAGATTCTCTTTAACCCCTTAATCCCATATGACGTACTATCCCGTCGAGGTGACCTGGGACTTAATTCCCTGTGACGGGATAGTACGTCATATGCGATCGAAAAAACAAAAAAAGAGAAAGATATGCACACTGGTGGGATCAACCAACGATAATAATCTTTATTTTAAATAACATTACAAAAACAGGAGCAAAGGAAAAGACACACAATTTAAAACCATTTAAAAGGCCAAAAGGGCCAAATGAACCAGCTAAGATCCCCCAGGAAGAAATATATATACAGATGGTCAAGCATTTATATAAATGCAGGCAAATCTGGCAGTAAATACAACAATTTATACAAACACATGACAGTGTGTACAATTGGATATAAAGCAGTCTGACACACACAAAAATAAATAGATTTGCATTATACACACCAATAGCCTGTGCTGCCAGCTGACCTCAAATGCATGCCATCAGCCCATATGTAAACCGATAACCCATTGGTAACATGCAAGGATAAACAAAGTATCACAGTGCCGATTATTGTAATGTTATTTAAAATAAAGATTATTATGGTTGGTTGATCCCACCAGTGTGCATATCTTTCTCTTTTTTGTTTTTTGGTGTTCTTTATATGCACGTGGTTGATCCCTGCTGAACAATCTTGTTGCGGTGTCCGCCCTCTCTCTGCTTTTATGTCATATGCGATCGGCCGTGCTCCCGGGAGATCGCGGCCGGGTGTCAGCTGACTGTCGCAGCTGACATCTCGCACAATGTGCCAGGAGCGGTCACGGACCGCCCCTGGCACATTAACCCCCGGAACACTGCGATCAAACATGATCGCAGCGTTCCGGCGGTACAGGGAAGCATCGCGCAGGGAGGGGGCTCCCTGCATGCTTCCCTGAGACCCTCGGTACAAGTCGATGTGCTCACCTTGTACTGAGCGTCTCCTCCCTGCAGGCCCCGGATCCAAAATGGCAGCGGGGCTACATCCGGGTCCTGCAGGAAGGTGGCTTACCAGCGCCTGCTCAGAGCAAGCTCTGGTAAGCCTGCAGCCCTGCATGTCAGCTCGCTAATCTGACACAGTGCTCTGCAAAGTGTCAGATCAGCGATCTGACCCTATAACATGATGCCCCCCCTGGGGCAATGTTATAAAGTAAAAAAATATATATTCACATGTGTAATAAAAAAAAAAAATCCTAAATAAAGAAAAAAAAATATTGTTCCCATAAATACATTTCTTTATCTAAATAATAAAAAAAATACAATAAAAGTACATATATTTACTATCGCCGCGTCCGTAACGACCCCACCTATAAAACTGTCCTGCTAGTTAACCCCTTCACTGAACGCGGTAAAAAAAAAAACGAGGCAAAAACCAACGCTTTATTATCATACCGCCGAGCAAAAAGTGGAATAACACGCGATCAAAAAGACGTATATAAATAACCATGGTACCACTGAAAACAGCATCTTGTCCACCAAAAAACGAGCTGCCATACAGCATCATCAGCGAAAAAATAAAAAAGTTATAGTCCTCAGAATAAAGCGATGCAAAAATAATTATTTTTTCTATAAAATAGTTTCTATCGTATAAAAGCGCCAAAACATAAAAAAATATATAAATGAGGTATCGCTGTAATCATACTGACCCGAAGAATAAAACTGCTTTATCCATTTTACCAAACACGGAACGGTATAAACGCCTCCCCCAAAACAAATTCATGAATAGCTGATTTTTGGTCATTCTGCCTCACAAAAATCGGAATAAAAAGCGATCAAAAAATGTCACGTGCCCGAAAATGTTACTAATAAAAATGTCAACTCGTCCCGCAAAAAACAAGACCTCACATGACTCTGTGGACCAAAATATGGAAAAATTATAGCTCTCAAAAATTATTTTTTGCAATAAAAAACGTCTCTTAATCTGTGACGGCTGTCAATCATAAAAATCCGCTAAAAAAGCACTTTAAATAGTAAATCAAAGCCCCCATCATCACCCCCTTAGCTAGGAAAAAATAATAAAATTTAAAAAATGTATTTATTTCCATTTTCCCATTAGGGTTAGGGCTAGGGTTAGGGCTAGGGTTAGCGCTAGGGTTAGGGCTAGGGTTAGGATTAGGGCTAGGGTTATGATTAGGGCTAGGGTTAGGGTTAGGGCTAGGGTTACAGTTAGGGCTAGGGTTAGGGGTAGGGTTAGGGGTAGAGTTAAGGCTAGGGTTAGGGCTAGGGTTAGGGCTAGGGTTAGGGCTAGGGTTAGGGCTAGGGTTACAGTTTGGGCTAGGGTTAGGGCTAGGGTTAGGGCTAGGGTAAGAGCTAGGGTTGGGGCTAGGGTTAGGGTTGGGACTAGGGTTAGGGTTTCAGTTAGAATTGGGGGTTTCCATGGTTTAGGCACATCAGGGGCTCTCCAAACGCGACATGGCGTCCGATCTCAATTCCAGCCAATTCTGAGTTGAAAAAGTAAAATGGTGCTCCTTCCCTTCTAAGCTCTACCATGCATCCAAACAGTGGTTTACCCCCACATATGGAGTATCAGCATACTCAGGACAAATTGGACAACAACTTTTGTGGTCCAATTTCTCCTGTTACCTTTGTGAAAATAAAAAATTAGAGGTTAAAAAAACATTTTTGTGGAAAAAAAATGGCTTTTTATTTTCACAGCTCTGCGTTCTAAACTGTAGTGAAACACTTGGGGGTTCAAAGTTCTCACAACACATCTAGATAAGTTCCTTGGGGGTCTAGTTTCCAATATGGGGTCACGTGTGGGGGTTTCTACTGTTTAGGTACATTGGGGGCTCTGCAAACGCAATGTGATGCCTGCATACCATTCCATCTAAGTCTGCATTCCAAATGGCGCTCCTTCCCTTCCGAGCTCTGCCATGCACCCAAACGGTGGTTCCCCCCCACTTATGGGGTATCAGCGTACTCAGGACAAATTGGACAACAACTTTTGGGGTCCAATTTCTCCTGTTACTCTTGGAAAAATACAAAACTGGGGACTAAAAAATAATTTTTGTGGAAAAAAGAATTTTTATTTTCATGGCTCTGCGTTATAAACTGTAGTGAAACACTTGGGGGTTCAAAGCTCTCACAACACATCTAGATAAGTTCCTTAGGGGGTCTACTTTCCAAAATTGTGTCACTTTTGGGGGGTTTCAATGTTTAGGCACATCAGGGGCTCTCCAAATCTGACATGGAGTCCCGTCTCAATTCTAGTCAATTTTGCATTGGAAAGTCAAATGGCGCTTCTTCCCTTCCGAGCTCTGCCATGCGCCCAAACAGTGGTTTACCCCCACATATGGGGTATCAGCATACTCAGGACAAATTTCACAACAACTTTTGGGGTCCAATTTCTTCTCTTACCCTTGGGAAAATGAAAAATTGGCGGTGAAAAGATCATTTTTGTGAAAAAATATGATGTTTTATTTTTATGGCTCTGTATTATAAACTTCTGTGAAACACTTGGTGGGTCAAAGTGCTCACCACAAATCTAGATAACTTCCTTAGGGGGTCTACTTTCCAAAATGGTGTCACTTGTGGGGGGTTCAATGTTTAGGCACATCAGTGGCTCTCCAAACACAACATGGCGTCCCATCTAAATTCCAGTCAATTTTGCATTCAAAAGTCAAATAGCACTACTTACCTTCCGAGCTCTGCCATGCGCCCAAACAGTGGTTTACTCCCACATATGGGGTATCGGTGTGCTCAGGACAAATTGTGCAACAACTTTTGGGGTCCATTTTCTCCTGTTACCCTTGGTAAAATAAAACAAATTGGAGCTGAAGTAAATTTTGTGTGAAAAAAGGTTAAATGTTCATTTTTATTTAAACATTCCAAAAATTTCTGTGAAACACCTGAAGGGTTAATAAACTTCTTGAATGTGGTTTTGAGCACCTTGAGGGGGGCAGTTTTCAGAATGGTGTCACACTTGGTTATTTTCTATCATATAGACCCCTCAAAATGACTTCAAATGAGATGTGGTCCCTAAAAAAAATGGTGTTGTAAAAATGAGAAATTGCTGGTCAACTTTTATAACTCCCTAACAAAAAAAATTTTGGTTCCAAAATTGTGCTGATGTAAAGTAGACATATGGGAAATGTTACTTATTAAGTATTTTGTGCGACATATCTCTGTGATTTAAGGGCATAAAAATTCAAAGTTGGAAAATTGCAAAATTTTCAAAATTTTTGCCAAATTTCCGTTTTTTTCACAAATAAACGCATGTCTTATCGAAGAAATTTTACCGCTATCATGAAGTACAATATGTCATGAGAAAACAATGTCAGAATCATCAGGATCCATTGAAGCGTTCCAGAGTTATAACCTCATAAAGGGAGAGTGGTCAGAATTTTTTAAATTGGCCCGGTCATTAACGTGCAAACCACCCTTGGGGCTTAAGGGGTTAAGGGAGCATGCAGAGGTAGCTGTCAATCATCGCCCACTGGATCTGAGTGTACAAAAAGAGCAGAAATTTCATTGAAATACAAATTTTATTGAGTTGTTTCCCACAAAACTATTTATCAATCTGTTCAGCTCTTCCTTCTCAATAACACGCGACTTGCAGACTGCACTGCATTTCCAAGCTGACAGGTGCCCTTTTTACTAAGTTAAGGTCCCCATACACAGTAGACTATAGTCAGTCGAATCCATCAATACTGGTGTAATGTGTATGGGGTCCATCAACTCTGCCCAAACAGATAAGGTCAGGGGAAAGAAGGTTTAGTCCCTTTGGATTTTCAACAGCCATTTTGTTCTTCAGGAGATAATCCTCTGCCAGGGGAGTCTGACAGCGCCTCTCTCATAGAGAACACAGGAGCACTCAGCTAAGCTGCAGGTCCCTGAATGAAGGAGTAGGAGGATTCGCTAAGAGACTAAGAATCATTCTAATGTGTATGGGGGCATTAAGATCTCTTGGCAACTTTATGTGGTTATAGGCTACATTTTAATTAACCTCTTTTCAGAGATATGACCTTAATAGGGCAAGATTTAGGGAGTACAAGATTCCCATTGACAAGTTCTTGTGATAACCGCCAGTTGAACCTACATTTTAAGATGATGAGGAGTAACCGCTTATCTTGCCATATCTTTACAGTTGAATGCTCACTAGTTTATTCTTACTACCGGACTTTGCTCTTTCCCCCACCACATCTGAGTCATTACCCGCCCTGCGGATTCTTACACTAGCCTCTCCAGTCATTGCATCAGACTTTATAAATAACTACAGCATACTCATGCATTTAACTTGCATTGCAACAATGACATCATGCATTTAATTTCAGAACTCATGTAATAGGGACTTTTTATCTCCAGTAAGGAAATCCGGTGAAGCGAAGATTGTGCTGATTCGGATTTATGGTTAATTGTGAACAGGTCAGAATATTTACAATAATTTATACCTGTATAGAAACAGTGTAATCAAGCATATATGCACACATTTGTTTCAGATCTATGCAGAAGGTCATTTTTACAGATGATCCTAAAATTGAGATCAGACTTTTTATGCAGCACAAAATCACATTGTGGATCAAAGAAATGTTACTAAAAGAGCTTTAAAAACTACTAGGAAAACATATGGCTTTTTAATGTTGCAATTTATAACAAATCCAAACAAATATGTAATGCTGACTTATTAGAGCTACCATTGATGAGCTGCTGACTTCAGTTTTTCCCAAAGAATTCTCATGTCACTGCTGATCCAGGAGCCAGAGTCCTGGACATCAGTCACTTACAATTGACTGCATCTGCTAACAGCTATGGAAAGCGCCTAGTTTGGAAATGCACCGTGACCGTGCTGCTTGTCCAAACTCGCAATCTTCAGGAACGCACCGTTCCGCAGCAAAGAGGATACGCAGAAGCAGTGCCCTACTGAAGAAGCATATGAAGATTCCTTTAAAGACGTAATTTACATAAAGTGATAAAAGATGATTTCTCAACAACATAGCATCTGACTCAGCTGCCCGACTAATCCACCTGTCCCCCCGCTATTCCCCAGCCTCTCCCCTCTGTTAATCCCTTCACTGGCTCCCCATTGCCCAGAGACTCCAGTACAAAAGCCTAACCATGACATACAAAGCCATCCACAAACTGTCTCCTCCATACATCTGTGACCTCGTCTCTCAGTACTTACCTACACGCAACCTCCGATCCTCACAAGATCTCCTTCTCTACTCTCCTCTTATCTCCTCTTCCCACAACCGCATACAAGATTTCCCTCGCCCATCACCCCTACTCTCGAACTCTCTACCACAACATATCAGACTCTCACCTACCATCGAAATTCAAAAAGAACCTGAAGACCTACCTCTGCCGGCAAGCCTACAACCTGCAGTAACCACTGATCGACTAAACCACTGCACGACCAGCTCTACCCTCACCTATTGTATCTTCACCCATCCCTTGTAGATTGTGAGCCCTCGCGGGCATGGTCCTCTCCTCCTGTACCAGTTGTGACTTGTATTGTTCAAGATTATTGTACTTGTTTTTATTATGTATACCCCCCTCACATTTAAAGTGCCATGGAATAAATGGCGCTATAATAATAAATAATAATAATAATATCAGACACACAGGTAGGATGTTTTTCAGCAGCCTATAACCTATATGTCCAGATTAATAGTTTAGATAGGTCAAATGTGATGACAGATTCTCCTCTTACCTCGCGTACTCTGTAGTGTACAACGGTTTTTCTATTATAAGACTTCTGGGCAGGGCCGGACTGGCCAACTGGCAATTCTGGCAAATGCCAGAAGGGCCTTTGTGGTCATGGGCTGCCTTGTCTGCTACATTGTTAACAGAATCCGTGTTCTCAAGACACCCATACTGTTAAGCGTTGTGATGGAGCACAAAGTTGGTGACTCCGTCACTTACCCCAGCAGGCCACAGGTATCATTAGAAATATTGGTCTTGTAGTAAATCTTCCTTTCCTCCATCCAGAGTAATATTAGTAATATATTTCATCTGGTGCTTGGGGACGGGGACAACATGGGCCTGTGTGATTTCAAATGGCAGGGCTGAATTTCAGCCCCAGTCCATAACTGCTTCTGGGTCTGAAGAGGTTTAAATAGAAAACATAATGAATTTGGAAGGTGGGGATGGATATCTCAGGTTGTGATAATAGGATCTTCTTAAGGGCTCATTCACATGTCCAGTTCGTACAAAAAAAGTGGACCGATTATTCCAATCAGACTGATCAGAGTTTGATCAGAGTGTGGCACGAGTCTCATTCGTTTTTCTCATACATGGGGAAATTAAAAAAAAAAAATTTCCCACACCTTCTCAATTTTGACAGTGAAAATCGGACCCACTCAAACGTAATCCTAATGCGGGCCAATATTTTCACGAGCCCATTGACTTGCATTGCCAATTTTAATCCATCACTCAGATTAAAATCGAACATATCTGCAATATTTTACTCCGAACTCTTAGTCCAAGGAAAAAAATCAGACATGTGCAAAGCCCAATTCAATATCATAGTTTACAAGCGCTATCGGCTAGCACTCATATGCGAAAATCGAACGTGTGAATAAGGTCTTATTCTACTTTTTAAACCAAAGTTTTTGAGACAGCTAAATTTGCTAGTATTATGAATCTTTTAGGAGACCACTGATGAGCCAACCCTCTGATATGTCCGCTGACCAGCCTCTCTAAATTATACAATCACGCACTGAGCAAATGAAAACCGCTAGTATGGCAAGCTGCTGGTGAAATAATAATAATAATACAGAAGTGTAGGATGGCAGTAACAATGCTATTATTAAAGGGGTGGTCTCATCCCACACAACCCCTTTAAAGGGTAACTCTCCCTTTTATTAAAAATAATCTCAGGGAGATCAGTATCCAGCCTGTAGACTGGAATGGCTCATTTACATATAAGAAAAATGTGGATTTCCCTGGAATAAGACATCGGGTCACAGATTTAAATGTATCATTTTATTCAGCTTCCTATGACCTGCATGCCCATATAGATGGCTTAGGAGGGTTGAACCTACTGACAGATTACCTTTAAGGAGCCCTTCATGCGTTGAGCATACAAACCATTCTGTATCTGGACAATTAGCATCTCGGTACCCGGTGGCCACCGGTAATGCCAATGTCCAAGCCAATTCATGGTTCAGGTATCTAAATAGTTTAATATTCATAGTGGTCCTGTGTTCTGCTTCACGTAATGGGTTGTCCAATGGCAGCTCCAGCTCTACGGGCCTCAGTGAATAGGCAGCTAACACTAGTATAGTCGAAAAACTCATTCAATCAATCTGAAATTAAAAGCCCCAGAATTTTAAGTTGAGACATTTTTTAACAACAATGACGGTCGGTAGCATCTAATAGGTAAATGGCCAAGATCAGGGTTATCTCCAATCTTCTTCAGCTTTCACTGATAGCTTTGGTGTCCATATCATCACTATTCAAAGGGAACGTTTCAGCAGTTTTGAAGGCTCACAATTGCCAACAGACTCTTTATTGTCATGAAATATGTTTATGAGAGTAGTAACTCTATTTTTCTGGCTCCAAATCCCATTTCACTACACTCTTCCCATGTAGCCGCCACTCTGGCAGCTTTTTCTTATCAACGTCATCCAGGTTAATATACAGTAAACTCTTAGGCTTCTTTTCTTCTAGTAGTAGTTACATGCAGACACAAGATTATTAACTCCATGGCCATATGAAGACAAGCGGGGAATTTGTAGCTTTGCAACAGAAAAAAAGATCTGAAGTATATTAGGATGACTCCTTTAGAAAAAAAAGAAATTGTGATAAAAACGTAGGTTTTCATTTTAACCAGGTCTATTCGGGCCTTAAAGGACAAAAGCACCTCTGAGGACATTTTTTATTCACTTAAATGAGTGCAACTTTTGGCTAAATACATTTTGTGATATGTTTTCATTTGTCTTCTACAGCCTCTATGGATCACAGTACATAGCAAACTGCTGAATGTTTGGGGTGTCTAGGACTTTTATATTGAAGGCCTATTCTTAGGAGAGGACATCAATATCTGATTAGTGGATGTGCGTCATCCAGAACCCCCACCAATCAACTGTTCCAGATGCTGGCGATGGTCAGATGTGCTGAGTTGAGCACAGCTCTGTCAACTACATATTGGCTGTGGCCAGGTACTGCACATGTGTCCTCTATTGATTAGAATAGGGGGTGGATGTGTAGTACCTGGCCGCAGCCATTGTTCCATTGATGGAGCTGTGCTGACAAACTCTACAACTTAGCACATCCCACCGCTATTGGCACTGGGAACAGCTGATCGGTGGAGTCCCAGGTGTCGCAGAGATATTGATGACCTACCCTAAGGATAGGCCATCAATATAAAAGTTATGGACAACCCCTTTATCAGTGCCTGTCACAGTAAGTTTGTTTGAATGGCAGGGTGTACATTCCAAAAATAGAGAAAGGATACATGCAAGAAACAGGGCACACCATAAAATATGATACTTTATTAATACACACCAATAGATGTGTTTCTGTATTTGTGTGTATTAATAAAGTATCATATTTTATGGTGATCCCTGTTTCTTGCATTTTTCTTTTCTCAGTTTTTGTACTGTTTTTTTTTACATGCTACAGGATGATTGAACCCTCACATTTGTTGGTGCCCTCCAAATTTTTGTTTAGAAAAGGTGTGCATTACCTTTCTTCTTGTGACATTTTCTTTTAATTTGATTTATGACAGATAGAAAGTTAAACTTTCAACTTACGATTAAGTCTGTAGAAGATAACCCTATTACAAATATTATTTTAGTCCAAAAGCCTAGATGATGTAGTTCTCTGGCGATTTTGTTTTATCTACTGGCTGCAGTCTGCGAATAGTAACTATGGCTGACGTAGTTACTTTTAGCACACTGCATGTATTAAAATACCAATTGCTGCCTTCTTCCGATCCCAGGACGATCCCATTCCCTTTTGCACCAGGTCACCAGCGCCTTGGCTTTCATAGCATTACCTTGAGATGAGTAAGTGAGATCAGGCATATTCTTGTGAAACTCTTAAGCTCATTTTTGCCTACATTGTTTACCTTGCAAAAAGCATTTACATTACTTTTTAGACAATCAAAATATTACTTTTTCTTCTGTTATACATAACCCAGAATCAAACATAGTGAAATGCACTAAAAGGCCACCTCTAATTCTTCCCAAATTTCCTGAGACTTTTAGTTCAGTGAATTTTTCACCTGTTGTGTCCCCCCTTATTTCCTCATTTTATTCTCAGCTCTTGTGAGCAATGTTCTCACTCCTCTTCAGTTTACAAGTTTCCTCGGAATTGTAAAGTGCTATGAAATATTTTGCCAGTATATAATCAATAGTTATTGTTATTATTATTATTATTTACACAATGTATTACGTGATACAGAGGAAAGAAAAACAGTCAAAAAGGTTCAATATTGTCTAAATATTAATAATTGAATATTTATGCCTTCACCAGGAGTGCTATATAAATATAAATAACACATGAATACTTTTGGGTGACTGCTGCAATTCTCTTTTAGCCAGGACCTTGAAATAAGAAGAGGGATAAAATTATGGATACTGACATCTTTGAGAAAACTAATACTCTGAAAGACCACTTGTCTAGAATGCTGCAACACCCAATGCAGCCGCTACTGTATGTACAAACACATATGTTGCAAATATTAATAATCTTATTTAAACATTTCATATAAAAGAAAGATATAGATACATAAATAATACATAGATACAGACAAATAGCCATGGATACATGCTGTACATAAGATATATGACCGTAGCATGTTCATAGCATGACTTTATGGTAAATAAAAATATTCTTACTCTGGTTCCATGGTATTGGCATGTGCTTAGTATCTGCCTTGTAAACCTATTTGTAAATGTCAAGTGCCTTATTGATAGACAGACAGGTAGATATTTTATATTTGCATTATATAGTTTGATTCTCTCCAAAACTCTTATAGTTTATTTATTATACACAAATAATATTAACCACACAACATTTAACACTTCACAACTTTATTCAGGCTAATATATGGTATATATTTGGATGATATTCGCCTATTCAAGTTGATGAAAGCAAAAAAAATGAATCCTATTTGGATCACAGCATCTGATTGTTATGGATACATTGCAATTCTTTAACTGTACTTGTTTATTGGAAATGTTAACTGCTACATAAAAAATGGATTCCATACAGTTTGCATGATGATGACTGCAGATGAAAAGTCGTCCCTTTTTCTGGATGAATTTTTTATACACTTACCGTATGTGGATTTAGCCATATACATACATATGAAAGAAAGTACTGATACAGCGTTGGAAAATAATTCATGATAAGATATTCATGCCATTAATATATGAAATAGAAATTAAACATTTTTTAATAAATCATTATAAATCATTCCACTTTTTTTCTATAACTTTAACCACTTTATACTTGCTGCCTTATAAAACTATTGGATTGTATGTGATTATGTATCTGTTCCCTTAATTTAACACACAATGTAATTAAATATATCAGAAAAATATTTATTCTTTATTCTGTTTATCATTTGCTGAGCTATTATTAGATTATTAGTTATCTTCTAATAAATTACTTACAACCTCACAATTGATGCCTATATACATTTTAAAAATATTCATCCTCTGTTAAACCTAAAAACTACAACTACACAGAGAATGCACAGATATGTTTATATACACATATAGAAGAAAAAAATATATATATACATATTTCTATATGTTTCTATAAACATATCTGTGCATTCTCTCTGTATTTGCATACACACATATGCTTATTTTTTTCTTTCACATAGTTCATAAAACATATCCTATAAATGTCCAGTTTAATTTCAGTCTTGGATAATACAAATAATTCTGCAACAAAAATTCCCAATTTGTGCTTCAAAATTGTAATATACTCCTCTTCCTTTTATATATTTGTTTATATATTTGTGAAGGGGAATATTAAAAAAAAATCTGAATATCATAATGATAATCCATATTATTGCATTTATATGACTACATTACTTTACTGTGTTTCCTAACTGCTGATTAAATAAAGGTAATTTTATTTTGAATAGTAATATTATGAATATTATACATTTATATGTTAATAAAACAGATTTTATTAAGTGAAACATTTAACTGGTTCTTACAAATTTGAAATAAAATTTTACTGTATATTTGTAATGAAGCAGTTGAGGGAAAATGAATTAAATTGATCTTAAAATTATATACGAAAACACTAAATATATGCGAATAGTACAATGTGTTCAGAACAAAATGGATAAAATGTAGCAAGAAAAGAATCCATGAGCTTGTTATCTGCACAATAGACATGCATTCCTTTTCACCCAGTACAAAGGTTTTTGTTGGGATGTCTGATCACTTTGTCTTGTCTGGTCATTGGCACTTTAAACACAAAGAGTATTAAAGCCCTGAACACAAAAAATCAATGTAAAGGCAAATTACTTCACCTCCAGTATTAGTAAGCAACAAATATGTTAGATAAATGGATAACAGACAATAGAAATGTGATCATTGACCAATGTCTTTACTTCATGTTATAATTTACAACATAGGCAAAAAGTCAAGCATTATAGAATAAAATGAATCAGTTTCACATATCACTTCATTCATTCTCATTCATTTTAAGATTCTTCAGAAATTTTACAAAATAAAATATCCTTGGTAAAAATAAATCTGATTCTAATAAATTATTTCTAATATAAAATATTAGAATAAATATTGTCAGTGCTTTTAAAGAACAAATTAATATTATTTAAATTATTCTTATTAGCAACAACTAAGTTATTTAAGATATATAAATTGATTAGAGAGATAGATAGATAGATAGATAGATAAATAGATAGATAGATAGATAGATAGTTCCTAAATCTATCTATCTATTGACAAATAAGTATATAACTAAAGCTAATACTTATTCTTTAATATAAAGGAAAAAATAAATAAATAATAATGATAATATAAAATGTTTGGTATATATTATACTAGTATATTATACTTGTAATATACTGAACTATATTATAAGTATAATATATTAGTGGCATTCCATGTACTTTATGCCAATTGCACATTACACAGGTTATATTACATATGACATTATTTAATTTAAAGTAACAAATAATTGATGGATTACAAAATAAGTGTTAACAAACAGTTAGTAGATAAATAACATCTGTAAATCAGCAAAAAAAAAACAAGCTGGAATTCTACTCAAGTCTCTACTTTTCTTCCCTTTCATGCATGTCAGCGTTATTTAATCAGAATACATATAACAAATAGAACAACCTAATGTGAAATAGTAACCCACAGTGATCCTTGTAAAATGTTGTACCATATTAATTACAATTTATTTTTTATCCTTAACCTTTGCAGTTTCCCTCTGAAATTTCAATGAAGATTCTTGGGGGGGAAAAAATGAGAATAGAACGTTTTAATAATCAATGCATTCTATAATGATCTATTGAGAAGTATGATACTATTGAAAATTATAGACAAGCAACAGAATGAGCTGTGCTAAATGAGTAACTGACTCCTGCTTTATCCTCTTCTCTAGCTGTTTTATAAAGTGGAATATATATATAAATATATATATATATATATATATATATATATATATATATATATATATATATATATATATATATATATATACAGGTGCTTCTATATCCTTTTTGGGATCCTGAAGATTGTATACTTGTCACTGTAATGCTTTTCCTGTCACTCTGGATACATACACAGTAGCAGACACAAGCACAGTATATGCTGTATATTGTGGTGTATATATTTTACATGTGTAGAATTGCATCCTGTTAGCCCAGATTCTTATTACCTCGACATTACTTCCTTCAGTGCTTTCTTGCTGTGCTGAGGACTTGGCAGAAGTCAGCAAATCTTTCTTTTCTCCTCCTTCTCCGGAATATGCATGCGATCCCTGCAGTATAGAAGGGAAGGAGCTATTAGACCTGCAGTGGTGATCATCATGTATTCTGCTCCATCCCAATCCACAGCTCAGATCCTCCACATATTCAGAAAGGAAGAACTCTGGGCACTGGGATCTGGGCATTAACTCATCAGATGGATTTATAAAGCTGCATCAGACTATTGCACTGACTCATTCCAGAACTTAGTGGATGAATTGAGTCTCTGTGAATCATCATGGATAAGGTGCAGCTGAACTGGGGACTGCAGTATAATAACCCACAGACAACCAAAAAAAGTAAGAAAAAAAAGAGTGGAAGCTGTACATTTTATATAAATCATTATTATCATCATAAATAATAATAGTATTGTTAATAAAATATTTATTAGTATTTTAATAATAACAATAACAGGGGTTATAATAAGTGAAGCATGCATGTAATTGTTCTTCAGAACATGGGACACTAGATTCCCCAGAGAATGGCTGACTTTCCCTTGCCAAGTCTTTGGACAATATGAGCATTTATACATGTGAGAAGCATTATTGTGCTGCCAGTCATGAATAGTCCATTACTCTCCAATGCAGATGACTGAGAATTGCAGCCTGACAATACAAGTGTCACATTCTGCCTGCAGCCACATTACACATTTCCATCACACTCATGTCTGTGGCATTAGACTATAGGTGGCTGAAGCTGGTGATAATATATATATAATAATAAATAGAATATAGGAGAGATTATGGCCCCCTAATATATGCAGCCATGTTGATGAGATGTCTGTGGATTCTGCATTATCCCTGCTTAGAAGCTTGTAGAAGTGTAAGGATATCACTTACAGCTGGTGCATGTCATGTAAGGTTATAAAGACAAGAGCAAGTCTGCAATATATATGTACTGAGCTGCACTAAATAACTCTACCCTGGTGAAACACTGCACATTGCTCTCAAAGCTTTGATACATGGTAGAATGACATAATGATGCTATGTATCACTTGTGTGCAATGCTTCCTCTCTTCTTTTGTGTTTATTTATTATTTACACATTCTAATTGTATTCTGTTTGTGATATTCTTTGCCAAGTGGAGCGAACAGTAAGCGGTGAAAGAGAGATGAATAAAGGAGAACGTGAAGGATAGAAATGGAAAGAAAAAAAAACTAAGGAGAAGAGAGAAGGAGGGACACTGGAGGGGGAAGGATGGAGCAGAGGGAGCGAACAGTGAGGAAGGAGGAGAGCCCAATATAAGGAGTCAGTGCTGGGGAGTGTGAGAGCAGGAGAGGGAGGATGGCATAAAACTCCCAGAAATAAGTGTTGGAAACTGATGGGTAGAAAGAAAGAAAAGGAGAGGAGGGTCAATAAAAGACAAGAAGAGAAAAGGGATGAGTGGGAATTAAAAAGGAAGGCAAGAATGAGTGAGAATGATAGAATGTCAGAAAGAATGAATGATACAGCGATGAAGATACCATGAGGATCCTATCCAGAGGATGACTAAGAGGTAATAGTAATTTATAGTGGTGTGTGAAATGAAGAAGAAGGGATAAAAGAATGAGTAACAGCATTACAGACAAGCTATTTCAGTAAAGAAATGGAAGAAATTGAAGTGAATGAGAGACAATTTGTGAAAGGGAAAATAATGAAAAAAAAGCATAAGAAAAGGAAACCGAATATAGCAGAGAGAAATAGAAAATATCAAGTTTTAGGTGAAATCTGGTAATAACCTTGGTATCAACAGTGGCAAGGATAGGAAGAGACAAGGAAATAGACAAGGACTACAAATAAACAACAACAAAAACAAGATGGTAGTTGAAAAAAGGAAAGGGAAGGAAATGGTGAATTAGAACTACAAAGAGACTGTGTCTAAATGTACAGGTGTGTATTGTGCTTGTAAGGGTCTGCTATTGGGGTAATGATGCAGACATGATGGAGGCATGGTGATTCACCAAAGTGTGGTCAGAGCCCAGCTCAGTGCAGCAGATTTCTACTTCAGACTCCTCTTTGGTGACAATAGCTTTACTGTAAGCAGATCCAACCTTTCACAACACTGTGTATTGTTTCAGTCCCCCAGCAGCACTAAGTATTTATTTTTTATTTCTATCTGCAAGTTTATGATCAGAACATATCTGATATCATTCCTATGGAAATCATTCTAAAAAGGACTATGAGTAGAAGTCAGTGTAATATTGTATCAGATCACTGTCTGATCTGTCAGATCTGTCATCAGATTTTGCAATTCTATCTGTATGTATTACTAAATAAATCCCAAAGCCCTGGTGAGGCTGTTGTACTTACTTGATATAATTCTTTTGCAAAGTTGTCATGCTTGATATTAAGCTGACCATTTTAATATCAGAATGTTAAAGCTATTCTGACACGGCTTTTTACAGTAAGTACACCAGCATTATCAGGTCTAAGAGATTTATTTAATAATGTATTCAAGTTTGTTTTGTGAAATCTTTTCACAGATCCACTTTAATATGTCATGTTTTCTCTTGTTTTATCATGAAGTTGACAAATAGTTTGACATGACACATGTCCTACAAACATTAGCACAATGTATACTGACCATGAAATTAAGAACCCGACCTCAGCCATTATATTACTAGAAATGTAGCTGCTGTTACTGGCATCTGGACAAACATCACAGTGTATAAGTGTATAAATGTAAAGAAAAAAAATACTGAAAGGAGCAATTGCTGCCCAACATGATGACATAATCTAAGGTTATATCATACCCTTTGGCAGTTCCTTGTGTCCTCAGAATGGATGACCTGTCTTTGAACTGGATCAGTAAGAAGTCATCAGCAGGAAGGGGTGGAGGGAGAAGGGGCAGGAACTGATGAGATAAGTACATCATTAATGGATGGTTTTACACTATTGCGTCCATGTAAGGTTTATTGACAGCGTCTCTAAAGCCCATGTATACATTGATTGAATGTAATGATACCAGTCACTGCTATCATTGCTCACTTTGTGTAAATGGCCTGAAGTATCAAACACTAAAAACAGAATAACAATTGCCATTATTGAAACTGACCATTCATACACATATATTATCATTCTCGTTTTTCTGATATTGTTCAAATAACATGAACCTACTTTCCAATAATATAAAGCTTTTTTTGCAACAGTTTGTTCCCCATAGAAGGTAATGGGATCCGGATCCATCTATGTATGCATCCCTATTTGTCACAAAATATATGTGAAACCATTACAAGAAGCGACACTATTGTCAGCCTGTACAGTTGTAATCCTCAGCACTACTGTCTATGGCCTGCAAACAAATAAAGTGCAACAAAGTACCGGACGTTCGTCTTATTGTCATTATTATCACCTGGAGTTACAAGAAACAATGTGAAGGAGGCACCAAACCCTCCAGGTAATGTATTGTTACCAAATCCCAAAGAGTAAGTAATATCCGAAGTCTCATAATATATAACTATGCTATTAAAAGACCTAGAACGTCCTTACAGGTGGTTGTCCGGTCTTAGGTACAAGTCTGCAGTGACTCTATGTGACTGCAGACATGTGAATCCTTACATTGTGCTATGAGGATTCTTTGGTGCTAGTGGTTGGAGCGCACGTGTGTGATTTGCACACTTCCAGCCACATTCCGACTAGACGTTTCCAGCCTCGCTCTATACACTTGCACTGAGGGAGGCCGCACACGTCTAGTCGACACGTGACTGCTTATATGCCAATTACATACTTGTAGTCACACGCTCTCCTCTCTTGGAGCTGGCACCGGAGAATCTTCACAGTGTACAGTGCGCGCGATCTGAGGATTCACAAGTCTGCAGTCAAGTGACTGCAGACTTGTAGTCTAAGGCCTAACAATCCATTTAACCATGAATTCTGTGCTCTGAAAATGCAGTATCATGCTCGTGTGCCTCATAGTCACTTATACACAACTTCTCAGCTGTATAATTACATGTAACAACTACACAACTGCAATTAACAGTTTTATGTTACATCTGGAAATGTATGGAAGAAATAAATACTACCCGTCAATAAAAAATGCTGCAGTCAACTGTAATTATGCCAAGAGCCTCGGTCACAGATTTTGTTATATTTCACAGGAAAAAATAAATAAAAAGCAGGTTGCATTATTCTTTCTATTAAAATGATGGGACACCAAAACTGAACCCAACAAGCTTCCTTATAAGTCAATGGGGGTTCATAGGGCTCCATTGGTGTCTGTCGTGTGATGGATCCAGCACTCCATCATTTTACATTTTCTGCTCCTATTATGGAACAGAAATATAAAAATGACAAAGCAGATGTAAACTCAACTTATGGCCTCATTCAGACCTCTGATTTTTACACAAGAGTTATATCCCTTTACCCATCATAGTCCATAGTTTTAGATTCAAGTCACAGATCAAAATTACCCATAGAAGTCTATGGATCCATGAAAATCATGGACAGCACACGAATGCCACAGTGTCGATTTTTTTCTTTATATATCACCATCATACATCTGTTGAGATATGGTTAATCCATTCTAGTATTCAGGAGATCTATTATGAACCCTACCATTGCTCATTTGGTTATATGATGACATTTGTTGATACTATATATACTTTGTACTCTAGATATGGGATTGCTATGTCTGCCCAATGAAATCCTAGGGTAGTATTAAGTGTGTCAGTATTTACTGCTTGATTTATATTCCCTTTTTTTAGTCTAGCATATTCCATTGCCAATTGGTATTACACGTAAAATTCAAGCTGATAAGATACGTAGAATATAAAGTATTTGCTATTTATATGAATAATCTTATGGGTGGGTCATTTGACTCTGTCTATATAGCACCCTATTTTTCATAAATCACTTTGTTCTATACAAACAGTAAAATAATATCATTATTTTTGTCAGGATACCGCAGCGTCCCTTAAGATGTACTCTGTTATTTATTTATTTATTGTTATTATTATTATTATCAATAAAGAATTGTTTTTAATTCATGATGGATCACTTCTCTACTTTGGACAGTAATTAATAGCCAAATTATGGGTTTAATGGCTTATTAAAGTAGCAGCCAAGTTGATGATATTTTACCACGTCATCCACACACTGCAGGTGTTCACAGCAGATTAGACATTATGCAATGCATCGATGTTGCAGAATAAAATCTGCAAAAGTAAATTTGAACTTGTGAACATACCCTTAAAGAATAGCTTACCTTAGACTCATTAAAACTATTTCTAGACAGAATTCTCAATACGGTCCCCAAAAATATTTGTGAGTGATATATCAGCTGAAGACAATGCTGTTTTTCCATAACCATATCTAATTATGAATCCAGAGATAGATGTAAACATCTGCATTAACTAATGGCTCTATATAAATAGAACCACATCCTCAGCCATGACTACAAACGTGCTTTTGGGACATCTTCAAAATTAACTTTAAGGAAAACCTTCCATACGTCTTATGCTCAATCCAACAGGCCCTAAAATGATAAACTTTCCTTAGGGTGAGTTCACATATGTCAGACCTGTTGCCGAAATCTTTGCATCTGTATCATTTATGTGTATGAGGTTTGCAAAATCCTTGGGCTTGCCACCAAAATAAAAGATCTTCAGCCACGTCTTTTTACATGATGCCCCACCCTTTACACAAACCATGCCCCTTTGTGAAATTAACTGCAGAAAGTGTAAAAAATACAAAAGAAATGTGACATGAGACATGTAACAGTTTTGGGTGCAAATAGCACCTCCTTACCGACCAAAATCTCACAATGTCTGCTCACTATTTCATCTTTCTTTTCTGCTCGCTTTCTAAAACTGAACATGGACAAAACAGAATTCATTATCTTTCCCCTATCTCACTCTACCCCTCCACCTGACCTATCCATCAATGTCAATGGCTGCTCACTTTCCCCAGTCCCGCATGCTCGGTGCCTCGGGGTGATCCTCGACTCTGCCCCCTCTTTCAAGCCACATATCGAAGCCCTTGCCTCCTCCTGCCGACTCCAACTCAAAAAACATTTTCTGGATACGTATATTCCTTGACCAAGAAACTGCACGCCCTCATCATCTCCCACCATGACTACTGCAACCTCCTACTCTCTGGCCTCCCCTCTAGCACTCTTGCACCCCTCCAAACTATCCTAAACTCTGCTGCCCAACTAATCTACCTGTCTCCCTGTCGTTCCCCAGCCTCTCCTCTCTGCCAAGCCCTTCACTGGCTTCCTATTGTCCAGAGGCTCCAGTTCAAAACCCTAACTATGACATACAAAGCCATCTACAACCTGTCTCCTCCATACATCTGTGACCTTGTCTCTTGGTACTTACCTACACGCAACCTCCGATCCTCACAAGATCTCCTTCTCTACTCCCCTCTTATCTCTTCTTCCCACAACTGCATATAAGACTTCTCCCGTGCTTCCCCCATACTCTGGAACTCTCTACCCAAATACATCGGACTTTTGCCTACCAGGGAAACCTTCAAAAGGAACTTCAGACCCACCTCTTCCGACAAGCCTACAACCTGCAGTAGTCCTCAGTCTACTGATCCGCCGCACGACCTGCTCTATCCTCTCCTAGTGTATCCTCACCCATCCCCCATAGACTGTGAGCCCTCGCAGGTCCCCTCTCCTCCTGTACTTGTGTGTGCCTTGCATTGCTCATGTTTATTGTACTTGTCTATGGATGCCCCTTTTTCCACATGTAAAGCGCCATGGAATAAATGGTGCTATAAAAATGAATAATAATAATAATTCTGGTGTATTCTGCCATGTGCACACAATGAGTGTTTGGTGAGTTTATTCCCTCGGCATTTGTAAGCCAAAAGCAGGAGTGGGTGAAAAATACAGAAGTGGTGACGTGTTTCTATTATATTTTTCCTCTGATTGTTCCACTCCTGGTTTTTGCTTACAAATACTGAAGTAAAATACTGATCAAATACTGAATGTGTGAATGTGGCCGTATTGGTCTAAGTTCCTATTCAACTTTAAGATCTTTCCTTGTTGTCGGACAATATAGAAACAATTTTGTTGATATGAAATTACATGAATCTGTATAAGGTAACACATATTAGCTTGGGGTCCAGGTTATTAAACTTACAGAATAGGGTAGACTGGATAAAATTGTATTCACAAATAATGATTAACCCTGTACAGTTTTTCAGCCTCTGAATGTCAGCACGATTGTTTCTATTCCTTCAGCGCAAGCACAGATTTAAACAACGTAAACACAAGCTTTATATGAAACAATAAACGTTTTGTTATACGGAGATTAGGAATTCAATAAAATAAAAAAACTTGTATAATTTTAATGTCACACATACAGGTACCTGGGAAGTTGACATATACTTAAAAATATTCCAAAAAAGTACTAGTTCATGACTGCCTAGAGCATTACTAGTTCATGACTGCCTAGAGCATTACTAGTTCATGACTGCATAGAGCAGTACTAGTTCATGACTGACTAGAGCATTACTAGTTCATGACTGCCTAGAGCATTACTAGTTCATGACTGCATAGAGCAGTACTAGTTCATGACTGACTAGAGCATTACTAGTTCATGACTACATAGAGCATTACTAGTTCATGACTGCCTAGAGCAGTACTAGTTCATGACTACATAGAGCAGTACTAGTTCATGACTGCCTAGAGCATTACTAGTTCATGACTACATAGAGCATTACTAGTTCATGACTGCATAGAGCATTACTAGTTCATGACTACATAGAGCAGTACTAGTTCATGACTGACTAGAGCATTACTAGTTCATGACTACATAGAGCAGTACTAGTTCATGACTGCCTAGAGCATTACTAGTTCATGACTACATAGAGCATTACTAGTTCATGACTGCATAGAGCATTACTAGTTCATGACTACATAGAGCAGTACTAGTTCATGACTGACTAGAGCATTACTAGTTCATGACTACATAGAGCATTACTAGTTCATGACTGCCTAGAGCATTACTAGTTCATGACTGCCTAGAGCAGTACTAGTTCATGACTGCCTAGAGCAGTACTAGTTCATGACTACATAGAGCAGTACTAGTTCATGACTGACTAGAGCATTACTAGTTCATGACTACATAGAGCATTACTAGTTCATGACTGCCTAGAGCAGTACTAGTTCATGACTGCCTAGAGCAGTACTAGTTCATGACTACATAGAGCAGTACTAGTTCATGACTGACTAGAGCATTACTAGTTCATGACTACATAGAGCATTACTAGTTCATGACTGCCTAGAGCATTACTAGTTCATGACTGCATAGAGCAGTACTAGTTCATGACTGCCTAGAGCATTACTAGTTCATGACTGCCTAGAGCAGTACTAGTTCATGACTGCCTAGAGCAGTACTAGTTCATGACTGCCTAGAGCATTACTAGTTCATGACTGCCTAGAGCATTACTAGTTCATGACTGCCTAGAGCAGTACTAGTTCATGACTGCCTAGAGCATTACTAGTTCATGACTGCCTAGAGCATTACTAGTTCATGACTATATAGAACATTACTAGTTCATGACAGCCTAGAACACTACTAGTTCATGACTACCTGGAGCATTACTAGTTCATGACTACCAAGATAACTACCAGTTCAAGACTAGCTAGAGCACTATCAGTTCCTGACTACCTTTAGCACTACTATTTCATGACTGCCTAGAACACTACTAGTTCGTGACTACCTAGAACAGTACTAGCACTACTGTGTAGAACACTAGTACTAGTTCACGACTAGCTAGAGAACTCCTGGCTTCTGACTCCCTATAGTATTTCTAGTTTGACAATCTAGAGCACTACCAGGTTCAGGATTGCTTCAAGTGCTACTAGTTCCCATCTATAGCGCCACTGGTTCCTAACTACTTAAAGTACTACTTCATGACTGTCTAGTGCATGGGTCCCCAACCTGTAGCTCGAGAACATGTGGCTCGCAGGCCTGTGATGTGTGGCTTGCCGCTGTCTGCCAGCTTGGTGTATTAGCACCAGGTGTAGCAAACAGCTATTAAGAGTAGATCTCTAGCTAGTGACTTTTGTGTGTAACCCTGCACAGAAGAGCAGTTCTGAATGGGGGTAAGATAGGAAACCCTGGAGCTTGGCATACTGCCTAAATGTAATTTCTGTGAAAAAGCTTTGGCTGTCATTATACTGGTAATGGGAGCTCTTGGTGTCACTACTGTGAGTGGGGCAGGTGCTGGATGTGGCTGATGACCCTCTCTCAGAGCTGGAAGTGGCTCACGACCCTCTCTCAGAGCTGGATGTGGCTCACGACCCTCTCTCAGAGCTGGATGTGGCTCCCGACCCTCTCTCAGAGCTGGATGTGGCTCACGACCCTCTCTCAGAGCTGGATGTGGCTCCCGACCCTCTCTCAGAGCTGGATGTGGTTCACGACCCTCTTTCATAGCTGAATGTGACTCTCAAGGTCAGAAAAATTGTCTAGAGATGTCAGGACTACCTAAATCACCACTAGTACTACTGCCTAGAGCACTACTAATATATTATTGCCTAGAGCACTACTAGTTCACAGCTATCTAGAACACAACCAGTTAATAACTCCCTAGAGCACTACTGGTACTACTATCTAAAGTACTATTAGACCAGTACTGCCTAGAGCACTACTAGTACTATTATGTAGGGCACTAGCAGATCAGGACTACCTCAAACACTACTAGTACTATTATCTAGAGTACTATTAGATCAGGATTGCCTAGAGCACTACTGGTACTATTATGTAAAGTACTACTTTATCAGGACTGCCTAAAGCAATACTAGTGCTATTATCTAGAGTACTACTTGAGAAGGACTGCCTAGTGCACTAATAGTACTATTACATGGATTACTACTTGATTAAGACTGCCTAAAGCACTACTAGTACTATTACAGTGGGTACGGAAAGTATTCATACCCCTTTAAATTTTTCACTCTTTGTTTCATTGCAGCCATTTGGTAAATTCGAAAAGGTTCAATTGTTCACATTACACTCTGCACCCCATCTTGACTGAAAAAACCAGAAATTTTTGCAAATTTAATAAAAAAGAAAAACTGAAATATCACATGACCATAAGTATTCAGATCCTTTGCCCAGACCCTCATATTTAAGTTACATGCTGTCCATTTCCTTGTGATCCTCCTTGAGATGGTTCTACTCCTTCATTGGAGTCCAGCTGTGTTTAATTAAACTGACAGGACTTGATTTGGAAAGGCACACACCTGTCTATATAAGACCTCACAGCATATGTCAGACCAAATGAGAATCATGAGGTCAAAGGAACTGGCCCAGGATCTCAGAGACAGAATTGTGGCAAGGCACAGACCTGGCCAAGGTTACAAAAGAATTTCTGCAGTACTCAAGGTTCCTTATAGCACAGTGGCCTCCAAAATCCTTAAATGGAAGAAGTTTGGGACAACTGGAAGTCTTCCTAGACCTGGCCATCTAGCCAAACTGAGCAATCATGGGAGAAGAGCCTTGGTGAGAGAGGTAAAGAAGAAGCCCAAGAAAACTGTTGCTGAGCTCCAGAGATGCAGTAGGGAGATGGGAGAAAGTTCCACAAAGTCAGCTATCACTACAGCCCTCCACTAGTCGGGCCTTTATGGCAGAGGGGCCCAACGGAAGCCTCTCCTCAGTGCAAGACATATGAAAGCTTGCACAGAGTTTGCTAAAAAACACATGAAGGACTCCCAGACTATGAGAAATAAGATTCTCTGGTCTGATGTGAAGAAAATAGACCTTTTTGGTGATAATTCTAAGCGGTATGTGTGGAGAAAACCAGGCACTGCTCATCACCTGCCCAATACAATCCCAACAGTGAAACATGGTGGTGGCAGCATCATGCCATGGGGATGTTTTTCAGCTGCAGGGACAAGACGACTGGTTGTCATTGAAGGAAACATGAATGCGGCCAAGTACGGAGATATCTTGGATGAAAACTTCTTCCAGAGTGCTCTGGACCTCAGACTTGGCTGAAGGTTCACCTTCCAACAAGACAATGACCCTAAGCACACAGCTAAAATAACAAAGGAGTGGCTTCAGAACAACTCTGTGACCATTCCTGACTGGCCCAGTCAGAGACCTAACCTAAGCCCAATTCAGCATCTCTGGGAAGACCTGAAAATGGCTGTCCACCAATGTTCACCATCCAACCTGACGGGACTGGAGAGGATCTGCAAGGAAGAATGGCAGAGGATCCCCTAGTCCAGGTGTGAAAAACTTGTTGCATCATTCCCAAGAAGACTCATGGCTGTACTAGCTCAAAAGGTGCTTCTACTCAATACTGAGCAAAGGGTCTGAATACTTATGACCATGTGATATTTCACTTTTTCTTTTTTAAGAAATTTTCAAATATTTCTACATCTCTGTTTTTTTTCAGTCAAGATGGGGGCAGAGTGTACATTAAGGCTGTGTGCACACGTTCAGGATTTTTCACGTTTTTTTCGGGGGGTTTCGCTATACAAATGCGATAAAACCGTGGAAAAAAAGCATACATTAATCATCCTATTATTAGAATGCAATCTGCAATTTTTCTGCACATGTAGCGTTTTTTTCCGCGGCGGAATCGCATTCCGGAAAAAAATGCAGCATGTTCATTCTTTGTGCGGAATTGCGGTAATTCTGCACACATAAGAATACATTGATCCGCTTACTTCCCGCATGGTGGGCATAGTAAGCGGATCATGTGCGGTTGATACCCAGGGTAGAGGAGAGGAGACTCTCCTCCAGGCCCTGGGAACCATATAATTGCTAAAAAAAAAAAAGAATAAAAATAAAAAATCATGATATTCTCACCTTCCGGCGTCTCCGGCAGTCTTCCCGCTCCTCGCGATGCTTCCGTTCCCAATAATGCATTGTGAAAATGACCTGTGATGACGTAGTGGTCTCACGAGACCGCACGTCATCTGAGGTCATTGCCGCAATGCATTATTGGGACCGGAGCATTGCGAGGAGCAGGAAGACTGCCGGGGACGCAGCAAGGTGAGAATATCATGATTTTTTATTTTTTTTAATTATTTTTAACATTCTATCTTTTTACTATTGATGCTGCATAGGCAGCATCAATAGTAAAAAGTTGGTCACACTTGTCAAACACTATGTTTGACAAGTGTGACCAACCTGTCAATCAGTCTTCCAAGCGATGCTACAGATCACTTGGAAAACGCTAGCATTCTGCAAGCTAATTACGCTTGTAAAACGCTAGTGTTTAGCGGGAATACGCATGCCAATTCCGCATGCGATATACCCGTGGCAGGAGTTGCTTAATTGTTGTGGAAATTTCCGAGGCAATTCTGCAATGTGTGCACTTAACCTAATGAGTAAAAAATTTACTTTTTTGAATTAACCAAATGGCTGCAATGAAACAAAGAGTGAAAAATTTAAAGGGGTCTGAATAGTTTCCGTACCCACTGTATGTTGAGCACTATTAGATCACGACTGCCTGGTGCACTAATAGTACTATTATCTATAGTACCAGTGGCGTATCCAGGGGGGGGCAGCCAGGGCATGTGCCCCGGGCGCAGCTGACAGGAAGGCGCCAGCGGGTCGTCTGATGATGAGGCGGTCCAAGGAGGCTCCTCGTCGGCGGCATTCTGCCGCCCCCACACTGAGATAGTCCCGTTCTCTGAGTCGGCTGTCAAATTGACAGCCGGCTCAGAGAAAGTGCTGCACGTCGAATCCCAAGTGTCAGTGGCGTAACTACCCCACAGCAGAGCCCCTCCACCGCAGAGAGCCGCAGTGCCGCACACCACAGCTGTTGCTGCCGCTGCTCTCTGCGCACAGGACCTGTGATGAGGTCACAGGAGGGGAGAAGTCAGGAGTCACATGATCGGGAGGACCTCCGTGCAGTGCAGAACTATGCTGGTTCTCATGGTGCTGGACGAGGGTAAGCTTTTGTGTGGGGTCAGGAGTGTTTTGTGTGGATGTAGCAGAGCCATGTGTGTACGAGGTGTACAGAGCGGAAGCCGTGTGTGCAAGGTGTATGGAGCGGAGCTGGGTGTGTACGAGGTGTACAGAGCAGAACTGGGTGTGTGCAAGGTGTTTGGAGCAGAGCCATGTGTGTACAAGGTGTACGGAGGGGAACTGGGTGTGTGCAAGGTGTATGGAGCGGAGCCGTGTGTCTATAAGGTGTATGAAGCGGAGCCGCGTGTGTACGAGGTGTATGAAGCGGAGCCACGTGTGTACGAGGTGTATGAAGCGGAGCCGCGTGTGTACGAGGTGTATGAAGCAGAGCCGCGTGTGTACGAGGAGTATGAAGCGGAGCCGCGTGGGTATGAAGCGGAGCCGCGTGTTTACAAGGTGTATGAAGCGGAGCCGCGTGTGTGCGAGGTGTATGAAGCGGAGCCGCGTGTGTGCGAGGTGTATGAAGCAGAGCCGCGTGTGTGCGAGGTGTACGAAGCGGATCCACGTGTGTGCGAGGTGTACGGAGCGGAGCCGCGTGTGTGCGAGGTGTACGGAGCGGAGCCGCATGTGTACGAGGTGTAAGGAGCGGAGCCGCGTGTGTGCGAGGTGTACGAGTGGAGCCGTGTGCAAGGTGTACGGAGCTCAGCTGCGTGTGTAGGAGTAACTAGGTGTGGCCATTATACTGTACGCAATGTGTGTGTGTGTTTGTGCATGCATGCGTAGCGCTGCGGGTGAATGTGCAGAGATGTAAATGGTTTTGTGTGTGTGTGTACAGGGAGGAGAGGCGAGGGCAATGATGGGGCTGACAGGGAGAGTGCAATAATTGGGATGGAGGGGGAGGAGGAAATGATGGATGTGGTGGAATGGGCAATGATGGAGGTGGAATGGGTAATGATGGGGGTGAGGGGGAGGAAATGATGGAGGTGGTGGAATGGGCAACGTAAAGGTGGTGGGGGGAGGCAATGATGGAGGTGGAAATTGGAATGGGCAATGATGGTGGTGGGGGGAGAGTGCAATGATGGTGGGGAGGAGGAAATCATGGAGGTGGTGGAAAGGGCAATAATGAAGGGGGGAAGAAATGATGGAGGTGGTAGAATGGACAAGGATGGTGGTGGTGGAAAGCACACTGATGATATTAGAGGGGGAGAAAATGATGGAGGTGGTGGAATGGGCAAGTATGGTGATGGCAGCGGAAAGGACAATGATGATGGTGGTGGAAAGGGCAATGATGGGGATGGTGGGGGAAGAGAAAATGATGGATATGGTGGAAAAGGCAAAGGAGGAAATGATGGAGGTGGAGGAATGGGAAATTATGGGGTGGAGGGGGAGAAAGCAATGATATTGGTGGTGGAGAAGGCAAAGATGGAGGTGGTGAAGAGAGCAATGATGGGGTGGGGTAGAGGAAAATAATGTGCATATATGAGGAAACAGTACAGGAGAATGGGGGGCATATCTGAGGAAACAGTATGGGGGATGGGTGCAGACAGTATGAGGAGAGAACGGGGGAATGTATGTGGACACAGTATGAGTAGCGATGTGAAAAATGTATGTGGACAGAGTACGGGGAGTTAGGGTGATGGGATGTGTGCAGAAACAGTATGGGGAGTCAGGTGAGCAGGCAGTATAGAAAGTGAGGGGGTAAATATATGAGGAGACAGTATGGTGAACAGGAGGGATGTGAGAGGAGACAGTATGAGGAGGGAGGGGAATAGTGTGAGGAGACAATATGGGGGAGGAAAGTGAGTGGGCACAGAATAGAAACTGAGTAGTGGGGGTGTAGCATGGGGGGACAGTGTAAGGGCACAGCCAGGAGGGGACAGTATACCAAGGAGGGGGAGTGTGATGAGAGTACAGTATAAATACTGGGCCCTATAGGGGGGACACAGTATGAGAGGACAGTGTGAAGAGGGGGGCCGGTATGGAAAGGTGAGGTCAGTGTGAAGAGCATGTACCATAAGAGGGACAATGTGGGGGTCATATTTTGTGCAGACAATATAGTGTGGGGCAATTTTTTATTCAGGAGCATTATAATGACACTTGTATCTTTAAGGGCGTCATGTGGAGATTTTCTGCAAAAGAGCGGAGAAGATGGCAGTCTGCAGAGACGGCTGTGGATGAGAAAACTCATCATGGGGTCTGGACAAGATGAAGAAAAGGAAAACGACTCCAGAGGCGACGTCATCTATAAGGTACCTGGATGTAAATGTTATTTGTGATACTGACTAATTCTCGTGTTTTTATTTATGTTAGGAGCATTAAAGGGGATGTCCAGGTTTGTGATGAGTCTGCAGTCATTCTTTGTGACTGCAGACTTCTGAGTTCTCACAGTGCGCCCTGCACGCTGTCAGGATTCTCTGGTGCTGGTGATTTACATTAATGCGGTCACGTGCTGACTAGACATGTGTGGCCTCCGTCAATGAAAATGAACTGAGCGAGGCCGGGCACGACTAGTCGGAATGTGGTCAGAAGTATACAAATCACATACTTGTGCTGACATGACCGACCACCGGCCAAGGAGAATCCTAAAAGTGTGCAGTGCATTAGTTGTGAGAATTCAGAAGCTGCGATGTCAGGATTCAGCTCTGCAGGTTCCAGTAGTCGTCACATGGACGCTTCACTCATATGCGACTTTCATACTTGTGGTCCTGTGACAACGAGCTTCTCTTCCTGCTTCTCTCAGTTTTTCACTGAATATTGAGAGCATTAGGGAGTGCGGCTCGTGGGTACATGACTGAGTGTGCAAATCGCATATGTCCTGGGGGGGGGGCGCAAAAATGAATTCTTGCCCCGGGTGCCAGAAACCCTAGATGCGCCTCTGTACAGTACTACTTGATCAGGACTGGCTAGAACAATACTAGTACTATTATGTAGAGCACTACTATACCATGACTACATAGAACACTTTTACATTCATATAAGTTTTGAAAAATTTGATGCCAAGTTTTTTTTTTCTTGTAATCAATTTTCTCATTTTAAAAAGTATCAGATTTACTAGTAATATGTCTCTTATGTATTTAAGTTTACTGATTACTATAACTATTTATCTGTTGCTGGAGCAGAGAAGAGTAGGGCCCCTGTGCAAGAACAGTATATGTGCCCTTTGCAGTGCCGTAGCTCATCAGAGTGCACATGTCCACCAGCTTTGGAGGTAACAGCGGACACCTTACCTCTCGGGTCCCTGGAAATTAAATACATTAATAACTGGGTGATCTGTCACTGTAAATTTGTTTGCTGTAAACGATATCTATAACTCTGTATGTAACCCCTTTCTCATGTACAGCACCATGGAATTAATGATGCTATATAAATGAATAACAATAATAATAATAATGATATCTGATGGTGGAGGATCCCTGCACATTCTGAAACTATCCTATCAGTCACCTTTATGTACACAATTGATTCACAAGCAGAAATGGTAACACCCAGTTGTTAATATAGTTATAAGCATCTAGGAAAAATAAAAAAGGAACAAAATAATGCAACATTCTAAGAAATAATGGTCACGAATTGAAAAGAGAAGGGAAATACAAGTACTTGCTAAAACAGATATAACAAGAGGGGCTCTTTAAAGGGAGTCTGTCATCAAGTTTCCCCCCCCCCCCCCCCAATCTGAGAGCAGCAAAATGTAGGGGCAGATACCCTGATTCTAGTGATGTGTCACTTACTGGGCTGCTTGCTTTAGTTTTGATAAAATTACTTTTATGAACAGGAGACTATTGCTAGAGGACTAGGAAACCTGCTGCCATGTCGCTCTCCACATTCATGAGCTCTGTATAAATCAGCCCCTCACTACTGATTGGCAGCTTTTTGCCTATGCACAGTGTATACAGAAAGCAGCCAATCAGTGGTGTGGGCGGGGTTATACAGAGCTCAGCATTAGAGAACTGCTAGCTCTACAGCAGAGAAAAACAGGGATTCTACCAAAACTACAGCAAGCAGCCCAGTAAGTGACACAAAACTGGAATTAGGGTCTCTGTGCCTTATATCATACTACTCTCAGATAGGGTAGCAAAAATCTGGTAACAGATTCTTGTTAAAGGTGTTAAACAAACCATTCCTCTGCCTCCCAGTTCCTAAATGATTGCCAGTTCAGACCAGTGGCCAGAACTGTGCTGTTCTCTGGTGCTGTAATACAAGGCAGCTTTGCCTAGGAGACCGCCATCCACTTATATACCGCAGCGGTGGCCGGTAACCTAGGCAACGAGCAGTTAACAACAACAGTAAAAATCTCTTTGTTTCTAAGACCAGAGAGGATTTTTAATAACATGTAAATGGCAACGTTCGTTGATATTAAAAGCACTTTACAATTCTGAGATTGATGAGAAAAAGCCTTTATAAAAGAATTGTCCAGTTACGACACGTGTCACCTTTCCACAGGATAAGTGATCATTTACTGATCGCTAGAGGTCTGACCGCTGGGATCTGCACTGATCAGCAGATTGGGGCACTTTACCCATTACAAATTGGAAGGTTGGAAGCCGGACTGCTGCTGTAATCATTGTCCATGGGGCACCCAGAGAAAGGCGAAGTGCAGTGCCCGGCAGCCTGATAGGGAATGGATGGCGCAGCGGGCGCACACATACACTGCTGCTCCGTGCTGCTGGGGATATCATTGGGGCACTGGCAGACACGCACAGGAGAGACCCCTGTGCAAGACCCCTTGGGCACTGCGCAGCCCCCTTCTACCTGTTTTGGAGGTGTAAATGGGCCCGTCACCTCCTGGGCTCGCAGCTTGCCCCACTATGTCTGCTCCTGATTTGGGGCAGCACGGTGGCTCAGTGGTTAGCAGTGTTGCAGGGGTCCCGGGTTCAAATCCCACCAAGGACAACAGCTGCCAGGAGTTTGTGTGATCTCCCCGTGTTTGTGTGGGTTTCCTCCGGGTTCTCTAGTTTCCTCTCACACTCCAAAGACATACTGATAGGGAAATTATATTGTGAGCCCCGTGGGGACAGCGCCGTGGAATTAATGGCCCTATAGAAGTATAAAAAAGTGCCCCCTTCTCATCGGAGCAGGTCCAACAGTGGGACCCCCACAGATCAACAAGTTATCACCTATCCTGCGGACAAGCCCTATAACTATGGGAGTCCGGGGCCCGGGGAGCCCAACCAGCACCGCGCAGGGAGCCGGGACATGTCAGCGCTAATTCAGGCGTCCTCTTCCTCAGATATTATTGCAATGAATGACGGCGCTCTGAGGACCCGTCCGTACCCGGCAGAGGGTCCGGTGCCGCCCGCAGCTCGCCCCGCACGGCTACTACTAGTGACAGACGGGCGGAGGAGTGGGCGGGGCCAGAGATACCCGGGCACGTGACTCGTGTGATCCTCGGCGGGCGAAGGCGGGGCCGTGTGTTGTGTTGTGGCCACGCCCCTTCTCTTCGCAATGTTGACGCAATGTATAAATAGTGGAACAAAGACAACTTCCTAGAAGCTTTCCCGGTGTGCGGGGCCGGAGAGCGGCGTGTGCCCGGAGAGCACGGGCTCTCACCGCCGGACTGCCGGCTTCCCTGGTAAGTGTCATTCTGCCGCCGCCTCTCGTCTGTGACACTTGGAGCGGACGCTGCATTATTACGGCGGGGGGCTGTGTACATGTTCTCGTATGCTGCACCGCGCAGTGTAGGAGAGGGCTCCGTGCCGTTATTGCCGTGCACCAGCTGGGTCGCGGGCCGGCGGCGGAGGGGTTAAGATCCACTTGTCTTTCCCCCCAGCTCGTCACCCCATTGGTGGAGCCGCTGCTACTGGGGCCATGACGTCACCTCCCCAGCGCTTCTCAATGAACAGTCCTTTCTGGATTAGCGCTCGCGGGATGCGCGGGTCTGGAGCCGGCCGGTCGCGGGCAGCGGAGCCCGGAGGTGAGCGGGCAGCGGGCGCAGCGCGGGCACCACACGGGCATCGGCTCCTGTTTACACTTACAACAGGCGTATTGTGACGTCACGTGATTGACAGCTCGCTCTGCCAGAGGGGAGAGTCGCCAGCGGCTGACAACGGGCTAATTTAGGCAGGGGTGACGTCATCGCCTCCTTGACAACAGTAGCGGCAGCGCTGCCCCCCTCATCTCAGCGCCCCCCTCATCTCAGCGCCCCCATCCCTTTATCTGAGACCCAGAAGTGACAGGCGGGGGGGGGGGGACAATGGTCCCTGAGGCTGCAGCCATGATACTGGATGATGGCCACCTCAGAGTGGACTGTGACCATTTACCTGGGCTGTGGCTATACACGGTCATACCCGCCATTTATTACCCATGTGTAACTTCACAAGGGGCCTTCATATTGTATGTATGATATTTGTTCTGGGCGACTCGGAGCCTTGGCACTATCACATCTAGCTTACACCCGGGTTTAACTTGCCAAACTGTACATGAGCGGGCGACATGTGGCACACGGGACCCCCAGGGTTTATAATGGGGAGTGTAACAATTAAAGTCCCGATTGGAGCAAGTTTCTGCGTGGACTTGTGGCATCGGACCCACTGGTCTCCTCTGATCTCAGACTGGGATGTACTGGCACCAGTCTGTCAGGAAGGTGCTCGCCTTATAGAGACGGATCTCCGCGTTCATCACTGCGCAAATCATTTGCTGCATATTGCACCGTTCTAAAAAAAAAGTGGGTTATAATCACCGAATTCTGCAACATTTATGTGTTCCCATGATTTCTGCTACAGTTAGATTTTCTCATGTGATGGATTCAATGAAAAATTACAGAACCAGAGATACGTTTTCATTGGTCAGTTTTGATGACTTGTAGCAACATGAAAAGCAAAAATCCCCTTTTTTTTTTAAACTTTTTTTCTTCCTTTCCTAACTTTATCTCCTTGTGTTGACACGTCTCTACACTTCACAGGCCGTACACTGATGTGTAACTTTCTGGGGGAGCAATCAGCAAGGAGACTCCTTGTGTAGTTTGGATGCCTCTGATACAATGTATCCATGGAACATAAATATTGTTTCTTTACACACATGATGTGGCCAATTGATCCTTTGATGTTTTTGAACAATGCTCCACTTTTTGGGGTTGTAGGGATGAATGACCCTCGGATTCTGTTCTCCCAGGAGTCGGTCACTGGCCCACATGGGGAGTGTCATCTAGTTATTCTCTCAGGTCTACTCATTGGGGCTAATTTTATTCTGAAGAAGCCAATTGATTTATTGGTACATGATTGTGTATGAAAAGTACCCAGAGAACTCTGTATACTGACTCTCCAGATTTACCTCATACAGTAAGTCTCGCCTAGGGTTGTCTTCCCTCTTTAAATATATATTATATTTGAGAAAGGTCGACATCTTGGACTGAAGCGTCACACATGGGCCAATAAACCACATTTATTTTTTCTATTGGAGAGCTGCCTTCATTTTTCTGGATATTAGCATGAGGTTTGGTATATACCTGTAAGGATTTTTTGCACCCTCTTTTGTCTTTTGGTGCTGCTTTTTGAGATATATATATATATATCTTTTGAGGCTGTTCTCTGTGGATTTTGCTCTACAGACAGTAGGCATTTTTGTGCTGTTTTTTTCATGTGATCACTAGGCCATGGTCATTTCATGTCTTAACATTTTATATGTAAAGTGCTATGGAATATGATAGTGCAAAGCTTAATAAATAAATTGTATAATGGCCTCCTCCACCATAATCTCCATTAATTGTATCTGGAACCAGAACAAACTGGCTATTGCACACAGTTTGGCAGCAGAGCCCCTCAGTACTAATAGATTAAGTAAAAAAAAAAACAAAACAAAAAAAACACAAACAAAACAGAAAAACACAAAGATTGAGCTTGCTTTGAGTTGGTACACATGCAGCACAAACGCATGGACACATTGGCCATAAAGCATATAAAGCCTACAAAAGACAAAATGAGAAACTCTGCTGTAATTAAATAACTAAAAAGCAAAAGTGCTTTTAAATAATTAGAAGTTCTTAGTAATACTGTATTTGATCAAATATAGCATAAAAGCCGTCCCACCACAACAAGGTGACTCTGATCGGGACAGTCCTACACTGTCTAATATTAAAAACCTTACCATGTGTCAAAATTGACGTTAGTGTGTGAATAAGGGTAGACAAAAGGAGCGGATCCCAACCAGTGGACACCAGTCTGGGGAAGTCTTCAAATACAATTTCCAGCTCAGATGAGGGAGGCTACACCCCAGCTTGCACAGAATGCAAAAATACAAAGTAAAAAAAACACAAACATTGAGCTTGGTTTTAGTTGGTATACATGCAGCAGATAAACACATGTTCCCATTGGCCATAAAGCATATAAAACCTACAAGAGAAAAGCCCCTGACTGGTGTCCACTGGTTAGGATCCAGTCCTCTTGTCTGCCCTAAGGCCAGGTTCACACTGCGTTGCAGGCGTTCGTTAGACGGACTACGTTTCACCGCAGCATAATGCAGTCCGTTAACGCCGCCATAAATTCCTATGTCGGATGCATCGCTAGCGCAGGCCCACAATGGGTATGCACTAGTGATGTGCCGTCATTGAGTGACGGACCCTGGGACGCGGGCTGCAGCGTTTCCAGGTACATCACTGCTAGCGCAGATAGAGCATCTGCTGGCTCTATCTGTGCTAGCGCGCTGACATACCAGCATTTGCGTTAACAGCAGCCCGTTAACGCATGTGTTGAACGGGCTGCTGTTAACACAATGTGAACCCGGCCTTATTCACACACTGACGTCAACTTTGACACATGGTAAGGTTTTTAATATTACAGTGTAGGACTGTCCCGATCAGAGTTACCTTGTCGACGGTGGGATGGCTTTTATGCTATATTTGATCAAATGCAGTATTACTAAGAACTCTGAATTATTTAAATGCACTTTTGCTTTTTATTTAATTACAGCAGAGTTTCTCATTTTGTCTTTTGTAGCTTTTTCTAAGGCTACTTTCACACTAGCGTTAACTGCAATACGTCGCAAATGCGTCGTTTTGCCGAAAATACGCATCCAGCAAAAGTTCTTGCTGGATACGTTTTTTCGTCATAGACTAACATTAGCGACGCATTTGCGACGCATTGCAAAACGTTGCGTCCGTTTTGCGACGCTTGGGCGTGTGGTAGCGGACCGTCGGGAAAAAAAAACGTTACATGTAACGTTTTTTGCTCCCGACGGTCCGCTTTTTCCGACCGCGCATGCGCGGCCGGAACTCCGCCCGCACTTCCCCGCACCTCACAATGGGGCAGCGGATGCGTGGGAAAAATGCATCCGCTGCCCCCGTTGTGCGGCGGAGACCACGCTAGCGTCGGGAACGTCGGCCCGACGCACAGCGACGGGTTGTTCCCGACGCTAGTGTGAAAGTAGCCTTAGTGTAGTCTTGGGCACCGTCTCCTTGGAATAAGACCTCATTCATACATGCGTGAAAAAAAATAGTACTGGTGTCAGTGTTGTGCATCCACATGTCCATCTTTACCATCTGTGTCATCCAAATGTTCACTTTTACCTTCAGTGTCATTAGTGTTTTTCACTGATGGGTAAACAAATCACAAAGCTTCTCCTATATTTTGCAATGTTAACCATGTACGGCACACTGATGCCGTCCATGTGCTGTATGTGATTTTTCATGAACTAATAGACTTGTATTGGCCCCTGTGCTGCCGGAAAAAAAACGGACATGTCTGTGTTTTGCATGGAGACATGGCCCGTGAAAAATGCTGACATGTGGATAGCAGCATAAATTATAATGGGTATGTGTTCTAATTGAAGAAAAAGCACTGCAGAATATGTTGGCGCTATATAAAGATTATTAAGAAGAAAAAAAACTGATTTAGCAAGGCCTGAATAAGGCCTTGGGCTGTGTGCCCACATTGCATTTTTTTTAAGCGTTTCTGCTGGTTTTTTGCTGCAGCAGAAACGCATAAAAACGCTTATATGCATTCCCATGCAATCCTATGGGATTCCAGTTGCTGTGTCCTGCTGCAGAATCGCATGGCGGTAACATCTGCAGCATGTTCATTATTTCTGTGGAATCGCAGCGATTCTGCCGCCATAGGATTACATTGAAATGCTCACTTTACTCATGTGGCTATGCCCACCATGCATAAAGTGGTAAAGTGAGCGCTTCATGTGCGGATGGTACCCGGGTCTGGAGGAGACTCTCCTTCAGGCCTTGGGATCCATATTTCTGTAAAAAATTAAAATTAAAAATTAAAATAAATAGGGATATACTTACCTTCTGATGGCCCCCGGAGTCCTCCCGCCTCTCAGCGGTGCATGCGGCGGCTTCCGTTCCCAGGGATGCATTGCGCAAATCACCTGAGATGACGTCATGGTCACGCAACCGTGAAGTCACAAAGGTCCTTTGTGTAAAGCATCCCTGGGAACAGAACGTACCGGGAGCGCCGCTGAGGAGATCGGGGGCAGTCGGAAGGTGAGAATAACCATATTTTTTATTATTTCTAACATTCTGTCTTTTACTATTGATGCTGCATAGGCAGCATCAATAGTAAAAAGTTGGTCACACTTGTCAAGCACTATGCTTCACAAGTGTGACCAACCTGTCAATCACTTCCAAGCGATTCTTCAAATCGCCTGGTAAACGCAGGCATTCTGCAAGCTAAAAAAGCGTTTTTTGTTTTTTTTTTGTTTAATGGGAATATGTATGCAAATTCCGCATGCATTTTACCTGCGGCAGGGAGTTGCAGAAATGCAGACATTTCCGCAGCATTTCTGCAACGTGGGCACATAGCCTTACAGATGTCTCAGGACTAAGGTGTTGTAGCATTTTTCCTGGTTCTGTGGGCCGTTGCACAATTACGGTTACAAACATTAGTATATGACTTTAGACTGTGAAACCTTATAATGTGGAAAAGAACTTTAAGAATTCACAGTAGCGCTACTCTAAATCAGTTACTGTCACAACCAGTAGCCCAAGGGTTAAAATGGCAATTTCCTGTCAGTGGAGCAAATTTCTATATAATCCATTGAGGGTGAATGTGAACTCTTGTAAAATGACCAGGGTGCAGTGTGTGAATGCAACTCAATTGTTTCTGCAGGCCAGTGTGCTTGCTTCAGTGTAAAAATCACACATAATATGAGCTGGAGAGACTTCATTGGCAGGTAGCCTCATACAGATGTACCTGTCCCGCTTCCTATAGGGAGCTGCAAACACAGGTGCACACGCTATGAAAGGGGACTCGTAAAAGTAGGCAATTAAAAGTTATTGCGCTGATTCCATCTGTGTCATCGCTGAAGACTTATTAAATATAGCAACAATGTCGCTGATTTCACAATGTCCTGAAAATATGAACATGGAGTATAGCAAACTGGCCTACTGGGAACCATAAGGAACGTATGACTTCTCAGCCCTACCTCCAGCAACATTAAAATCGGGGAACACTATTGTTCCGTCTAAGAAAATCTTATATTTTTGTTTAAGACAAAAAGCTATGGACAGTTTTATAGTGACTTACTAAAATTTAGGATGATAAAATGAATAGATGTTGCAGTATCTACTATCAACACTTCTATAATCTGTTACAGGGCTACAGAGTTGGAAAGCCAAACCCCCAACTCCTCAATTTCCCTGACTCCGACCCCACAGCACTGGTCACTACTGAGAATGTACATAAAGTGCAGCACAGATTCATCTCCACTATTACTCCACAGCACTGCCTCACTACTGAGCGTGTACATAAAGTGCAGCACAGATTCATCTCCACTATTACTCCACAGCACTGGTCACTACTGAGCATGTACATAAAGTGCAGCACAGATTCATCTCCACTATTACTCCACAGCACTGGTCACTACTGAGCATGTACATAAAGTGCAGCACAGATTCATCTCCACTATTACTCCACAGCACTGGTCACTACTGAGCATGTACATAAAGTGCAGCACAGATTCATCTCCACTACTACTGTACAGCACTGGTCACTACTGAGAATGTGCATAAAGTGCAGCACAGATTCATCTCCACTAACAGCTGAGATCCTGAGATCAGGAACAGAACAGACAGTTATAGAACATTTCATAACTTTTTTTTATTTAGTATGTGTGCCTCTTCTGCATTTGATTGGCTTTTTTTTTTTTCTTTTTAGAGCCTGCGTGACCATGTAGCTATAGAAATATGGTATCCATATGCTAAAGTGTCTTGTGGATAACTTTTTGACAGTATAGAGAAAATATATAAAAATAATCTCTTTAAAATATGAAATTATGTATAAATATAATAAAAGCCATAGCATCTTTTTACCTTGTCTTAAAGAACCACTCCAGCATTTTTTTTTAAAATTTTTCGCTGCAGCAGCGGAGTGGTGCTAGTAATGAAAGGTCCCTGCCCCTTGTCTTGTACTTGCCAGCCACCATGTTCATCTTAGGCCGGGGTTACACTTGCGAGTTCAAAGCAAGAAACTCGCGCGAGTCTCTCGCATCAAGTTGTGGCACTCCGGACCGGAGCACGTGGCTGCATAGAAATACATGCAGCTGCACGCTCCGGTCCAGAGTGCCGGTGGCAGTGCTGGGACTTGATGCGCGAGACTCGCATTGAACGCGCAAGTGTGACCCTGGCCTTATTGGTGCCGATCCAGTTGACCTCCAGCATTTTGTAACCGATCGGATCAGGATGTCACAACTCGCTGTAGGTCTTTAAGCCAGAACGAGGTTCTCCTAGACTTACACTGAGCTTGTGATCATCACCTCTGACTTCCAGTCAGTTGTGGTCACAAGATTGCGGTGGTGAGTATTATATTAGGTACAGGGACCTTGTGGTAGTAGCACCATTTCAGCTCTGAAAAGGAAAAAATGCTGTGGTCGCTCCTGCTGCTGGCACTGAAGCATCCTCACAGCATGCACTGTGAAGAAGACTCACAAGTCTGCAGTTCCCTCTAAAGGAAATGCGTCATGTGAAAAATATGCAATTAATCTGCAAATATTGGGATGAGCATTCTGAACCTGCAATGGGAGGAAATGAACATTATTCCTCTCGGTAGCATTCGGGTATGTCACGGGGGTGGCATTGGTGTGGGTTCAGTCACCACTCTGTCTAGAGCGGTGGCTGTAACTCTGCTCCCAGCACTGACTGCCGGCCTTAATGCTGCCGCTGTCAGTCAGTGCTAGGGGCGAGGTTACAGCTCCCTATACCTCTTAACCTGCAGATTAACTCCAATATCTGTCGATTAATAGCATTTTTTTTTTTTTTTTTTTTTTTTTTGTTCACACTTGCGTTTGGCTGGTCTGCGTATGGCTGCATACTTCCTCCTTTAAGCTCCGCCTACTTCTGCATGCGTCGTTCTGTGTACCTATCTTTAACATTGGGTACACAGGGATATGCGTTGTATGCGGATGCGTCCGCATGCGGCATTTTGACCTGACCGCACAGAAACGCAACTTTTTGCATTCCCGTGCAGTCGCCGGGCACGTCAAAACGCCGCATGCTGACGCATGTCCCTGCATACCCAATGTTAAAGATGGGGACGCATGCATAAGTAGGCGGAGCTTAAGGGAGGAAGTACATAGCCATACTCAGACCAGCCAAACGCAAGTGTGAAACCGGCCTAACAGGTTCCCTTTAAAGGGAACTGCAGACTTGTTAATCTTCAGAGCCAGATGTGGGAGTGCCTGCAAGGGAGAGGTCCATGGGCTGACTAGATGTGCACATCCTAGCTCAATTGCAAGTTTATGGAGGGAGGCCGGACATGGCTAGTGGGAATGTGGCTGGAAATATCCGAATCGTGTACTTGTGGTCACACAACTGCCCACTCATGGCGCAGGCATTGGAAACTCCTCGCATTGCACAATTCACAGTAACTGCAGACTTGTACCCCGTTTTAAGGCCAATTTTATAGTCCTATTTAGTTTAGTGTTTTGTGACTCAAAACACTAAAGGGCTACAAATCTTTCCATTATGTTGTGTATGTGGGGGTGTTTTTTATTAACTTACTTCCCTCTATAGGTTCCACACTTGGCTTTAGCTTAAAGGTGGTATTCTTAATTTTCTGAACTGCTTCAATTGGTTAAAAAAAATCAATTATAAACGTGTACATTATATTGCCTGGAATATTGGGGTTCATCTTGACCACAATTTTTTTTTTTTTTTTTTTTCCCCATGGTCAAGTCTTTCCTCCAATATTCTAGGTCTATAATAAAAAATGCATTTAACTTCTCTTTATACAATAAGAAATGATTAATATGATTTTTCACAAGTCTTGCAAATATCATCTAAAGAGATTTCTTCTATCTGCATTCAGAGTGGTGAAGAGTAAACACCGTGCAAAAACCACACTCTTCTATGGGCACAGATCTAAACCTTAGGGCTCATTTCCACTTGCGAGAGAAAAAACAGTCCGTAATCTGGACCAAAAAAAAGGGATGAAAAGTATGCGATTGTCATGTGAGTTCAATGCAAATTTTTTTTTTTTTTTTTTTTTAATCTCTTTAAAGTGGACGATTGCACTCGTCCGTTTTCCTCACAAGTGGAAATGAGCCCTTAGCATTGGGCTGTAATTGTAGCTGTTACTGTGTAGACGCCCCAGATGATTATTGTCAGATGGTTTTTCTTTGTATGGTGCTGTATGTGAAGAAACAGCATTAGTAAGCATTGACAAGTGGCCCCGTGGGATCCCCAGTATTAATCAGGGCTGCCATGTGTATACTGTTTCCAATGTGATTCCTCGCTGCTGATACAGTTGTAGAGTTAAGTCCTGGTTTATGTTACATGTACAGGTCTATCCCCATTCATGATGCTTATCTAGTGTCACTTGAGATTACTGTAGATGATATCTGAGAAAACACAGTAAACTGAGTCTTGAACTCTGGGAAGGTCAGAAAATATGAGATTAGGTTTAGTTCATGTGTCGCCCAATCCCTGACCTTCCACAAATGAGTGTTCCCCGGAGAAGTGGTGACTTAATGGAAAGAGCAGACCAGGGGTGTATTCTGTACTCTGCCTAGTCATGTCACTGCTTTCTATGGTGTATAAATACAATTGAACATGCAGTATGCTATAGGGTATAGATAAACTTTCAGAGTGGAGGAATAAAAAATCAAATTTATGGACTCCTGCATGAATATCCTATGTTGGAAAACGCTTTAATATTTTATATTTTTTTTCTTTCTTGCAAGGCTATGGTCACATGTTGCTTTTTAATTGCTCCATTTTTGTTGTTGGTGCCCCCCCCTCTCAAAAAAAAGCATGCTTAGGCCATGTTCACACGATCCTTTTTTTGATCCTTTTTTTTTTTTCAGGTCCTGATTTGGAAAACCCGCAGTGCAAAACTGCACTGCTGATTTTCCTGCAGTTTCTTCTGCAGATTCCTCTGCGGGTTTTCAACAGCACTTACCTATTGGTGCCTGTTGAAAACAGGAGCTGAATCCGCAGAAAGAAGTGACATGGTACTTCTTTTTTTCTGCAGGCAAATCCTCGCGGATTTGCCTGAGAAAAAAAGGATAGTGGGCACAGCGGTTTTTGTTTTCCATAGAGTAACATTGGACTGTACCCTGCATGGAAAAAGGACCTGAAAAAAAAGGATCGAAAAAAAAGGATCAAAAAAAGGATCGTGTGAACATAGCCTTTAACTTCCTTAGGTTTTGCACCAAAAATGCAGCAAAAACTGATACCTGCACACAAACACTGCAAATATACTGAAAGGTGACATGCAGCAGTTTTCCAAATCCATAAGTGTGTGAATGAGATTTCTGAAATGTCAAACTTTGTTGGTACTTTAAAATGCAGCTTAAAAATTGCATGCTAAAATGCAACGTATGAATGTGGCCTAAGACTATTCTAAATTTTTTTTAAACATTTTTTTTGCACAAATTATGTGACCTGTTTGACTCTCAGGGGAGCTTGTGTAAGTGTCAAACCACCATACAAGGAACAGTTACATGACAACCCCCCCTCAGTTTTTTAATTTTTTTTTCCCCAGCCGGCACTGATTTCTACATACCTGGTTTAAATCTATAGTACAAGTGTAAAACTCTAACATCTGCAATAAGATATACCTATGCCTTGTTCTCTAACTATGGGTGAGATCTCTTTATCTTGCTTACTGATGAGTTAAAAGGATTGTCCATTGCTTTTATATTCATGGTCTATCATTAAAATAGATCACCAATATCAAATCTGTGGAGATGGGACACCCTTCACCTTCTCCAGTCAGGTGTTTCTTGTGCTTGCTGGATGTGATCAGTTGCAGGGAAAAACGGCACATGTCCTTCGACTGTACAGTGGCCACAAGTTCCCCTCACACCCTCCCCTACTCAATCGATTAGGGTTAGCTGTGCAGTACCAGGCCACGGCCACTATACAGGTGAAGGAGCTACACAACTGACTGCATCTGAAAGGCACAGCTAATTGGCAGGAGTGCCAGGTGTTTCACCCGAATGATATTGATGCTATCAGTATGGAAGTACTGAACACATTTAATTTGGTCTTGAAAAGTGCTAAAATCTGTCTTGAGACGGAGACTTTGTTTACTGAGGGATCAGGTTATTTGCTGCCCATTGAAGTTCCAGGTGAGAGGAAGCCAAGACATAGTTGCACAAAATCTTATGCAGCTGTTTTCTCACTTTAGAGCAGGATTCATAGCTACTGCTCAGTACTGCTGTGTAATGTCCTCATGCCGCTTCTGTTTTAGGGTGGACTACCAAGATAAGGGAGTAGGATTCCCTCTTCTGTGAATAGGAGAAATTGTAACGGTCTACTCTGGATGAGTTCTGGGTAAAAAATGAAAAGCATATGGGAAAACTGAGAAATGCAAGCTATAAATGTAAGGCTAGGGTCACATTGCGTTAGGGCAGTCCGTTTAGCGCATAGCGCTACGGACTGCGCTAACGCAGTGTTCCAAAAGGGATCGCGTTAGCCGATCCTGCTAGCGCAGATCCCCGATCAGCGCTAGCGAGAAACGGACCGCAAGCAGCGTTCACGGGCCGTCACTCAAATGACGGCACATCGCTAGCGCACGCCCAATGTGGGCGTGCGCTAGCGGTGCGTTTGCCATTACAGGCAATGGCGGCGTTAACGGACTACGTTACACCGCGTTATGCCGCGGTGTAACGTAGTCCGTTAAACGCGGTCACAACGCAATGTGACCCTAGCCTAAGAAATGGTGCTATCTCATGATAGATTATTCTGGAAAAAAACACCTGAAATGTTGTATTTTTTTTTTAAGGATTTTCCAGACTTTTAATGGCCTATGCTTAGGATATGAGATCTATATTGGATCAGTTTGGGACCAACATTGCCACGATTATTTGATCAGATTGAGTACAGCTGGATATAAACTGTGCATGGAGCTGAAAAGCACAGCCCTGCTCACTGTAGTGTCCATTCCTAGGTTTCTAATAGTTTCAATTAGGCCGGTTTCACACTTCAGTGGCTCCGGTACGTGAGGTGACAGTTTCCTCACGTACCGGAGACACTGACACACGTAGACCCATTAAAATCAATGCATCTGTGCAGATGTCATTGATTTTTTTTGCGGACCGTGTCTCCGTGTGCCAAACACGGAGACATGTCAGTGTTCGTGGGAGCGCACGTATTACACGGACCCATTAAAGTCAATGGGTCCGTGTAAAACACGCACCTCACATGGACATTCTCCGTGTGGCGTGCCGGAGACAGCGCTACAGTAAGCGCTGTCCCCCCCACATGGTGCTGAAGCAGCGATTCATATCGTCTGTGCAGCAGCGTTTGCTGCATAGAAGATCTGAATAATAGCGTTTAAATGAAAGATCTATGTGTCCGCCGCCCCCCCCACCACCTGTGCGCCCCCCCGCTTTTCAGAAAATACTCACCCGCTCCCACGTTGGCTGTCGCTGCTTCCTCTCTGCCCCGCGCCTTCTACTGTATGCGGTCACGTGGGGCCGCCTATTTACAATCATGAATAGTCGGCTCCGCCCCTATGGGAAGTGGAGCCGCCTAGTCATGACTGTAAATGAGCGGCCCCACGTGACCGCATACAGTGGAAGCCGCGGCCAGACCAGGAAGGAGCGACAGCCAACGAGGGATGCGGGTGAGTATTTTCTGAACAGCGGGGGGGCGCACAGGGGGTGGGGGGGCGGCGGACACATAGATCTTTCATTTAAACGCTATTATTCATATCTTCTATGCAGCAAACGCTGCTGCACAGAAGATATGAATCGCGGCTTCAGCACGATGCAGGGGACAGCGCTAAACTTTAGCGCTGTCTCCTGCACGCTCCGTGTGGTACCCACTCGCCACACGGGCGGCACACGTGTGCCGCATGTATGACCTACGTGAGCTCACGGGCACACGGACACGGATAACTCCGGTACCGATTTTATTTATTTATTTATTTTTTTTTTTTTTTCCCGGTACCGGAATTATCTGGACGTGTGGGACAGCCCTTAGAGCTGAGTTGCAGTAATGGTATGTGCGCACGTTTAGTATTTGCTTTCAGAAATTTCACATTTTGATGCGTTTTTGTACAGCAATGAGTGCTTTTTTGAGATAACAAAACTGTCTTTAAAATCTTTATTTATGTGTAATATCCTTATTCAACACCTTCTTTTTCATTCTGATACAGTGCCATCAGTGTAATGGGATTCGGGCTTGGAGTCAGCAGTTGTCCCTGACACCAAGCCCTAGGTTTAGTAATAAAATTACTAAATCTGTAAGAAGAGTTAAATAGTCACCAGTCTATGTAGGAGCGTTAACAAAATGATCCTACATAGGCTGTATCCAAACAGCAACTGGCAGAAATCAGCGTGCACCGATGCCTGTTAATTTTTACAAAAAAATGAAGAATTGTGTGGACTCCCACATAATTTTCATAACTAATTGAGGGCTGATGTTAAGTCTTTATAGCCATAAAGGTTCCCAGGCTATTTATATAATCTCACAGCTGTTTTATTAGCATTTACTGGCTAGTTTACAGGAGAATCCAGAGAAAAATTGTCAGCTCCCCATATAAAACCAGCAAAGGCTAGGCAGACAGCTGCAGGCTGATATTAATGGCCTAAGAGGCTGTAGATATTGCCCCCCCCCCCCCCTCCCAGACTAAAACGCCTGCTCTCAGCCACCCCAGAAAAGGCGCATCCATAAGATGCGCCAATTCTGGCACCAGTGGGTTGATAGTATTAGGGTTGATGTCGCCTATGTATTGTCAGGTGACATCAAGCTCAGAGGTTAGTAATGGAGAGGCGTCCATGAGATGCCCCGTTAATAACCTCATAGTAATATTATAAAAAAACACAACCTAAATAAAGTGCTTTATTTGAAATAATGGCACACTGCTTTCTTGAATCTTAAGATTCACATCATTGCCAAATTCGCTGAAGCCATGATCTTCTGTAACAGAATTAAAATAATAAACAACAATATTCCTCACCTGTCCACAGACAACATAATCCATAATGTCCCATGACAATCTTGATGACTGAGAGCAGTCACTAATTTGACTACCTTGGCTATCTGCACTTGCTTTAACTATTTTGTGGCTTTCTTGGTTTCCTTGTGTCTTTGGAGTCAGTGAAGCAAAATTTCAAATCAGTCCAGTCCCACTCCAATTGGTTAATCACTAATAATTAGTATTAGGCTATGTTCACACGTTTATGGGTTGTTTTTTTTTTTGTTTGTTTTTTCTACCAAGAGATCATAAGTTGCCTTTTTGCTGCAGCCAAAACCTGAACATCGCCTTACTGTAGTAAAGTAACAAAACTTTTTATCACATGTAAACTGGGATGGTTAAAAGAACAAAATATATTTATTAGAATGCAATTACTAGACAAACAGGTTTTCTATGAAAGTAAATATGCAACAACCAATAATTTTATTTTTTTTGGATGGGGCTTTTTTTTATCCCCATCTATAGAGAAGGGGATAATTTGCTGATCTTGAGAACAGGGCTATGGAACCCCAATAATTGGGCACTGGAGTCCCATTCTGACTGGAGCAGAGGTGCATGTGCTCAACAATCCAGATTTATTGTATCTGGGACTGCTGGAGAAAGTAGAGTACTGTGCTCTATTTTCATCATCTCACATTAACCCCTTAACAAGAGGGTGTGCTGCCAACAAATGATTGCATCTTATGTGAACATATAAATCAACAACCAATTAAGGTTTTTGACATTTGATAACCAGACGTTTTCATGGGATGATGTTCGTGCAGATAGCGATCATTCCTCGGAAATGGGCCTTAAAGGGGTTGTCTGACCCTGCATTGACTGCAGACGTGTACCCTATGTAACTATGGACTTGTGAGAATTCTCTGGTACTGGCGGCAGGAGTGTAAGAGGGTGGTGCTGTTATGGACAGTAAGGAGCACGCTGTCACTTTAAGAGGCTGCACCCCCTTGTCTGGCGTGATGGAATGTTCTGCTTCTCCCCTGCAATAGTCGGTGTAATGAACTAGTCTGGCAGAGTGCAGGTGTGGAGCTGGAGCAGCGTGTGTGAGCTGAGGCTGCAGCAGAGAGGACTTTTTGTGCTGATAGCTGAAAAAGAGCGGAACTGTGTCCTGATATAGCTGCAAGAGAGCCACGAAGATACAGAGAAAGGAATTTACAGTTTCCAGAAGCAAGGAGAAGACCACGTTTCACAGAGCTGACAGAAAGCCGTGCGCACCACCGGAATAGACTGCTGGGGCCCCCCCTGGGACTGGAGCTGATTCTCCAACATCACCGTGAGTTTGTTCCTGTTTGGTGCACCTGTTAGGGCCTAGTGTAGACTTCAATAGTCAGTACATGGGAGCCATGTGGCCTGCTTAGTAAAGGCCAGGGAGGTTATATGTAGAGTAGCATCATCACTTGTTTATTGTTTACATTTGCTTGTTAGACATATTTTAAGTCTGTAATAGCTGGAGCACTGCTATTTTACAGGAAAGATAACGTTTATAACTCTTGTAAATTGTCTTTTTGCCATTGTATACCCCTGTTTGCATCTTCCTCATTCACTTCATCCCTTGCCTTCCAATAAATCTACCCTTTGTTGTTTGCACCTCATCTTGTGTACAGTAGTCTTCCTGCACCGTGGTGGTCCCCCGGCCATCGCTTCAAGTGGCGCTGCGAGCAGGGTACTGTCACTAAGATCGAGGCAGCGGACAGCAATGGCGGGAATGCTAATGTTTATGGAGTTACTGTGGGCATTGGTGGAAACCCTGCAAGGACCCTATCTATGGGCACCATATTTAGTGTGCTACCAAAGTTTGACGGCAAGAATATGCCACTGTCCTACTGGGTGTCCCGGCTGCAAAGCACCCTGAAGATTTATAACATCAGCCCAGACCTCGAAGTGGACATTGCGTTAACTGCCCTAGAGGGAGAAGCCCGTAGAAACATCTGCCTACAACCAGAACTCACCCACAGTACCCTGAAGGAGCTAGTGAAGTTCCTGGAAGAAATCTACGGCGAGACTGCTAGCGCCGGACACCTTCACGCCAAATTTTTCTCTAGGCTGCAGCAGGAAGAAGGAATTTCTCAGTATGCAACAGCACTGCAAGAAGGGTTAGCAGAGGTGCAGAGAAAGGAGCCGGATGGATTTGGCGGCATGGGCTCTAAAGACTGGATACTCCGGGAGAAATTCATTCTGGGACTGCACAGCACATCCTTGAGGCGAGCACTGTCAGAATGGGTCCGGGCAAATTCGGCTCTTATGTTTCGTCAAATCCTGGCGGAAACAGTGGCCCGAAGTAAAGAGCTATGCGTCTGGGGTGATGCGTATTCCAGGGCGCCAATACCAGAGGAGACCCAAACCATCAGAAGGTGTTGGTCCAGGTGGTGCAGGACTTGCAGCTGTCCCTTGTCAACGTGCAAGAGAAACTGACCCAGATGGAGCGAAGAGTGGGAGAACTACAACAGTCTGACCCACCGTACTCATGCAACCATTCTTCAGCCTGACCGATAAGGGATCAGTGGGAGCAAGCCCCTTCCCATCAGGCATCGGAGGTATGAGGACAGGCTCGAGGTACCCCCCGGCGAGGAGGAGGCATCCAATGCTGGGAATGTGGAGGATGGGGGCACCTTGCCAGAGACTGTCGGAACTATACTCAAGGCCAGCGGAAGCCGCCGTTAAACTACCAACCCCGCAGTAATGCGGCACTCAGCGGGGGAGGCGAGAAGAGAGGCCGCTCCATATCATAACAAACACTTGATTGCTGGGAGCCCCATCCTACGTGCTGAATTTGAAGGAGTTCTAGTGGATTGCCTGATAGATACCGGGTCACAAGTGACAACGATGCCAGAAGCGTATTTCAAGCAGCATTTCCAGGACCTGGCCAAGCCAGAAAGACATTGATCCGGTTGTTTGCTGCCAACCAACAACCGGTCCCGGTCACAGGGGTCGTGTGGATGAATATTCGAATCTGTGGGCAAGAAGTTGGGAGAAAAGGGATCCTGGTAGTCCCTAAGCCTATCAAGGAAGATGTGCCTGTAGTACTGGAAATGAATATCCTACGTGAACTCTATCAGATTGTTTACCAAACAGGGACCTGGATATTGGAAGAAGGCTACTACACATAAGCCTACTCAAGAAGCCCTTCAACGACTGATCCTTGTCTGTGGGACGCAGAAGAGTGTGCCATCTTATCAGACAGTAGGGGTCATCAGGGCCCCTGGCAAAGAACCTGTAATCCTACCTCCCGAGCGAGAAACTATAGTATACCTTCCAGTGGGGACTCACCGCAACCTTGATGGGTTGGAAGTGGTTGTTCAGCCTGTGGTAGGCAGAGGAGTGGACCAAGAAGTCATGATAGCTCGTACGATAGCTGTGGTCCAGTGAGGACATGTCCCCATAAGAGCTTTGAATGTGGGCCCCGGGGAGGTCACCTTGCCACGAGGGACAGATCTGGCCCTGGTGTACCTACATAAGGGTGAAGTGGTGAGTCAGAAGGAGATGTCTTTATCACCGAAAGAAGGTGCGGGGTGGACCCTAGCAGGGGACGAAGAGACGCCATCCCCGGAGTGGAGTGGACGGGTCATCTTGATCAAATGGAAGTGGATGTGAAGGCTCTGGGCCCTGAGCGTGTGAAAGCAATAGAAACTACGCTGTGGGAAAATCAGGCCGCATTCGCCCATCACGCCGAACATTTCGGCTGTACTGAAGCCATCACGCATGAGATACCGACTGGGGAAGCTCGTACAATTCGAGAACGATACCGGCAGATCCCGCCCAAGAGGTGAAAACATTACTGAGGCAGATGCTGGATTCAGGAGTGGTGCAGAGTAGTCAGAGCCCTTGGGCAGCCCCGGTGGTGCTCGTCAAGAAAAAGGATGGGACCATCCGGTTCTGTGTAGATTACAGGAAACTCAATGCCTGCACTGTTCGAGACTCGTATCCGTTGCCCCGCATTGAGGAATCCTTGACTGTGTTGGGGAAAGCCAAGTACTTCTCCACCCTGGACCTAGCAAGCGGATACTGGCAAGTAGCCGTGGCAGAGAAAGACAAAGAGAAAACCGCCTTCATCCTCCCTATGGGGCTGTTGAGTTTAACCGGATGCCCTTCGGGCTCTCCAATGCTCCAGGCACATTTCCACGGCTGATGGAAAAGTGTTTGGGGGAGACTTAAATTTTGAGGCTACCCTGATCTATCTGGATGACATCAGTGTTTTCGGCCTCATTCGAAGAACACCTTGCCCAGCTTGGAAAGGTACTTGGAAGACTGCGGGCTCATAACCTGAAGGTGAAGCCAAAAGTGCCACCTCTTCGAGAGAGATCGAGTACCTGGGCCACATAGTGTCACAAGATGGAGTTCTACCCTCGCCAGAAAAAGTGGCTGCTATCCAGAAGTGGCCAGTCCCTCGAACAGTGAGAAATCCAGGCCTTCCTGGGACTCGCTGGGTACTACCGCCGGTTTGTTAAAGACTTCGAAGGTGGCGGGTCCTCTTAATGAGTTGTTGAGGGGGACCGCTGGAGTGCCGAAGACCCAGTGCATCCCCTGGGCACAGGGACAAGATGAGGCCTTCCAGGCTATAAAGAATGCCCTTACCTCAGCCCCGATTTTGGCCTAGGCAGACTTCGATCAACCATTCCTGTTGTACACAAATGGTAGCCTTCATGGACCCGGTGCAGTACTTTCTCAGATACAGGATGGACATGAGTCAATGGGTATGCAAGCAGGTCCCTGCGAGACAGCGAAAGGAACCCTCACAATTACAGCTCCTTCCGGTGGCTGGCCCACCTTGAGAATGCTAAATTGGGAGCCTTGGAACAACGGTGGGTGGCTCGCTCGCCTAGCCAAGTTCGACTTTACCATCCGTTATCGCTCTGCTACCGAAAAAGCAAATGCTGATGGGCTGTGAAGAGTGACTGTGGAGACTCCAGTGGGAGATCTTGATGGGCAACTCGAAGAGGGGGAAACCCCAGACTTTCGTAAGTTTAAGCCCCCAATGGTTGCGGCCCAGTCAAGAAGGGAGGCCTGCGCATTACCCCGGTCCCTGGGGAGAACCAATGAGGAATGGGGACACGTTCAGGATGAAGATGAAGGGCTGAGACAGATGAAATGGTGGGTAACTCAAAAGCAGAAGCCTGGCAAACAGATGATCTGGACTCTGAAATGAGGAGTATGTTACACCAGTGGGATAGACTGGAAATGCGAGAGTCAGTGCTATATCGTAAGAGGCAACAGCCAAAATATATGGAAGTAAAGTGGCAAGTGGTCATCCCAGGAAGAATGGCTCAAGAAGTAGCTAAAGAAACCCACGAATTTGGAGCACACTTCGGCCCCACAAAGACCTACCAATGGTTACAGCGGTATGTGTATTGCCCCTGGTTGGAGTCTGTGGTGAAAGAGGTTTGCCGGCAATGTCGAGTATGTGACCTCATTAAGAGTACAGAACAGAGGGCACACATCCAAACCATACAAACTAAGGAACCGCTAGAACTCTTGATGATCGACTATCTCCTCGTGGGACACTCGGCCCGGGGGCTGCAATACTGTTTGGTGATGACCGATCATTTCTCTAAGTTCGCAGTAGTCACTGCGACTAGAGATCAGACTGCGGAATCGGCGGCGCAAGCCATCTGTCAAGACTTCATCTGGGTGTATGGGTGCCCAAAGCGCATCCACTCCGACCAAGGCGCATGTTTCCAAGGCAAGGTGATGGAAGAATTGTATCGTATGTATGGCATCGAGCGGTCCCAGACCACCCCTTACCACCCTCAAGGCAACGGAGCTTGTGAACGCTTCAACCGAACCTTACTTCAAATGCTGAGAATGTTGGAGGATAAGAAGGCATGTTGGCCAGACTATCTGCCGGAATTGGTCTGGACCTACAACAATCGGGTCCACTCCACCACAGGTTATACCCCCTATCTACTGTTTGGAAGAGCTGGACAAGAGATCTTTGAGCTGAATTTGGAACAGCCAGAGGAGCTGATGGAGCAAACTGTCACCTCATGGGTGAAAGAGCATCGGCAACGATTGCAAACGATACTGCGGTTGGCGGGTCAGCAGCTGCAAGAAAAAGAACATAAGGGCCGCAAACCTACTCAAGAGTTACCACTCCAACCTGGGGACCGAGTTTTAGCCAGAGAGGAACGCCCCAAGGGAAAACTAAGTGAGAGATGGGAAGTACAGCCTTTCAAGGTTATCGAGCGAGTGTATGCTAACGGCCCTGTCTACAAGGTACAGACTGAGACTGGGGCATCCGCCCCTAGAGTACTTCACAGAAATATGCTGTGGCCTTGCCGGTCTGAGGTCTGTTCTACGTCACTGTCGCCTGAAGGCACTACTCCACTTCATGAATCTGTCATGCCTGATGGTGAAATCAATGATGAGTGGTGGACCGTCCCTGACACAGTAGGGGTCCTCAGCCGCACAGACGGTAATCCCATGGATGTACCAGTACCGCCATGCGAGGACGAGACCAGACGAGCTCACAATGTCTCCTGCAACAAGTGTTCCTCTGGAAGATAGTCAAGCCTTGCCTGACAGCCAAGAGCTTCGGAGATCCCAGAGGTCTAATGCAGGGGTTCCACCAGTCCAATATGTAGAACGGTGTGCTCTGTCTGTTTTTGCAACTTTATTGCCTCATCTATAGGTGCTGTTTCCGCATTGAACGTACCTCCATTACACTTTGACCCTGATGCTGTGATGGCCGAGGACGACCATCATTAAGAAGGGAGGCATGTAAGAGGGTGGTGCTGTTATGGACAGTAAGGAGCACGCTGTCACTTTAAGAGGCTTCACCCCCTTGTCTGGCGTGATGGAATGTTCTGCTTCTCCCCTGCAATAGTCGGTGTAATGAACTAGTCTGGCAGAGTGCAGGTGTGGAGCTGGAGCAGCGTGTGTGAGCTGAGGCTGCAGCAGAGAGGACTTTTTTGTGCTGATAGCTGAAAAAGAGAGGAACTGTGTCCTGATATAGCTGCAAGAGAGCCACGAAGATACAGAGAAAGGAATTTACAGTTTCCAGAAGCAAGGAGAAGACCACGTTTCACAGAGCTGACAGAAAGCCGTGCGCACCACCGGAATAGACTGCTGGGGGCCCCCCTGGGACTGGAGCTGATTCTCCAACATCACCGTGAGTTTGTTCCTGTTTGGTGCACCTGTTAGGGCCTAGTGTAGGCTTCAATAGTCAGTACATGGGAGCCATGTGGCCTGCTTAGTAAAGGCCAGGGAGGTTATATGTAGAGTAGCATCATCACTTGTTTATTGTTTACATTTGCTTGTTAGACATATTTTGTCTGGAATAGCTGGAGCACTGTGCTAGTTTACAGGAAAGATAACGTTTATAACTCTTGTAAATTGTCTTTTTGCCATTGTATACCAGTTTGCATCTTCCTCATTCACTAAATCCCTTGCCTTCCAATAAATCTACCCTCTGTTTGCACCTCATCTTGTGTACAGTAGTCTTCCTGCACCGTGGTGGTCCCCCGGCCATCACTTCAGGAGCATGAGCACATGTATTTGATCTGCATACATGCAGTCACATGCCATCTGGACGTGCACGGCCTCACTTAATGCAAGGGTATTGAGTGAGACAAGACACGTCTAGTCGTCATGTAGTTGGAAGTATGCAAATCATACTTATTATATTATCACATGACTGCCTGCTTCTGGCACCAAAGATTCCTCACATTGCACATGCTGTAAAGATTCACAGTTGCCCCAATACCAGACCCCCTTTAAGCATGGGGGAAATGCAGATACTCTACTATGGTTGATATTTCAATCCTTGCCAGTTGAGTAGTGTACTGTGGTATACAGAAACCTTTATACTCCATTTCAGCTGGAGACCTGACAACTCATATTACATGGCTGAATACTGTCCGTTTACTATCTTTTTTATTTTTTGGGCATTGCAGGAGTTGGGTTACTCAGTTTAACTGCTTCTCAAGCAACCAACATCAGGGATTACTGAGTAGTAATCAAACCCCCGATGGGCCCTGTTGACATTAGACCCACACGTGAGCTTTTAAGGCTTTACGTTTTTAAAAGCCTGGGACTAGTGAACACAGAACAGGCACAAATCACTCCACAAACAGTCCCTGGAGATGTGGGTGAGGTCTTTAGTTACTAGAGCATGCTGAGGTAGTGGCAGACGGCTCAGTGTCTGGACGCATGCTAATGGACAAGAGCTTTCTAGCCTCCTTGTCACCCACACTCCTGCCTGGTTCTGCTTTGCTGTCCTATAATGAAGGATTTTGCCTCAAAGTTCTAAATCCATGATGGACAAAAGCTGTCACAAATTATGAAGGTGCTATAAAAGGGCTTCACAAGAGCATTTTTGCAACATTCTTCATGGCATTTTATTTGTGGATCCACTATGGACAATGGTAAATTAAGAGTTATTATGAGGCCTGCATATTAAGTTTTGGCTTTTTTTAAACTTGTCAATAGCTATACAAATTGACAAAATTTAAATATCTAATTATTGTGTTCAAGTGCTTTAGAGGACTAGCTAGTGCCCAGTTTGTTTGTTTTTTTTTTTTTTTTTGGGGGGGGGGTTGCACATTTTATTCCCACTGTCCCCCTGAATATTCCGGTGTGTGTGTCTGTTTTTTTTTTTTTTTGTTTTTTTCTTTATCCATCATAGTTCCGGAGACATGTGCACTTATTATTTAGTGGTAATTTTTATGGTCTTTACCAAGGGGGCGTTGCTCAGAGGATACTCTTGGGGTGTGTCCTTAGGCTGCACACCCCCTTGTAAAGGCCATAAGAAGGCCCACCATGTCTGTATATGGCTGATCCAAAAAAAAAAAAAATCAGGGGAGCAGAGAATAAAATGAGAACAAACTAACCACATTAAAAAATTTGGGGATTTTTTTTTTTTTTTTTTTTTAAACCCAATTGTGGGTTTTAAAATGCATGTTTTTTTTCATTAAAGGAGTGCTTCATCACAACGAGTGACAACAGCATCACAAACACAATAATCCGTGTAAAAAATACTCAAGCGCAATGAAGAAAAAGGCAACTAACCCAATTTACTTAATTGGTGCAGAAAAATATTTAGAATTGAGTCCTCAGTGGTTGATGCCTTTTAATGGCTAACTGAAAAGATGGTAAAAAATTGCAAGCTTTCGAGACTACACAGGTCTCTTCATCAGGCAACGACTAAAAGAAATTCTGAAGAATCACATATTTATGCACAACATAGTATAGAAAAAAAAAAAGGAGGGGGAAAAAAACCATGGATAAGTCAGGTGACATGAAGCAGAATTACCATGGGTGATAAACAGTTATGTCCATAAATATTGGACCAGTTCTTAGATAAGGAATGTTTTATTGTCCTCTGATTGGGGTCTGGTTCTTTTGTGATGACCCCCTCATCGTCTGAGGGGCAAGTTCCTTAGTTGATGTAAAAAGGCATAAATCCATGCGACACATTCATGGAACGTCTTTAGCTGTGGCTCAGACTCCGTCCAGATGATTAAAATATCACTGTAGCGGTAGCACGCCAGAGGCCTGATGGGACATGAGGACAAAAAGTCGCTTTCAAGCTTGGCCATGAAAAGATTTGCATACTGTGGGGCCATTTTACTTCCCATTGCTGTGCCAGTCTCCTGTAGATGGATCTTCTTGTCAAATTCAAAGTAATTGTGGGTGAGGATGAATTTTATAAGTTTCACCACAATTTGCATCAGTCCCTGTGTTTTCCAGGAAGAATTTGCAGGCATTTAATCCATCCTGGTGTGGGATATTGGAGTACAAAGATTCCACATCCATGGTGGCCAGGATGGTTCCTTCTGGTAGAGGGCCTATTGCTGATAGCTTATTCAATAGGTCAATTGTGTCCTGAATGAAGCTGGGTGTATCCTTTACCAGGGGTTTAAGAATACCCTTTACCCATCCAGATACCTGCTCAGTAAGGGTGCCCACACATGAAATAATTGGTCTTCCTGGATTTCCAAACTTGTAGATTTTGGGAAGCATGTAGAATGTCCCTGTTCTTGGACATTCTGGTATCAGGTCATTGGCTCTTATGGATTTGTCAGGCAGACAAGATACCAATTTGTTTAGTTCCTTGTAATAGTCCTGTGTAGGATCCTACTCCAATTTTTTGTAGTAGCGTGTGTCCATAAGTTGTCTGTTTGCTTCCTTCATATAGTCTGATGTGTTCATCATGACTATTGCACCACTCTTGTCAGCAGGTTTGATGATTTCTTTGTTGGTTTTCAGAGACTGGCTTTTCGCTCCTGGGCACTGATGTTGGATGCTTGTCTCCTGTTAGTATCTATGATGGTGGATTTTATCAAATGTCTGAAGGAGTCTATATAGTTATCCAAATGAGGGTTGCGTCCAGATGGAGGTGTCCAGTCTGACCTCTTCTTCTTTGTTGTTAGGATCCCTTTTCCTTCAGTCCAGGTGGGTTCTGAATCTTCTGTATCATTGAAATATTCCCTCAGGCGCAGTCTCCTTAAACAATTTTCCATATCACTGCAGAGTTCAGTTTTATCCAGGGCCTTAGTAAAACAAAATGAGTCCTTTGGAAAGCACGGTCAGTTCCACTTTGTTGGGTTTATAATCTGAGAGATTAATGACAGTTAGATGCTTTTGTGTCTGAAATGGAGTGAATCCACAGGCTATCCAGTGGTCCTTGGCCGACACCTAACTGGGTAGAGGTCCCTCAGCTACCAGTGCTGTACCAGATGGACTCAGAGTTTGGGGGTCTCAACCTTCCCTTTTCCTGGTCAGACGGACCGTGGCCGACTCCTCTTTGAGAGGTTCCTCAGCCAACAGTCAGCCTGTGCAATGGGCTTAGGGGGATCGTGCGGCAGGTCCAATCCTTCCCTCAGCCCCAGAGACCAGTCAAGCGGACGGGTTCCTGGGTAGAGCCGCTTCCTCCCGGTGGGGGCTCTCGGCTCGGACGCCGACCGGCAAAACACCGCTACTCCCGAAAGTTGTGTGGTGGAGAAGCCCATTGTGCTTCCGGTGACGTCAGAAAGGGGCGCCGGCACATAGGATCGACGTGCGTTCTTCGATGGAACACGGAAGGGGGCACAGGCAGTAATGCAGCATTCCGGATGGGACGCCGCTTCCTTCCACGGTAGGCTCTCGGCATTACCAGCTCTCCCTGTCTTCTAGCAGGTATGGAGCCAGCACAGGTGAGTGCATGGTTTAATGCTGCATTGATGGCCTGGGCCTCTGGGCTGACTCTAGTCTCATGCCTTTGTGCCAAAGCTGTACCTGGAACCCATTTGCAGCTAGGCCTTGGACCTCTCTAGGCTATGGTAGGGCCATATGTCCAGGCTACATCTCATGACTGGACTTCAGTTAGTTGCAGGTCTTGTCTGCACAGAGCCTTATGATTGGGCTTCAGAGTGACTTTTTGGAAGCATGCTTTCCATTTTCTGGTTCAATAAGCAAGTGTTTCACTTTTCTTTGCAACCTAACTACTCCATCCAGAGGAGGACACAAGGTGTTAATTCAGCACATTGTCTCCATGAAGACTGCCCTCCAGCTGCTGCTCATTAATTAGCCCCTTCGGGTGGAGTCAGTCTGACAAATGAGATGTACTGTTCAGAGTGGAGATTTATCTGGAACTCTGATAGATGGCTCTTTTGCTTAAAAGTGTAAGTCATACTGCTTCTATGCATTATATTGAGTGCCTCCATGCATGATACTGCATCATAGTGCATCTATGTATCATATTGAGTGCCTCTGTGGCATCATACTGTTTCATATTGCCTTTGTGCATCATATTGCTTCATAGTTCCTATATGCATCATAGCGCTTCATAAGTTGCTTCATGTATCATATTGCATTGTATTGCTTCATGGTTCCTATATGCATCATAGTGCTTCATATTGCCTTTGTGCATCATATTGCATCATATTGCTTCATGGTTCCTTTATGCATCGAGTGCTTCATATTGCCTTTCTGCATCTTATTGCATCATAATGGTTCCTATATGCATCATAGCGCTTCATAGTGACTTCATGTATCATATTGCTTCAAGGTTCATATGCATCATAGTGCTTCATATTGCCTTTGTGCATTATATTACAGCATATTGCTTCATAGCTCCTATATGCATCAGAGTGCTTCATTGTTCCTATATGCACCATAGCGCTTCATAGTTACTTCATGCATCATATTGCATCATACTGCTTCATTATTCCTATGTGCATCATATTGAATCAGACTAATAGTGCCTTAGGACATCGTATTGCATTATATTGCTTCATAGTTCCTATATGCATCATAGGGTTTCGGTGCCCTTTGCCTCAGTGGGTATTATTAGTGTGTCGGGCTTGGTGCCTTTTTCGCCTCTGGCTGTGAGCCACTGGGTCAGACCTTCTGTCTGGTGCCTTGTTGTGTGGCCGCACATTGTATCATCGGCCTACCACTTCACATTTTTGTCTTGGGCCTCAACTCTGGATATGGAGTCCTTGTGTTTTGGACCCAGATCCAGCTTCTGCTACTTCATTCTTTACAACAGGGCTTAGTCAAGCAAACAGGCTTGAATTGACTTAGTAAAATCTGCATTTCTTCTGTTTGGAACAGATCTCAGGTAGGTTCTACCTTGAGTGCTAAAGGCAAGTCTATTACATAATTAGCTTTAAAAGATGACATGCGTAATTTTGGTACAGCCTATAAAAGGACATAGTACTGTCCTGGGAGCAGAAAATCCCACGAGTTGAAAGAAGGGACTCCTTCAGCCTTGGAATGCTTTGCCTTAAACTATTAGGACTATCTACAATTTGCATAGTTTTGGGGGCACCCTCAGGGCACATTTGTTCAGAGCGGCCTGTCACATTCCCTAATCAGTCATTTTATGTTTGTGTGTATGTGTGTAGCCCATTCACTATCTCCATCTATCCCCACCCCCTGAAGATGGCTGTGCCATCATTGTAAATAAAACATTGATACACACCTGTACTTTGTATCTTCCCTGCCTCATTGTAGATTGTAAGCTCTCAAGAGCAAGGTGGGTTTATTTTGCTTTAATTATTATATGGTTATTACTTATGACTATTGTGTTTGAGACTGTCAAACTGTAAAGCGCTGCGGAATATGTGGACACTATATTGTTGGAAGTTTATTATTATTAATCCTTCCCAAACTCCACATTCGGCAATCAGACAGATTCTTGTCCCATAAGTCTGTTGCGGTTTGTTTTCCAGGGACATCAGCACTGCCTTCTGTACCTTGTGATGAAGCAGCAGCACTGTGTCGTGTGGCAGAGGATCCCATACTTGCGGCTTTTACAGCATTCACGGCTCCTAAGATAAATGAAACTGGATCTAGGGCTCTTACTGTTAAGACCCCATAGTCTCACTGCCTCACAGTAGATAATCTCCCTCCGTAATGAGGAAGAAACCTACTTTTTCTCTAGCCATGGAATATGGTTACTCCCACAATGGCAGTCTGGGTGTATAAATATCCCTGAGAATGCCTCTTGGGATATGTATGTGCGTAATATGCATATATGGACAAATAAGTTGACATACTTATGTCTGGACTAATGACTCGTATAAATGCAGTTCCGAATAATTTCAAGTGTCGGAAGATTTTTACTAGCACCACCTTCATCGATTCAGAGTCCGGACACCCTGGGTCTAACATCAAGTAAAACAGGAGTGAGGATCCACATTTCTCTTTCAGCGCTTCTAATGAGAAGCCCGACGTTGGTAATGGCAGGAGATATTACCTGCCGGATGGTGTATTCCTTAGTTTCAATAATATATAACCCTTCTTGGGGTTAGACATCTAAGCATTTGGAATAGACGTGATCTCCTGGATGAGTAATGTGCGTACATCTCAATGCTGTGCCATTATCCATGTACTAACTGGTATTGGTTTGATCTTTCCCAGTCCAGGGCCTCTGTCCTGCAGGTCTCCTTGTAGTACGGTAAGCTGGTCTGTAACCAAGACTTAACCTGAGCCCAGAAGGTCTGATGAAGGAACAGTCCTGTTATAAGCACATGCAGCTTATTATTGGTCGGTACAGTCCTCATTGTGTGGTGGCTGTGACTTTCACCATATTTTGCTGGGCAATAAGGTTCTCTAACCCTATTCTGGGGCTGCGATGTCTATAAGTATATATCACAATAAATAACTTGCTGTGGTTCATTATTGGTATTGGAGTACAATGGGTGAATTTCACTCTCTGCTCCTGATGCTTATTTCATTTACCACATTCATACTGAAATTGGCCATTATAGATGTATACCAGGCACTCAACTACGGTGATTTTCTTTGCGGATCTCTTTAGATATCTATGGTTTTTCTGATCTTTCAGATCCTTTATATATTTAGTCTGGTTTTTGCCTGGGACTTTGATTCCTGGGCTTCTGTACCCACCCTGGGAGAGTTCCTTTGGTATTCTCCATGGTGCTGTCCTGAGGGACGTAATGGAAAAAGGGAAATTAGACTTACTGGTAATTCCATTTCCAGGTAGTCCCTCAGGACAGCACTCGTAGTTCCCTCCCTTATGTTTCTGTTTTTTAGGATTGTTCGGGATTAATCTACCGGCAGATCGTTCGTCCTTCAGGTCACCATGGCTCGAAATTAAGATGAAGCAGTTTAATGGTTATTACAGACATGTTTGTAAGGGCACGTTTTCACCATTTATTTCCATCCTTCGGTGGTACTTTGAAAGAACACTGGAGGGTGGAGGTGGGAGGGTCCTTTTAACCTCTATGATCCTGTCCCGCTATAGGTCAAGGAAGGACATCCTCCATGGTGCTGTCCTGAGGGACTACCTGGAAATGGAATTACCGGTAAGTCTAATTTCCCTTTTTTTTTTTTTTTTTTTCTTTTTCCTGTGCTATGTTGTGCATAAATATGTGATTTTTCAGAATTTCTTTTAGTCTTTGCCTGATGAAGAGACCTGTGTAGTCTCGAAAGCTTGCAATTTTTTTTACCATCTTTTCAATTAGCCATTAAAAGGTATTAACCACTGAGGACTCTCAATTCTAAATATTTTTCTATCCACTGGCTAACACGGTACCAAGATATATATCTTTCTTGTATCTTAATTGGTGCAGAAATTCTGCTCATTTTGGGAACATGGCCTAAGACTCAAAGGTAAAAATATCTGCAGAATCTCAAAACATCCCAAAAAAATGTACTACAAAGGACAGTGGATATTCAAGGTGACATTTCTGTTAAGAAATGTGACTTAATGATTGACCTCTACGAACCTTGCGACACACAATTTTCTGTAAATGCTGCGATCTGTACTATTTGCATATATTCGTTGTGGAGTGAGGACTAGTCACTCTTCCCCCACCCCTAAGTGTCTATAGGGAACCATAGATGCAGAGGAAATATCAATAACGTGATATTTAGGTCCAGTGTCCAGTGCACTCATAAAGATGAATTATATTTTCCATAATATTACAGAAAGATGAGATCTTTTGTGTCTTTGCCATGTCATAAGCACTAAATAACACTTTGGTTCTGTAGTTGCTGTTCATGATTTTTATGACCTTCTTACTTAGTACTGTAAATACTTCCCAACTCGTGAGCAGAGCACACCGAAGAAGAGATTTCAGATTCTGCATTTCCCAAGTTAAAAAGTTCTGTGTAAAGTTGCTGGCTCAGCAGTCTGGAATCAGGCAATAGAATCCTCTTTGTTTAGCATGCATGGGTCGGCCACTGTAAGAAGGGGGGAAAAAAAAATACTGTACTTTCTATGTTCTGTCATGTGCATCATGGTGTTGGAAAATAATAATTCATTAGTAACATTTAACTTTTTTTTCCTTCCTTAGAAGGTTTATAGATTGTAGAGTCGTAACGACACAAACAGTACTCGCTCTGTTCGCATACTAGTACAGCAAGAAAAGACTGCACGCGGGCTTAGAGAATGCCTGCCAAATGGGAAGGAGGAAGAGTCGCTCCAAATAAATGATGCTGGAATTAAACCACATTTATTAAACTAATAAATTAGAACATATTAAATATTGACAAAGTGTGTACATAATGTGGGGTCTCCTGCTTATCTTATTAGAGATCCCATTTGATTTAGCACTTTTTTTCCCTTTTTGCATTTGCCCTAGCTTAGAAATCGAGAGTGCAATATACTCGGATGCCTTGCATATCTATTGTTTGGCAAACTAGAAATGTAGTATTTGCAATCACCCTGCAAACCAATGTACTGATTTAAATACCTCATTAGTTTTGGTCCTTCTGTCAGTTCTTCATAAATTGTATAGCAAAAATTTGCTGCAGGTAGCACAAATGATACCAAAATATTAATTCCAATTCCATATGTGACAAGTAAAAATATTTTGTTAGTACATTTAAATCAGCTGACCTCAATATTAATTACAAACATTAGTACATGGGTCTGCCCCTGTGTTAAAGGCCTATCATTCGTGCAACCTGTGCAGCCACACAGGGGCCCAAAAGGTAAGGGGGCCCATTTCTACACCCAAAGCTATAGGCTTGCACAGGGGCCCTCTTCTTCCTATGTCCGCCAGTGCTTTAACACCTGATGAGGTTGGCGTTTTTATTGTGAAAATCCACTTGGACTAGATATAATTTTAAAATGCAAATTAACTTTTTTTTTTTTTAAATCAGACATTCATTATGGCAGGGAAAAAAATGAAAATTAATGTAAGCATATCTTTAAAGTACACCAGTCTTATCAGGTCTAAGATCTATTAAGTTTATATTGTGAAATCTGAGCTATTTCCTTTTAAGCTGATTGTATAGACTTTTCCTATTTTCTGAAAGACTGTAAGAACCTGTAGCTGAGTGCACATGTCTACTAATCATCTCTTGACATCAGAAAAGGATAAGACATTTATCCAAAAGACCTATTTTCTAACTGACCTAGCAGAAACTTGTTGACAATAAAAGTTGTACAGACACCAGTGTTTTTTTTTTTTTGTTTGTTTGTTTGTTTGTTTGTTTGCTTTTCCAGGGGGACAAAAGTTTTCAACTGAATATATAAATAAAAAAATAAAATAAAATTATATATCATTAAAGGGACTGTCACCTCAGATTGGCAGGATATTTAAATGACTTCTTACCTGTCCGATAGGCGGCATTTCATCTTCATTTCTCCACGCCATCATCCTTGTTGTCCGCAATGTTAGTGAATTAGAGTACTTGTGCTCCATAGTTTGTGCGTGCGCAATGCAATCTTCGGTCGCGCATTCGCAGTATGCTTTGCCCAACTGCGGGCAAAGCCGAAAAGCATTACTGCGCCTGCGCAGTATGTCCCACAACACAGGGAAAAGCTTCCGGGACATAGTGCGCAGTAATGCTTTTCGGCTTTGACCATAGTTTGGCAAAGCATATTGCGCGTGCGCGACCGAAGATTGCATTGCGCACACACCAACTATGGAGCACAAGTACTCTAATTCTCTAACATATTGTGGACAACAGGGACGGACGGGGTTGAGAAATGAAGATGAAACGCCGCCCATCGGACAGGTAAAGTCATTTAAGGACCGCCGATATGCCTTTTAATGGTGGCAGTTAAGGGTACTTAAACCTCAGCGACGTTAATTAATGGTGCTGTGGAAAGTGTATAGTGCAGCGCCCCAGAGTCCTGGTTGCTGCAGTAATATTATTCTTCCACCAGGGGGAGTGATATTATGTCTGATGGCACTAAAGGAGTTCACCTTACCAGGTATCACAAAACACACACTACACTTCACACTCCAGTCCACCAGGGGGAGCCTTGCTCCTATCTATTAGGGCACTCCTCACATTAGGGTAAAACTGGTGGGTTGAATAGGAAGTTAGTCAGAAGCTGACTGGGCTCGGCCCAGGCAACACCTGTCAGGCAGACAGGGCGAAAGGAGGAACATCTGAGCTGCAGACAGAGGGTCCCTGTCAGGGGTGGGATCCTGGCAGAAGCCTAGCACGAGACAGAAAGACATGGAGTTGCGCCTGCCCCACGTGCGGCAGCATCCTAAGAAAGGATAAAAAAGGAATTGTATTGTGGAGAGTGAGAAACGAAGTCACAGCACAAGGAGAAAACACCGGGAGGAGTTCTGCCCTGTAAAGGCTGCCTCCTTCCGAGGTGCGTAGCTGGTGGCCGGAACACCGAGGGAGTAATTGACTCTACGCATTACTTCAGAGACCGGCAGGACAGTCAATTCCAAGTTAGCTGCCAACCTTAATACCGGTTGTGATGGTGTCATATGCTATGTGGGTATCATTTTGTGTATATTTCTATTTTACTGATTATCATGGTGTTACTGTATCTTGTAGGATGAGTTATTTGCCATCAGATATTCTCCCCACAGTTCTGTATTGTTATCTCTCCACAGGGTCAGTGAATAATGTTGTTTGCCAATCTGCTAATGACATGTTGACCTAGCTTGTTGAAACAATGAGCCCCTGAGACCTTCCCCCCCCCTCCTGGCCTGTGAATGAGGGGGAGACATGTAAATATCAGGGAGGTGAGACACAGATCAGTCTTGTGTGGAACCTGGATGTGAAGAGCATATCAGAGAGAAAGAAGGGAATATGGACTGTTATCCTCTGTGCTGGATTGTTGGACGTTTATTCTGTAACTGAACTGCATTCGTGTTCTGGAATATTTAATCCTTTGTGTGATGGATCATATATATGGACCTTTCGTGTTTTGCCTAAATAAAGGTCTTGGAATTGTTCACTATTCTCTTGCTCTGTTGATTGTGTGAGAAGGAAGAAGAAGACAGACAGGAGAAGGAACCCGTGACACCTATGAAGACCGTGGCAAATTGTTTGGGTCGGGGCATCTCTAGGGTCCCTATAAACAAGCCTCAGGCCATCAGTCAAACGGGTTTGTCCTATCCATACCATCTGGGGGACAGAGAGAAAGACATCTAGAACATCCATGAAAGTTGTGAGGACCTTACCGAGTTGCTTAGCAGGGAGGGACTACAACACACAGGCGCTAGTAGGAAGGCTACTGATTTCCACCTGGATAAGGGAACTCTGGATTTGCCTTCGGACCAGCCGGACTCTGCCTACCCTGTGGTCTGCACCCTGGACTGTGGATGCTGAAGCTTCTAGTAAAAGGTAAAGAGACTGCAACCTTGTGTCCTCGTTATTTACTGCGCCCTGCATAATTTACCATCACTACCTACACTTCTGGGAAGCCCTGGGGATACACTTCACCTGTGGGAAGGTATACCATCTTGCTGCCATAACATCACCCCAGCGGACCCCTAAGCAGCGTCCGTCACCCTGACCGAGTACCACAGGTGGCGTCACGAACATTATACAAACTCCACCTTTAATTGGACACCCCTCAAAGGGCCACGGACCGGGTCAGGCCACCGTGACATCCCCTGAACTGAGAAGGACCCAGTACCGAGTACCCCATTGCCCTGCTCTGGGGGCGATCCAGTAGCGCCTCCCAGCGTCGGATTTTTTTTCTGGGGTCTCAGTTGCCGGAAGTAGCTGAGAACCCAGAGAACATGAATCTGGTTTTTACCGACCCCCGAGTTGCGATCGCCAGTAACTAAGCGTTTACCGGCGGTTGCAAACAAAATAAATTTGCCATTTAATTTCTCTGTCCTCCGATGTGATCGCACATCAGAGGACAGAGAAATGGGGTCCACGATTGCACCCCGATACTCACCCGTCTCCCCCGGTGCTCCTCATGGTTCCCCATGGGCGCTGCTATCTTTTTCCGGCAAAAAATTGCGGGCGCATGCGCAGTGCTCCTGCCAGTCAGCACCCGGCAGATCTTTCGGGTCTCAGCTGCCGGAAGTAGCCCCAAGAATATGATCGGGGTCAGTTTTTACCGACCCCTATTTTGTGATCGCCGGTAATTAACCATTTACCGACGACCGCAAAAAAATGCGGTGTCATTCTCTGTCCTCTGATGTGATCGCACATATAAACCCCCCTTTATCACCCCCCTAGTTGGGAAAAAATAGAAAGTATGTATTTCTATTTTCCGGTTAGGGTTGGCATTAGGGTTACGGTTGGAATTAGGGTTAAGGTTGGGATTAGGGTTAGGGGTGTATTGGGATTAGGGTTAGGTTTGAGGTTAGGGTTGAAATTAGGATTAGGGGTGTGTTGGGCTTAGGGTTTTGGTAAGGGGTATTTTGGGGTTAGGGTTGGAGTTAGAATTGGGGGGGTTTCAACTGTTTGGGTACATCAGTGGGTCTCCAAATGAGACAGCCAATTTTGCGCTCAAAGTCAAATGGTGCTCCCTCCCTTCTGAGTTCTGCCGTGCACCCACACAGTGGTTTACCCCAAGATATGGGACAGCGTACTAAGTACTAGTTGGACAACAACTTTTGGGGTCCAGTTTCTCCTGTTACCCTTGCAAAAATCAAAATAATTGGGGGCTAAAAAAATCATTTTTGTGGAAAAAAAAGATTTTTTTTTTATTTTCACGGCTCTGCGTCAAACTTCTATGAAGCACTTGGGCGTTATAACCTCATAAAGTGAGTGGTCAGAATTGTAAAAATTGGCTCGGTCACGAAGGGGTTAAATATCCCTGCAAATAGAGGTGACAGAAGTCCCTTTAAAGTCTATGGAGAATAGATCTGTTAAATAGCCATCCATTTGTCTTTGATTTGAAAAGTGTCTTGCTTACTGGAGGTGGAAAAATAAATATTTAAGGAGTATTTCCATCTCCAAGAGCCTATCCTAATATGTAGTGGGTGTAATTATATTAGCAAATACCTTCAATTAGAAATGTATAGTTCTTCTGATTAGCTTTGTTGCTTACCCCATGTGCAGGCATTGCAATTGCAGTAGCTTAGGTATGCATGGTTACAACCACTAAGGGTATGTTTCCACGTTCAGTTTTGCTTCAGGCTTTGGTCAGGATTTTATGCAGGTAAAATCCTGACCAAAACTGCACCTGAGGTCACTGGCAGGTCACCTGCGGTGTTCCTGCGTGTTTTGCTCATAGTAGCAACATGCTGCGTTTAGAAAAAACGCACCACGCATGCGTTTTCGCGGCAAAAACGCATGCGTTTTTTAACGCATAGTGGAGTCTGGATTTAATGAAATCCCCTCCACTATGCTGTAACATCTGGACGCTGCGTTTTTGACGCTGCGGAAAAACGCAGCGTCAAAAACGCAGCGTTTCCTGAACGTGGAAACATACCCTAACGGTTAACTGTCAGAGTGGTCGTAGCATGGATACCAAAGCTACTGCAATGCCCTGCACATGGGGTAAGTGACATAGCAAATCAGAAGAACTATACTAAATTTCTAATTGGAGGTATTTGATGATGAATATTACACTCACTACGTACTGGGATTGGATCTTGGCGATGGGAATCCCCTTTATCATATACTACTGGATATGTGAATTTTCAAGTAATCATTTGAGACTGATCTAGTAAGCAAAAAAATCCTTTACAAATGGGAGAAAAGCAGAAGGCTTTTTAACCCCTTTCTGACCTCAGATGGGATAGTACGTCCGAGGTCAGATCCCCTCCTTTGAAATAAATAAAAAAATATATAAAAGTTTAAATCACCCCCCCTTTCGCCCCATTCAAAATAAAACAATAAAAATAAAATCAAATACACACATTTGGTATCGCAGAGTTCAGAATCGCCCGATCTATCAATAAAAAAAAGATTAACCTGATTGCTAAATGGCGTAGCGAGAAAAAAATTAGAAACGCCAAAATTGTTTGGTTTTTTTTGGTCACTGCGACATTGCATTAAAATGCAGTAAAGGGCGATCAAAAGAACGTATCTGCACCAAAATGGTATCACTAAAAACGTCAGCTCGGCACCCAAAAAATAAGCCCTCCCCGACCCCAGATCATGAAAAATGGAGATGCTACGGGTACCGGAAAACGGTGCAATTTTTTTTTTTAGCAAAGTTTGGAATTTATTTTTTTTTTTTTCACCACTTAGACACCAAACATGTCTAGGTTATTTTTTTTTTATCTATGAACTTGTACTGACCTGTAGAATCATGACGGCAGGTCAGTTTTAGCATTTAGTGAACCTAGCAAAAAAGCCAAACAAACACGCATGAGATTGCACTTTTTTCCCATTTTCTAGTACACATCATGGTAAAACCAATGTGTCGTTCAAAAGTGCAACTCGTCCTGCAAAAAAATAAGCCCTCACATGGCCATATTGACAGAAAAATAAAAGTTATGGCTCTGGGCAGGAGGGGAGTGAAAAAGGAACACGGGGGAAAACGGAAAATCCCAAGGTCATGAAGGGGTTAATGGATCTGTTTTCCACAGACTTCAATGTTAAGGAAAAAACTGATTTAATTGAAATCAGGTTTTGTTTTTTTCAGGTGGACAAAAGTTGTGTCTGCGCAACTTTTTTGTCAACAGATTACTAATGGATCCATTCTAACAGGCGATTACTGGACATGTGAACATAGAAACTCGAGAAGTCAAACTGGAGAACTACAATCTGATGCGTATGGGGCCCTCCTAATGGCAGATGATGATTTCTATTACATAAAAGAGGTTCGGTCTAAGGCCACGTTTACATTCAGTATTTGGTGAGTATATTCCCTCAGTATTTGTAAGCCAAAACCAGGAGTGGGTGATAAATACAGGAGTGGTGACATGTTTCTGTTATACTTTTCCTCTGATTGTTCCACTCCTGGTTTTGGCTTACAGACACTGATGTGAAATACTGACCAAATACTAAATGTGTGACCGTGGCCTAAGAAGCAGTCTGTAATCAAAGTCTGCAAAGCTACTGAATTGTGCCGAGTGCGATGTTAAACCCCTGTACTGGACATGTGAGTTGGAGATCACATGACGGCGTGTATCCAATTCTTATCTGGATTATCTCAATGGAGAATTGAGGGAGGCACCGGGGACTAGCTGAGATGAGTTGGTCACGTGACTGCTGATTTGCACGTGGGATACAAGGGAACTGGCGATTCTTCAGTCACCTAGAGTACAGACTTTTTTTTTTTTTTGTAAACCCCTTCATGACCCAGCCTATTTAGGCCTTAATGACCTTGCCGTTTTTTGCAATTCTGACCAGTGTCCCTTTATGAGGTAATAACTCAGGAACGCTTCAACGGATCCTAGCGATTCTGAGATTGTTTTTTCGTGACATATTGGGCTTCATGTTAGTGGTAAATTTAGGTCGATAATTTCTGAGTTTATTTGTGAAAAAACGGAAATTTGGCGAAAATTTCGCAATTTTCACATTTTTAATTTTTATTCTGTTAAACCAGAGTTATGTGACACAAAATAGTTAATAAATAACATTTCACACATGTCTACTTTACATCAGCACAATTTTGGAACCAACATTTTTTTTTTTTTTCCTAGGAAGTTATAAGGGTTAAAATTTGACCAGTGATTTCTCATTTTTACAACAAAATTTACAAAACCATTTTTTTTTAGGGACCACATCACATTTGAAGTCAGTTTGAGGGTTCTATATGGCTGAAAATACCCCAAAGTGACACCATTCTAAAAACTGCACCCCTCAAGGTGCTCAAAACCACATTCAAGAAGTTTATTAACCCTTCAGGTGTTTCACAGCAGCAGAAGCAACATGGAAGTAAAAAATGAACATTTAACTTTTTAGTCACAAAAATGATATTTTAGCAACAATTTTTTTATTTTCCCAAGGGTAAAAGTAGAAACTGGACCACGAACGTTGTTGTCCTGAGTACGCTGATACCTCATATGTGGGGGTAAACCACTGTTTGGGCGCACGGCAGGGCTCTGAAGGGAAGGAGCACCATTTGACTTTTTGAATGAAAAATTGGCTCCAATCTTTAGCGGACACCATGTCGCGTTTGGAGAGCCCCCGTGTGCCTAAACATTGGAGCTCCCCCACAAGTGATCCCATTTTGAAAACTAGACCCCCCAAGAAACTTATCTAGAAGCATAGTGAGCACTTTAAACCCTCATGTGCTTCACAAATTGATCCGTAAAAATGAAAAAGTACTTTTTTTTTCACACACAATTTCTTTTAGCCTCAATTTTTTCATTTTCACATGGGCAACAGGATAAAATGGATCCTAAAATTTGTTGGGCAATTTTTCCTGAGTACGCCGATACCTCATATGTGGAGGTAAACCACTGTTTGGGTGCATGGCAAGGCTCGGAAGGGAAGGCGCGCCATTTGACTTTTTGAATGGAAAATTAGCTCCAATCGTTAGCGGACACCATGTCGCGTTTGGAGAGCCCCTGTGTGCCTAAACATTTCACACTAGCGTTTTTTTCAATACGTCGCAATGCGTCGTTTTGGCAAAAAAACGCATCCTGCAAAAGTGCTTGCAGGATGCGTTTTTTTCCCATTGACTAACATTAGCGACACTGTTTGGGCGCACGGCGGGGCTCGGAAGGGAGGGAGCACCATTTGACTTTTTGAACGCAAGATTGGCTGGAATCAATGGTGGCGCCATGTTGCGTTTGGAGACCCCTAATGTGCCTAAACAGTGGAAACCCCTCAATTCTAACTCCAACACTAACCCCAACACACCCCAAACCCTAATCCCAACTCTAGATATAACCCTAACCCCAACACACCCCTAACCATAACCCTAACCACAAGCCTAATCTTAACCCTATTTCCAACCCTAGCCCTAATTCCAACTCTAACCCTAAGACTATGTGCCCACATTGCAGATTCGTGTGAGATTTTTCCGCACCATTTTTGAAAAATCCGCAGGTAAAAGGCACTGCGTTTTACCTGCGCATTTACCGCGGATTTCCAGTGTTTTTTGTGCGGATTTCACCTGCGGATTCCTATTGAGGAGCAGGTGTAAAACGGAATCCGCACAAAGAATTGACATGCTACGGAAAATACAACACAGCGTTTCCGCGCTGTATTTTCCGCACCAAGGGCACAGCGGATTTGGTTTCCAATAGGTTTACATGGTACTGTAAACCTGATGGAAAACTGCTACGAATCCGCAGCGGCCAATCCGCTGCGGATCCGCAGCCAAATCCGCACCATGTGTGCACATAGCCTAATCTAACCCTAACTCTAGTTCTAACCCTAATTCTAACCCTTACCCTAGTGGGGGAAGAAAAAAAAAATAAGGAAAATAAAAATATATATTATTGTCCCTACCTATGGGGGTGATAAAGGGGGGGGGGGGGGGGGTTCATTTACTATTTTTTTTATTTTGATCACTGTGATATTTTTATCACTGTGATAGGTTTTATCACAGTGATCAAAATGTACCTGGAACGAATCTGCCGGCCGGCAGATTCGGCGGGCGCACTGCGCATGCGCCCGCCATTTTGGAAGATGGCGGCGCCCATGAACAAGATGGATGGACACCGCGAGGCTCGGTAAGTATGAGGGGGGGAGATCGGAGCACGGGGGGATCGGAGCACGGGGGGTGGATCGAAGCACGGGGGAGCGGACAGGAGGACGGAGGGGAGCGGACCACAGTACGGGGCTGAAAGGAGGACTGGGGAGGCGATCGGTGGTGGTGGGGGGGCAGATTAGGTTTTCCAGCCAAGGCCGATGATATTGCAGCATCGGCCATGGCTGGATTGTAATATTTCACCATTTTCATAGGTGAAATATTACAAATCGCTCTGATTGCCTGTTGAAAGTGAATCAGAGCGATCGTAGCCACGGGGGGGGGGGGGGGGGGGGTCGGCAATGCATCAGGATGGTAACCATAGAGGTCCTTGAGACCTCTATGGTTACTAATGCCGGCCTGCTGTGAGCGCCAACCTGTGGTCAGCGCTCACAGCACACCTGCATTTCTGCTACATGGCAGCGAACATCAGATCGCTGCTATGTAGCAGAGCCGATCGGGTTGTGCCTGCTTCTAGCCTCCCATGGAGGCTATTGAAGCATGGCAAAAGTGGAAAAAAAAAGTTTTTAAAAATATGAAAAAAATAAAAAAAATATGAAAGTTTAAATGACCCCCCTTTCGCCCCATCCAAAATAAAACCATTAAAAAAAAAATCAAATCTACACATATTTGGTATTGCCGCATTCAGAATCGCCCGATCTATCAATAAAAAAAAGCATTAACCTGATCGCTAAACAGCGTAGCGAGAAAAAAAATTCAAAACGCCAGAATTACGTTTTTTTGGCCGCTGCGACATTGCATTAAAATGCAATAACGGGCGATCAAAAGAACGTATCTGCACAATTGTGGTATCATTAAAAACGTGAGCTCGAAACACAAAAAATAAGCCCTCTCACGACCCCACATCATGAAAAATGGAGACGCTACGGGTATCAGAAAATGCAGTAAAAAGCAGTTTTGAATTTTTTTTCACCACTTAGATAAAAAATAACCTAGACATGTTTGGTGTCTATGAACTCGTAATGACCTGGAGAATCATAATATCAGGTCAGTTTTAGCATTTAGTGAACCTAGCAAAAAAGCCAAACAAAAAACAAGTGTGGGATTGCACTTTTTTTGCAATTTCACCACACTTGGAATTTTTTTCCCATTTTCTAGTACAAGACATGGTAAAACCAATGATGACTTTCAAAAGTACAACTCATCCCGCAAAAAACAAGCCCTCACATGGCCATATTGATGGAAAAATAAAAGTTATGGCTCTGGGAAGGAGGGGAGCGAAAAACGAAAACACAAAAACGAAAAAGGGCCGCGGCATGAAGGCGTTAAAATAGTTGAGTATATTGACAGCATGTGCATTGTCACCCAGCACTTTTTCGCCTGCTCGAATAAGTCATTGTAAGGACTACTTTGCTTGTGCATGCAGTAGTAACAAATTTGATGTGCTTCTGCTCGGGTGCAGCAGGACTGTAAGGCCCCTTTCACATCAGTTTTTGCCATCAGTCGCAATCCATCAAATTTTGAAAAACTGGTCCATCGCAGATTGTGAAACTGATGCGACGGGGGTGTGTTTTGTTTTTTTTTTGTTTTTTTTTGACGGATCCGAATAGGAGGGCTGGCTAAAGGATCCTAAAAAAATCGGTGCATGCTCAGTTAAAAAAAGAAAAAATTTAATCTGTTGCTGGATTCCGTCATTTGACAGATCCGGTGCCCATAGGCTTCCACTCTAACAAACGACGGACGGCGACGGATCCGTCACTGTCCGTTTAGTCGACTGAGGCATAAAACGTTTCTTTGTCCATTGTCTCCAGCTGCCGGACAGATAATTTTTGATGGATCCGGCGAACGACTGATGAAACATGAGGCCATCCGTCGATAATACAAGTCTATGATAAAAATCAGATCTGGCGGCATCAGTCGCTGGATCCGTGTGTTTTTTTTTTTTTTTCCTCAAAATTCGGCGGATTGCAACTGATGGCAAAAAAACGATGTGTGAAAGGGGCCTACGCCACTGGTATAAGTAGACAAGGACGAGTTCTGATCCTGCCACCTGATCTTCAGAGTTGACTCACTTCATGAAATCCGATATTGCTATAGCAAAATAATTGTGACATCAAAAATTAGTTTTCCTCCTTAATAAAATTCTTTCTAATGAGACTTATTGAAAACATTTATCCTAGGTTCAATATCTGACCCTTTAGGGTTCTAGGCCAACATCTGTATTCAGGTGTCAAGACTTCTTAGTCATGTTGCAAAACTTTTTTTTTTTTTTTTTTTCACCCCTTGGCAAAGCCCTTCCAAGAAGAGTTGTTTCACAGCTGGTTTTTTGGTCGCCCACCTCAAGCCTTATTTTTTTTTCTTTTTTTTTTTTTTAAATTTACCAATGATCATTTGGATACTTTGGGTAACGTACAAAAATAACTTGCAAATTACCCTGCTATATTTGGTCAAACATTTAATTATCTTGCCCCTAATGTGATGGCTGAGCTGCTTCTTTTTGCTGCGGCTCTGATTTTAGGCGGTATTGATGTTACTACTTGTAAGTGCTTTTCCAGATTTGCATCAGTCTGGAGCAGTCGACTCTTTGTGATTAAGTTTTGTAAAGAACTTGCAGCAGTAAGTTGTACTGAACAGATGTAAAGTGGCTTGCTAAAGTATTCACCCTCTTGGCTTTTTGCCTATTGTTGCATTACACCCTGTGTTTGAATATTTTTGTTATCATATTTGTGCGTGAGGCATCATCGCTAAATAGTCTAAGTTGAAGTGAGAAAAACAAACTTAAATTTATGAGCTCCAATAACTAAAAATTAATGTGCATATGTATTTGTCCCTAAATATTTCTTATGCAAGCAATTCCCTTTATAAGTCACATGCTTAGTGAAAGGAAGGCCACCTGTGTGCAATCTAAGTGTCACATGTTCTGTCAGTATACAGGGTGGGCCATTTATATGGATACATTTAAATAAAATAGGAATGGTTGGTGACCCAGATCAGTGCACTGAATTTGCAGAATGGGCAAAACAAAAATTGGAACAGGACCCTCAGTTTACACAAAACATTATGTTCAGTGATGAGGCAAACTTTTTTTGGGTGGGTCATTTATATGGATACACTTAAATAACATGGGAATGGTGATGGACACCCTATGCAAGAAAATTTTAATTGAAATCTGCTGCTGTGACCCGGGTACTGGGTTAACCAGACATCAACACAATTTTGTATCCGCTCCTCACGTGTTAACCTCTGCAACATGTCAATGGCTGTAGACAAAAACTTGTACATAACTCATGAAAGAATAAAGTTGCATTAAAACCAAGCACACTATTGGTTTTTCTTGGGAAATTCTCTAAGTTTGTCACATGACCCTCTTCCCATTGAAAAAATGGCTCCAAAATGGCCGACTTCAAAATGGCCGCCATGGTCACCACCCATCTTGAAAAGTTTTCCCCCTCCTATATACTAATGTGCCACAAACAGGAAGTTGAGATCACCAACCATAACCATTTTATTTAGGTGTATCCATATAAATGGCCCACCCTGTATATACAACTTTTCTAAAAGGTCACAGAGGCTGCACCTTAAAACACCTTTTAAGCATGAGGCGCCACTAACCAAACACCATGAAGACCAAGGAGATCTACAAACAAGTCAAGGACAAAGTTGTTGAAGTACAAGTCACGGTTGGGTTATGGAAGAGACAATAATAATTTTTTTCTATTTATCTCGAATGATCCCCTGGATCACCATCAAATCAATTATCAAATGAATAGATGGTACCACAACAAAGCTGCAAAGAGAAGACCGCTCTCCAACCATCACAGCCAAGGCAATACAGAGACCAACAGTAACCCTGAAGAAGCTAGAGTTCTCAAGCAGAGACTGGAGTATCTGTCCACACAACCAGAATAAGCCGTACACTCAATAGAGGTGGCCTTTTATTGCAGAAGTTTTTATTTATACACACAAATGGTAAGGCTTGTTTTGAGATTGCCAAAAGAAATGGAGACTTCCCAAATGTATGGAGGAAAGTGCTGTGATCAGATGAAGCCAAAATTGAATAAACTTTTTTGCCACCAAGGTAAATGCTATGTTTGGTGCCAAACCAACAGGACTTGTGACCCCCAAGAACACCATCCCCCACAGTGAAACATGGTGGTTGCAGCATCATGCTGTATGGATGTTTTTCAGCAGCAGGGACAGGGAAAATGGTAGTAGTCAAGGGGGAAGATGGATTGTGTGAAATACAGGAATATTCTTGAACAAAACCTGTTTCAATGATTTGAGACTGGAACGGAAGTTCACCTTTCAACAAGCCAATGAGCCAAAGCATACTGCTGAAGCAATGCTCAAGTATTAAGGGGAAACGTGTAAATGTGTTAGAGTGTCCTATTCAAAACCCAGAACTTAATCCAATAGATAATCTGTGGTCAGAATTGAAGATTTCCTCTGAACAGCAATCTAACTTGAAGGAGCTGGAGCAGTTTTGCCATGAGGAATGGAAATAATCCCAGTGTCCAGATGTGGAAAGCTTATAGAGACTTAAGTGACTTGCATCTATAATTGCCATAAAAGGAGGCTCTACAAAGTACTTACTTTAGGACGATGAATAGTTATGCACACTGAAGTTTTCAGTTATTGTCTTTGCTTCACAAAATAGAAAAAAAAAAATGTTCACAGTTGTAGGCATGTTCTTTACATGAACTGATGCAAACCCTTAGTGAATCTCCAGGTTGTGAGGTACAAAACATGACATACCAAGGGGTGAATATTTTTGAAAGCCACTGTATATAACACTGCATGTCTCTTCAGTGAGAAATTGATCAATGCTCCCATTTCATTTATAGAACTGCAGTAGTGGGAGGTCTGCAGTATACATCACATGGGAGACCCTGAGATTGCTGTAGATTCATCATGTAGGAGACACCAAGACTGCTGTATATGCATCACAGGAGGCACTGAGGTTGCCATCAAAATGCAGCTGCCGGCCCTAGCACTGTGGTCCCTGGGAATTGGGCCAGAGAAGGTAATTGCGTGTCTGAGATTCCCCACCCCTGCTTTAAAGGGAACCTGACAGCTGGCTGTGGCATTGGAGTTTGTCCATTTTGGGAGTCAGTATGTAATTGTCGGACTCCTAAAATATATAATTATGTACAGTAGTACAATACAGAATGTGCTGTAAATGTTTTCATAAGAACTAGTTTGCCCGTGCAAAATTTTCTCACATTGGTTGTCAAGGGCACAGGCAATTTCAGGAAAATCAAGCTGTCAAATGTTAATGTGTGTAATGCGATGATGAACACTATAGTTATTTATATATGTATAAGAAAAAACAACAGAAAAATATTTCAGCTCACCGTTCAGGAAACATTTCCTCATAGTCCTTGCAAGATCCGAGCATGGAAAGAGCTGCTGCCCCAGCACTCCTGAAGTAATGTAATTGAAGAGAAGATCCAGCTCAGAAAATATTTAAAGATAATTTTTGGAATAAAGAATTTTTATCTTTAAATACTTTCTGAGCTGGATCTTCTCTTCAATTACATTTATATATGTAGATTGGTAATACAATATTAAATTATCAAATTTGCCTGAAATAGGCTGGGCAAGCTAGGAAGACCCCAAGGCAAATGCCACCTGCAGGTAATTTGACCTTTTGAAATGGTGTATCATTGGTGTATGTCGGTGGAGTATAAATGGAGCAAGTGTGCAATTGAATAGGCAGTGCTTGTTTCCAAATGTATTTGCATATGTGACTCACCTGCAGTGAAGTGTGCAATCCTCCAATGTGCCTGAAATCTGCTGGGCAAAGAATTCAGCAAGCTGGAAAGCCCCCAAGGCAAATGTTAGCATTTGCTTGTGATGTCTGTAAGCAGCTTTGGGGTAGTGTGGTGCCACCTGCAGGTCATTTTTCCTTACTGCAGGATTATGAAAATTAGTGTTTAAAATGTATTTTGTGATCACATCCTGGATGTGTGGTTTGTTTGGCTATTTTCTTGCTGAAGAGACAAGTTTACCTTTCAATTGTGTGTGTGGTATGAAGGGAGATACAAAGTGATCACCGAAAGAGTGTTTAGAAATAATAATATATAAGGATGGAAAGTTATGAAATGTCTTAAATGTCTGTTCTGTTCCTGATCTTGGCTGTTAGCGGAGATGAATCTGTGCTGTACTTTATGCACATGCTCAGTAGTGACCAGGGCTGTAGAGTCTGAGTCAGGGAAATTGAGGAATCGGATGTTTAGATTACCGACTCCTCAACCCTTCCTGACAGATTCATACTGCCCAGACTACTGTCTGACTTATTGCATTATATACGTTGTGCTGTTTCAGAGAAAACCCAGCAAGGGACTTTCAGATATCTAGCCCAAGTGACGGGTCCTACCAGCTTCTCCTCTCCCCATTCCACTAGACTGAAGTCTCTCCGTGTATATATTGGGGTGAGACCTAACAATCAAGGGGGAACTGAGAAGATTGCAGGTTTCTGCATCGCACTGGTCATCTAAGATGCATAGTCCCTGGCTGTCTTTTCAAATCACAATTGTATTGAGGCTACCCCTGTAAGAAAAAAATGAGTTTGCACCATATTAACTTCGAGCTGATCATCTTTCTGATACTGTGCAGCTTCTTAGGTTTTGATCTCTGCTTGCATAATGGCTTTATTGTATTTGACTTGGCGGCTGCTGCTGAAAAATAAGTTGTCGCTGGGACACTCCAGGGATTCCTAAGCGTGCCAAATTAGACATGTATGACTCTTATTTAAATTAACTGAATATGGTGATCTGGCTGCATGCAGTAATGAGTACTGTGTAACTTTTTTTTATTTCTGTGGTTTTTATATGGAACATTTAAAAAAGATAAATCTGAATGTATGAACATACATTGACAAGCAAAAAAATCTGCAACCCTTTAGAATGCTCTGTTCCTGCATAATTTTGACCTAAAATGACATCATATTTTCACACGGGTATTAAGGCTATGTGCACACGTTGCGGATTAGGCTTAGGAATTTTTGGTGTGGATTCTGCATCTCTTTGCAAAAAACGCAGGTGCGGATTTGATGCGTTTTTTGTGCAGATTTGCTGTTGATTTTGAGGGGATTTACTGCGTCTTTTTACCCCTGCAGATTTCTATAATGGAATGGGTGCAAAAACGCTGCAGATCTGCAAAAAAGTGACATGCTACTACTTTTAATCCGCAGTGTTTCCGTACAGAATTTTCCACACCATTAGCACAGCATTTTTTTTCCTATTGATTTACATTGTACTGTAAATCGCTTGTAGATCTGCAGCGTTTCTGCACGGCAAAAAAACGCTGCGGGTCCGCAGGAAATCCGCAACGTGTGCACATACCCTAAGGCTACGTTCACACGATCCGTTTTTTGCTGCGGATCCGTAGCGGAATTGCAGCTACGGATCCGCAGCCGTTTTCCATGCAGGGTACAGTACAATGTTACCCTATGGAAAACAAAACCCGCTGTGCCGACGATCCTTTTTTTTGCTGGAAAATCCGCGCGGATTTGCCAACGGAAAAAAGAAGTACCATGTCAATTCTTTCAGCGGATTCCGCTGCGGGTTTCCAACAGCACCAATAGGAAACTGCAGTTGGAAACCCGCAGTGGAATCCGCAGAAGAAAAAGGACACAAATCCGCCGAGAGAAGCACCGCCGTTTTCCACTGCGGATTTCCCCGAAAAAGGACCGGAAAAATCCGCAGTGAAAAACGGATCGTGTGAACGTAGCCTAAAAGTGAAGAGAACCAACTGAAACTGATGAGTCAAATATTAGACTTTTTTTTTTTTTGTTTTCCCTGAGGAAAACCATCCAATATATAACATGTGAGTGGCAAAAGTATATGAACCTTTCCTTTCAGTATCTGGTTTAATTAATTGCATGTAAATTGCCATTATTTTGGAAGAATGTATACCCATTCCAGCCTATGAAACAGCATAAGCTTATGTTGGTGGGTTTTCTTCCATGAACTGCTCACTTCAGGTCCTTCTACAACATTTCCATAGGAATAAGGTTACGCCTTTGACAAGGCCATTCTAAAATAGTCATGGCCAAAAGTATTGGCACCCATGACATTGTTCCAGAAAATGAAGTATTTATCCCAGAACATTATTGCAATTATAAGAGGTATACACCTATTTAATTCATTTGTGTGTATTGGAATAATGCAAAAAAGAGGGGACAAAAGGCAAATTGTACATACTTTAATTTACCACAACCCCAATAATGGGCCAGAAAAAAATTGTTGACAAACTCATATTTGGTTGCATACCCTTTGGAATAAGTGCAATAAATCACTTCCTATAAACCTCAACAAGTTTCTTACACCTCTCAACTGAAATTTTGGACCACTCTTTTGCAATCTGCTCAAGGTCTCTCATATTTGAAGGGTGCCTTCTCCCAATAATCTAGGATCTCTCCACAGATATTCTTGTAGATTGTGAGCCCTCGCGGGCAGGGTCCTCTCTCCTCCTGTACCAGTTGTGACTTGTATTGTTCAAGATTATTGTACCTGTTTTATGTATACCCCTCCTCACATGTAAAGCGCCATGGAATAAATGGCACTATAATTAATAATAATATTCAAAACTCCATATACTTCTGGGTGCTTCTTGAAGTGACCAGCAATGAGTCCATATCTAAATCCCATTGAAGCGTGTTGGCATTGTCCTTGACGGAAGACCCATAACCTAGGATGCAAACCCAGCTTTCTGACACTGGACACTACATTGCGACCCACAACCCTTTATAATCTTCAGCTCTCATAATGCCTTGCACACCGTCAAGGCAGCACCCAGTGCCAGAGGCAGCAAAACCACCCCCAAACATCTTTGAACCTCCACCATATTTGACAGTAGATACTGTTTTCTCCTTTGTAGGCCAAATTCAATTTTCGGTTCACAGAATGATGTTTTATCTTGGTCTTCTGTCCACAAGACTTTCCTAGAAAGATTTTGACTTGCGTACACTCTGGCAATCTATTGGCCTGCTTTTTTTTTAATTTGTCAGCAGTGGGGTCCTCCTGGGTCTCCTTCCATATTCCACGGATAGTTCGCACTGACACGGATTCACCCTGAGGCTGCAGGACAGCTAGAGTTTCTTTGAAACTTAATTAGGGCTGCTTCTCCACCATCTGAACTATTCTACACTGCAACTTTTCACCAACTTTTCTCTGTTCATGTCCTGGGAGATTAACTACAGTGCTTTAATTATGTTGCGCACCGTGGACAAAGGAACATCACGATCTCTGGAGATGGACTTGTAACCTTGAGATTGTTGATATTTTTCAACAATTTTTGTTCTTAAGTCCTTAGACAGTTCTTTTCCTCCTTCTATTCTCCATGCTTGATACAGCACAAACACCAATGTAAAGATTGAGTCAACTTCTCCCCTTTATCTGGCTTCAGGTGTGATTTTCATATTGACCACACCTGTTACTTGCAACAGGGGAGTTTGAATGAGCATGACATTCTTGAATTAAAGTTGTTTACCCACATTTTTGGAAAAGTGCTAACAGTTTTGTAGTGCTTGGTTTTTGGAGGGTTTTGTGACTTTTTTTTTGTGGTGTTCCAATATGGAAAGAAAATTGAACATGTGTAGAACAACAAAACATGTGTAAATGCAATAATTTTCTGGAAGAAATAGTTGTGGCCAAAAGTATTGACACCCATGCAATTTTGTCAGATAATACTCAGTTTCTTCCTGAAAATGATTGCAATCACAAATTCTTTGGTATTATCTTCATTTAATTTGTCTTAAATGAAAAAACACAAGAGAATGAAGCAAAAAGCAAAACATTGATCATTTCGCACAAAACTCCACAAATAGGCCAGACAAAAGTATTGGCACCCTCAGCCTAATACTTGGTTGCACAACCTTTAGCCAAAATAACTGCAACCAACCGCTTCCGGTAACCATCATTGAGTTTCTTACAATGCTCTGCTGGAATTTTAGACCATTATTCTTTGGCAAACTGCTCCAGGTCCCTGATATTTGAAGGGTGCCTTCTCCAAACTGCCATTTTTATATCTCTCCACAGGTGTTCTATGGGATTCAGGTCTGGACTCATTGCTGGCCACCTTAGAAGTCTCCAGTGCTTTCTCTCAAACCATTTTCTAGTGTTTTTTGAAGTGTGTTTTGGGTCATTGTCCTGCGGGAAGACCCATGACCTCTGAGGGAGACCCAGCTTTCTCACACTGGGCCCCACATTATGTTGCAAGATTTGTTGGTAGTCTTCAGACTTCATAATGCCACGCACACGTTCAAGCAGTCCAGTGCCAGAGGCAGCAAAGCAACCCCAAAACATCAGGGAACCTCCACCATGTTTGACCGTAGGGACCGTGTTCTTTTCTCCGAATGCCTTTTTTTTTTTTTTTTTCCTCCTGTAAACTCTGTTGATGCTTTTGCCCAAAAAGCTCTACTTTTGTCTCATTTGACCAGAGAACATTCTTCCAAAACGTTTTAGGCTTTTTTTCGGGTAAGTTTTGGCAAAGTCCAGCCTGGCATTTTTATGTCTGGGGGTAAGAAGTGGGGTCCTCCAGGGTCTCCTACCATACAGTCCCTTTTAATTCAGATGCTGACGGATAGTACGGGTTGACACTGTTGTACCCTCGGACTGCAGGGCAGCTTGAACTTGTTTGGATGTTAGTCGAGGTTCTTTATCCAACATCCGCACAATCTTGCGTTGAAATCTCTTGTCAATTTTTCTTTTCCGTCCACATCTAGGGAGGTTAGCCACAGTGCCATGGGCTTTAAACTTCTTGATGACACTGTGCACGGTAGACACAGGAACATTCAGGTCTTTGGAGATGGACTTGTAGCCTTGAGATTGCTCATGCTTCCTCACAATTTGGTTTCTCAAGTCCTCAGACAGTTCTTTGGTCTTTTTTATGTTTGGTGTGGAATTATATCCATTTTGGCTTTAGGACAATTCTTTTTGTGTTTTTTCATTTAAGACAAATTAAATGAAGATAATACCAAAGAACTTGTGTTTGCAATCATTTTCAGGAAGAAACTGAGTATTATCTGACAGAATTGCAGGGGTGTCAATACTTTTGGCCACAACTGTACTTCATTTTATGGAACAGCAAGGTGATAAAACGTTCAGGCATTACTGTATTAACCTTTTGTTAACCAGTCTTTTCTAGAATGACTTGTGCACTTAAGGTACCGTTACACTAAACGACTTACCAACGATCACGACCAGCGATGCGACCTGGCCGTGATCGTTGGTAAGTCGTTGTGTGGTCGCTGGAGAGCTGTCACACAGACAGCTCTCTCCAGCGACCAACGATCAGGGGAACGACTTCGGCATCGTTGAAACTGTCTTCAATGATGCCGAAGTCCCCCTGCAGCACCCGGGTAACCAGGGTAAACATCGGGTTACTAAGTGCAGGGCCGCGCTTAGTAACCCGATATTTACCCTGGTTACCATTGTAAAAGTAAAAAAAAAAAAACACTACATACTCACATTCTGATGTCTGTCACGTCCCCTGCTGGCGTCCACAGGGTTAAAACTGCTTTCGGCAAGAGCGCTGCTAAAGCACGCGCTGATGCCGAGAGCTTCCCTGCACTGAATGTCTCAGCGCCGGCAGTAACAGTGATGACGTCACCGCTGTGCACTGCTTTACGGCCGGCGCTGACAGTCAGTGCAGGGAAGCTCTCGGCAGCAGCGCGTGCGCAGCGCTCCTGCCGAAAGTAGTTTTAACCCTGTGGACGCCGGGGGACGTGACAGACATCAGAATGTGAGTATGTACTGTTTTTTTTTGTTTGTTTGTTTTTTTTTTTTACTTTAACAATGGTAACCAGGTAAATATCGGGTTACTAAGCGCGGCCCTGCACTTAGTAACCCGATATTTACCCTGGTTACAAGTGAACACATCGCTGGATCGGCGTCACACACGTCGATCCAGCCATGACAGCGGTTGATCAGCAACCAAAAAATGGTCCTGATCATTCCCCAACGACCAACGATCTCCCAGCAGGGGCCTGATCATTGGTCGCTGTCACACATAACGAGATCGTTAGCGGGATTGTTGCTACGTCACCAAAAGCGTGACGTTGCAACGATATCGTTGACGATATCGTTATGTGTGACTCAGCCTTTAGGGTCATTGTCTTATTGCATGATCCACATTCTTGCGATTTGGCTCATGGACAAATGTTCCAGATGGTGTTGGACTGGTGTGCCAAGTTTAGTCTGAGCCTAGGTTCCAAACATTGTTGCAGTACTCTTCTGGCATGTCGAGATCTTTGACGACAATTTTTTTTTTTTTCTTTAGCAATGGCTTTTTCCTTTTTAATCCTGCTATATAAACACCAGCATTGTTTATCACTGTCCTACAATGGTGGACTCGTATACATTAAGGTAATGTGAGAGTGGCCTTTGGTTAATTATAGGTTACCTTGGGTTCCTGTGTGACCTTGCAGACTTTTACACATCTTGCTCTTGATCACTAGCTTTGTCGGTCAACCACTTCTATGGAGGTCAATAGTCCTGATTTTTATTTTTATTTTTTTTTCCCCCTTTTGTGCAATGTCTGTCTGACTGGATTGGTGGTGTTAACACTCTTTAAAGATGGTTCTATAACCTTTCCAGCCTGATTAGAATTGTGAACTCTTTTGAAAGCCTTAATTGTGCCATGATGCACTGCCATAAAAGCTTGTGTTATGAAGATCAGGCTTTGAGACATCCATTTTCTTTAAAGGAAACTTGTCATGTTGAAAATGGCTTATGACAGCAAGGGGAACTGATCAGAATGGTGTATAGTTTAATTAAACTTTCATTTTATTCTTTGAAATATCTGTATGCAGATGAGTCCTTTGACTGGTCCTAATCATGGATCATACCCTGTATACATTCCAGTTGATGGTCCTACTCAAACACCTAAACTGTAAAGCGCTGCGGAATATGTTGGCGCTAGATAAATAAAGATTATTATCAAGGATTTCAATAAAGTACAAGTTAAATTCAGCAGGACGATATATAGGTATGTTTGAAAAGATTCAGCTTCTTCTATATACCAGGCGGTCCACAGATCAGACTGCATGTAAAATCTGACCGATTTTGTTTTAAATAAAACAGGTCGCCCACTACACCTGATTGTTATCCCATTAATTGGAAACACCAGACTCTAAAACAAGTACATACGGTAGTTTGATGGTAAAATTAAATGTTCATAATTTTTTGTCAAATGTGATTTTCCTCACTTATAATGTTTGTTTTTATTTTTTACTCATTTGTTTGATTAATTCTGTTTTATGTACTTTTGTGCAAATTTGATTTGTTTTTGGTCAAATTTATGCAGAAGTATGGACAATTTTAAAGGGTTCACAACTTTCAAGCAGTGCTGCATGTACCAATATCATTAAAAAAAAATGTCCTTTACTCAAAGCACTTCAAAAATATTTTGGCTACCTGTAGCTTATTTAAGTAACAATCAACCAAATTTAGGTGCATATTGAGACAGTGGATTATAGTTTGCTTCTTTAAAAAGACAAAAAACAAAACTTGTGATGCAGTGAAGGGTTGTTGCGTGACCCACAGGATGTATCTGAAGACATACTAAACCTGCTGGAGAGTTCTAATTAATCACAGCCACAAGATAAGTGTGGACTGGGTCAAGATATTTGACCAAGTCAGATTTGTAAAAACTTGAGATGGGCTTTCTTTTTGGAAAGAACTGTAGAAAGGTAGTGGGGTGGATCTTTCCCTCCAGTCTGGGTTTTGCAAATGACCCATGGCCACGTTTCATATTTAGACTTGCTGGTAAGGGTTGGTTGTGTCACTGTTGGTTTCGTGTGTGTGTGTGTGTGTGTGTGTGTGTGTGTGTGTGTGTGTGTGTGTGTGTGTGTGTGTGTGTGTGTGTGTGTGTGTGTGTGGTTAAGCACAGACCAGAGACTTAAGCAAAGCTATTACGCACCCAAGGTTCCTACAGCGGTGCAGACACCGAACTATACACGGACGTTCCGGTTCCTTCCCATTTCAAAAAGGTTTGAGTTTATTTTGTAAGTTGGCAACTACTTTTATGTTGAACTTGCCTTGATCACTGCCTCACTAATTCACTAGAAAAAAACGCCACTGCTTTACAAGTTGTAAAATGCAAAGTTTATCAAGGATGCATTATTAGGGTGTCTTTTAAAAGAATTTTCAAATGTCATCAATGGTCTTAAATTAAGGCTACTTTCACACTAGCGTCGGGCTCGGCCCATCGTAGTGCGTCGGGCCGAGGTTACCGACGCTAGCGTTCTCCGCGCCGCAAAACGGGACAGCGGATGCATTTTTCCAGCGCATCCGCCGCCTCATTGTGAGGTGTGGGGAGGTGGAGGCGGAGTTCCGGCTGCGCATGCGCGGTCGGAAAAAGCGGACCGTCGGCAGCAAAAAACATTACATGTAACTTTTTTGCAGCCGACGGTCCGCCACAACACGGCGCAACCTTTGCACGACAGTTGCGACGTGTGTCAATTCGTCGCAATGCGTCGTTAATGTTAGTCTATGGATAAAAAAGCACTTTTGCAGGATGCGTTTTTTGACCAAAACGGCGCATTGCGACGGAGGACAAAAAATGCCAGTGTGAAAGTAGCCTTAATAAAACAAGTCATCCCATTGGCTGGATTTTTCCTTATGGATCCAGCACAGGCCGTTCCACACCAGGAAGGGAAGTGAGTCTTGATCTAAGGCCTGTAACTGCAAGGGGCACGTGGCTTGGGCAGGACACTATTGTCTTCTGCAATCAAAGCCTTAGCAGTCAGGTGACCTAATAAGATGCCTACTTGTCTATACTTAATCCATAGGGGCTAGAGCTAGGGAGTATGGCTTGCTTTATTTTGGTTTTTTTATTCAGATTTTTTTTCTCCTGCTTGTAAAAATAAGACACATGTCCAACCTCTAATTTAACATGTCTGGCAAATTGCACAAAGTGCATTCTGTGTGGTCAGTGAGTTTCTTTTACACTGTGTAATTTCAAAACTATGCAAGTAACCTATTTTACTTAATGGGTGCAGAAAATCTGCAAGCATCAAGAACTTGCTTAAAGCTTATCATGGGAATCTAGCCTAGAACTTAAGGTACCTTCACACTGAACAACTTAACAATGATATCGCTAGCGATCCGTGACGTTGCAGCGTCCTGGATAGCGATATCGTTGTGTTTGACACGCAGCAGCGATCAGGATCCTGCTGTGACATCGTTGGTCGGAGCTAGAAGGCCAGAACTTTATTTCATCGCTGGATCTCCCGCTGACATTGTTGAATCGGCGTGTGTGACGCGGATTCAGCGATGTCTTCACTGGTAACCAGGGTAAACATCAGGTTACTAAGTGCAGGGCCGCGCTTAGTAACCCGATGTTTACCCTGGTAACCAGTGTAAATGTAAAAAAAAACAAACACTACATACTTACATTCCGGTGTCTGTCGCGTCCCCCGGCGTTCTGCTTCCCTGCACTGTCAGCGCCGGCCGGCCGTAAAGCAGAGCACAGCGGTGACGTCACCGCTCTGCTTTAGGGCCGGCGCTTACAGTGCAGGGAAGCAGAACGCCGAGGGACGCGACAGACATCGGAATGTAAGTATGTAGTGTTTTTTTGTTTTTTTTTTACATTTACACTGGTAACCAGGGTAAACATCGGGTTACTAAGTGCGGCCCTGCGCTTAGTAACCCGATGTTTACCCTGGTTACCCGGGGACTTCGGCATCGTTGGTTGCTGGAGAGCTGTCTGTGTGACAGCTCTCCAGCGACCACACAGCGACGCTGCAGCGATCGGCATCGTTGTCTAGATCGCTGCAGCGTCGCTAAATGTGACGGTACCTTAACTTTCTTTGTGGCATCTGAGCTAGTTAACAAAGCTGCAGTGTAAATCATGAAAGACTGAGATGACATTATCCAAAGATCTTCATTTACTATTCTGAGTTTAGACCCTCAATGATGTCACTAGATGTTTCTGAGCCTTCATAAACCAAAACCCAATTCTGTCACTAGTTCCTGTAATCCTAGTAGAGCTTTGCAGAGTTTTTCAGTAAACCATTCCAGGTACTGTCTGTCCGTTAATGTCATTTTGCTCTTTATTTTTTTTTTATTGGACCAATACGTTAGTACCTGAGAAATCCTCAAGAATGCTTATTTTTGATCACTGTCCCATGACTGAGCAGGCAGTGAACTTCTGGGAATACCCATAGGAAACCCATGAAAACATGGGGAGAACTCCTTGCATATGTTGTCCTTGGTGAACCAAGAACCCCACCGTGCTACCAGACTGATTCTTGCTCTTGGTTGGCTGTGATGTGATTAATGCAGCATATTATGAAAAACCCAAAAGACCAAGGTCATTTGATCCTCATTTGACTCATACAATCTTCTTTTACAATGTGTAAAATGGAGGAGGCTATTTGCATAAAGTGAATTTCTAGAATTCATCTGGTTTTGAGAATTCTTAAATTCGACACGAATTTGATTTACATCAACTTGATTCCATCCTCTCTAGGAACCACCTAAGAGCGTTAGCAATATCTTTTTGTATACAAACAAATCTTTTCGGTTTAATCAACTCATTGTGAAATTCTGAGGTCTTGGTTACACATTTGAGAACTGACAGTAGTATATATGTAGGTTCAACTGTGTCCAAATGAAATGACTCATTTTTATGTTTTGACACATGCAGCAATTTGCTACAGAAAGATTTCTTTAGGCTCTGGATTGTTGTAGGATCTTCAAGAGTTTCCCATGAAAATTTAATTTCTTTATATCCATGTTAAAGAAAACTGACTAGTTAACAGGAATCTGCCTGTAAGATCAACTCCCTACCCAAACCATATGCAGGTGTGTGAAATGTACATTCATCATCCTCCCCCTGCCCTCTTTATATAATCGCTTGCTGCACTCCCTAGTAATTTGTATTTTCATCATATGCAAATAAGGTGTTATGTGCTCTAGGCGTGACAAAGCACGTAACTAGTCTCCGCCTCCTGAACTAATTTACTTACCCAGTAGCAGCCTTTTTATCTTGGTAGGTGCCAGGAAAAGGAAGTCAGAGAGAGCGGATATCACTCAATGAGCTATCAAATTAGCCATGAAGTTACCACGATGAGTATTTTGTTTGATGCTGCTTATTTTTACTGCTCAAAAAAAAACCTTAACTTTCCTGCAGATTATATTGGATTTATAGAAGTTTTTGGCCATCACTTTCCAGCTAAAAGGAATTGGCTGATATCCTTTAAATTAGGATATATTCCAACTTTACAATACACCTAACTTCAGGAGACAAAGTGTATCTTTCAGACCCAACCTGCCAAGACCAAAGATTGTAGCTGGTTTGTGCAATATAGGTTAAAGGTACCTTCACACGAAGCGACGCTGCAGCGATAGCGACAACGATGTCGATCGCTGCAGCGTCGCTGTTTGGTCGCTGGAGAGCTGTCACACAGACCGCTCTCCAGCGATCAACTATGCCGAGGTCCCCTGGTAACCAGGGTAAACATCGGGTAACTAAGCGCAGGGCCGCGCTTAGTAACCCGATGTTTACCCTGGTTACCAGCGTAAAATCTAAAAAAAACAAACAGCACATACTTACATTCACGTCCCCCTGCGTCCACTTCCTGACTGACTGAGCGCCGTACAGTGAGAGCAGAGCGGTGACGTCACCGCTGTGCTGCTTTCACTTTCACTTTGCGGCGCTGAGTCAGAGGAGGAAGCAGACTGCAGGGGACGCAATGTGAGTATGTGCTGTTTGTTTTTTTTACATTTTACGCTAGTAACCAGGATAAACATCGGGTAACTAAGCGCGGCCCTGCGCTTAGTAACCCGATGTTTACCCTGGTTACCAGCGTAAAATCTAAAAAAAACAAACAGCACATACTTACATTCACGTCCCCCTGCGTCCACTTCCTGACTGACTGAGCGCCGTACAGTGAGAGCAGAGCGGTGACGTCACCGCTGTGCTGCTTTCACTTTCACTTTGCGGCGCTGAGTCAGAGGAGGAAGCAGACTGCAGGGGACGCAATGTGAGTATGTGCTGTTTGTTTTTTTTACATTTTACGCTAGTAACCAGGGTAAACATCGGGTAACTAAGCGCGGCCCTGCGCTTGGTAACCCGATGTTTACCCTGGTTACCAGTGTAAAATATCGCTGGTATCGTTGCTTTTGCTTTCAAACACAACGATACACAGCGATCGGACGACCAAATAAAGTTCTGGACTTTATTCAGCGACCAGCGACATCACAGCAGGATCCTGATCGCTGCTGCGTGTCAAACGAAACGATATCGCTAGCGAGGACGCTGCAACGTCACGGATTGCTAGCGATATCGTTATAATGTCGTTTCGTGTGAAGGTACCTTAAGACTGTATTCTTGTGGACAGAATTGTGTGAATGGAACTGACTGCACATTTCAAAAGGTGTCAAAGCTGATATTTAGACAGATAAGACTGGCTTAGCTATTGAAATGAGCAGCCAGCCCCCTTCACACACAGCACTGGTCATGTAAAGGAAACTGTAATTTGTCAAATATAAGCCAAGAGGATTTAGCAGGCCTAGGGGTCACAGCTTGATAACTCCTGATCTGATGCTGCCCAACTTTTCAGTTGCTTTGAAGGGAATCTTTGGGGGCAAAGAGCCTGATTCCAGAGATGTCACTTATTAGGCTGTGCGCAGTAGTTGCAATACAATCAGTCTTTTATCAGCAGTAGATTATCACTGTAGGACAAGGTGTTATGTGAAGTCCAGTCAGACTAGTCTGTGTAACCCCACCCCCACCACTGATTGGCAGTTTGCTGACTATACACAGAAAGCTGCCAATCAGTGGTGTGGGCGGGGTCTAACAGAGCTCAGCGTTCTGACCACTGCTACAGCTACAACAGTAAAACAGGGATTTTACCAAAACTGCACCAAGTAACTGACACATCGCTGGAATCAGCCTCTCTGCCACTACAACATGCTGCTCTCGGATGACATAACAAAACCTTGCTGATTCACTTTAAAAAGCAATTGCAAAAGTAACATCCAATATAAATGATGTAACTGTCGATTGTTCTGTTACAGAAGTCCTTTTGCCAAGTAAAAAAGTGAATTAATTCAATTGATAGTAAAAATCTGCCCTTTTCTGCCTAGAAATCTTCTAACTTTAAAATTGACTTCAGCACTAAATACATTTAGTTCACATCTTCAGTGAATAAACCAGATACTATTCAATGAGTGATGGAGGAAAAAAAAATGTCAAAGGCTACTACACTAACTATCAAGATGGGGATTCATTATGAGCTAAATTAGGGTCATCTGAGGAGGCCATCCACACCACGTCACCTTCTTGTGGGTCTTTGATTAACTGGCAGTGAGTTTGAGTAATGTTTTTCAAGTGACTCTGCACACAAATAAAAGGGTGAGGTCATGGCTAGCTCTAGAAACGTGAAATATTGTGGCTGGAAAGACTCTAGTTCAATTGTCATTTGTCATTATTTTTTTTATTTTTTTTTTAAACTCTGTTCTACCTAATGAACCAGATTACAATGCGAAATGAAATATCATTGCAGATTTAGGTGAGGCTCCTTCAGTCATTCGTCCATTTCTAATTACCCGAGGTGCTTGTTTGGTTTGGCACTCCAATAAATATATATAATATATATTTTATTCTCATTTAAAGATTTTTCTGTATTTTCGGGACTATGAAAATTGTACATTCACACTGAAGGCATCAAAACTATGAATTAACACATGTGGAATTATATACTTAACAAAAAAAAAAATGAAAATATGTCTTATATTCTAGGTTCTTTGATGACTGCTTTGTACACTCTTGGCATTCTCTTGATGAGCTTCAAGAGGTAGTCACCGGGAATGGTCTTCCAATAATCTTGAAGGAGTTCCCAGAGATGCTTAGCACTTGTTGGCCCTTTTGCCTTCACTCTGTGGTCCAGCTCACCCCAAACCATCTCGATTGGATTCAGGTCTGGTGACTGTGAAGGCCAGGTCATCTTGCGTAGTACCCCATTACTCTCCTTCTTGGTCAAATAGCCCTTACACAGCCTGGAGGTGTGTTTGGGTCGTTGTCCTGTTGAAAAATAAATGATGGTCCAGCTAAACGCAAACCGGATGGAATAGCATGCCGCTGCAAGATGCTGTGGTAGCCATGCTGGTTCAGTATGCCTTCAATTTTGAATAAATCCCCAACAGTGTCACCAGCAAAGCACCCCCACACCATCACACCTCCTCCATGCTTCACGGTGGGAATCGGGCATGTAGAGTCCATCCGTTCACCTTTTCTGTGTCGCAAAAAGACACGGTGGTTGGAACCAAAGATCTCAAATTTGGACTCATCAGACCAAAGCACAGATTTCCACTGGTCTAATGTCCATTCCTTGTGTTCTTTAGCCCAAACAAGTCTTTTCTGCTTGTTGCCTGTCCTTAGCAGTGGTTTCCTAGCAGCTATTTTACCATGAAGGCCTGCTGCACAAAGTCTCCTCTTAACAGTTGTTGTAGAGATGTGTCTGCTGCTAAAACTCTGTGTGGCATTGACCTGGTCTCTAATCTGAGCTGTTGTTAACCAGCGATTTCTGCGGCTGGTGACTCGGATAAACTTATCCTCAGAAGCAGAGGTGACTCTTGGTCTTCCTTTCCTGGGGCGGGCCTCATGTGAGCCAGTTTCTTTGTAGCGCTTGATGGTTTTTGCCACTGCACTTGGGGACACTTTCAAAGTTTGCCCAATTTTTCTGACTGACTGACCTTCATTTCTTAAAGTAATGATGGCCACTCGCTTTCTTTACTTGGCTGCTTTTTTTCTTGCCATAATACAAATTCTAACAGTCTATTCAGTAGGACTATCAGCTGTGTATCCACCAGACTTGTGCACAACACAACTGATGGTCCCAACCCCATTTATAAGGCAAGAAATCCCACTTAGTAAACCTGACAGGGCACACCTGTGAAGTGAAAACTATTCCTGGTGACTACCTCTTCAAGCTCATCAAGAGAATGCCAAGAGTGTGCAAAGCAGTCATCAAAGCAAAAGGTGGCTACTCTGTGAAACAACAAAAAAAGTGAAGAACCTAGAACATAAGACATATTTTCAGTTAAGTATATAATTCCACATGAGTTAGTTCATAGTTTTGATGCCTTCAGTGTGAATGTATAATTTACATAGTCATGAATCTTTAAATGAGAAGGTGTCCAAACTTTTGGTCTGTACTATGCACATACAACCAGGCTCGGACTGGCCCATAGGGTAACAGGGGAATCCCCCGGTGGGCCCTCAACCCCACTGTATGAGCAATACTTGGTATAATTCACTTGATTCACTCTGTACAGAAAAATGCAGCATCTCTTCATTCACTAACCAAACTATACAGTTTTATATAGAGATGTAGGTATATTTGTGAATGAGGGTAGTGTAATATCTGTATGCAGGTGAAAAGTGGGCCCCCAAAGTCCATTATTGGTGGGCCCTTGGCACCCCAGTCCGACACTGCATACAACATACAGTATATACTCACCAATCACCTCCTAATCCCCGAAGCCCACGATCACCTGTAAAAAGAAAAAAACAAACTAAAAACCAATAATCCATTAATAACGAGTGTCCCATGACTATCTCCCATGGAGAGCTGTCACATCGGCAGATGCAACCACTCTTCAGGGGCTCCGGTGATAGTGACGGCAGGTATTATCCCCCACTGGATCATTCTGATGCTGTGAGTGCAGAGTTCATACTGTCACTTGTGGCACCGCTGCATGGGAAAATTCTCATGCAACAGTGCTGTAAAGTGAGAGGCCATTGAACCCTCAGTGATTACACTGCATGAGCCATTGTCTCCTGTCAGTGTCACTGGAGGCCTATAGCGTTATCACATCTCCTACTGATGTGACAGCTCTATTGGGGAGATCGTTGTGGGACACTCGTTGTTAAATGGACTGCGTCGTACCAGGGAGTATTAGTGTTGGTTGTTTTTTTTTGTTTTGTTTTTTTTCAGGAGATCGAGGGCGTTGCATGGATTGGCAAAACAATAAAAATGGCAAAACTGTGTTTCTTATTTCATTAAAATACTTTATCCTGGCTGTGTTTAGTTAACCCGTTCACAACTATAGGATTATTAATGGATAAGTGTCTTATTGATGCCTCTCCATTAGTAAGCCGGTTTGATGTCACCTTACAATTCAAAGGTGGCATCAACCCCCAACTATTACCCCATATGCCACCGCTACAGGGCAGTGGGAAGAGTGGCTAAGTGCTGGAATTGCCGCATCTTACAGATGTGCCATTTCTGGGGCGGCTGTGTGCTGGTGCTTGTAGCCGGGGGGGCAATATTCATGGTCTCCTCCTAGGCTATTAATATCAGCCCGCAGTTGTCTGCATAGCCTTTTCTGGCTATTATAGGGGGACCCTATGTCTTTTTTTTGTTTGTTTGTTTTTTTTTTGGGGGGGGGTCACCCTATTTTGATAGCCAGTAAAGGCTAAATATACAGCTGCGGGATGAGATTCATAGCCTGGAGATATCCATGGGTATTAATCCCCTTCTAAGGCTATAAACCTCGGTGCCCAGTCTCTGGCTTTCCCTCTCTGGCACAGAAAATTGCACGGGAGCCAACACTTTTTTAATTTTCTTTTTTAATTTAAACAGATATTGCGTTTAAGGCCAGGGTCACACTTGCGAGAAACTCACACGAGTCTTGCACCTCAATACCCGGAACTGCTGCCTGCACTCGGATCGGAGTGTGGCTGCATGTAGTTCTATGCAGCTGAACGCTCCGGTCCCAAGTGCCTGCCCCAGTGCCGGGTATTGATGCGAGAGTCGTGCGAGTTTCTTGCAAGTGTGAGCCCGGCTAACGCGGATTTTGTGTGTGTCTGTATTTAACTCTTTATGTACCATTTCGTTATGTTAGTTACTAAACATCGGGCTTGGTATTTATCTATAGAGCTAGCTATGTGTGTGTAAACATTATTCTTCAATGGAGTGTGATGTCATTTCTTGTCCAACCTTTTCATTCACACAGTTTTTTTTTTTTTGTTAAACCTTTATTTAGCTTAAATGCATACAAATGCGCATGAAAATCCGCATCAAATCATGCGGATTTTTACCTGCGTCTTCTACCAAGAGATGCAGAATATGCACAGAAAATTCCACCGGCAAAGCTGCAACGTGTGCACATACCCTTAGGCTCTCCAGTCAGAAAAGGAGTCGCCACAAAACTTAATTTAAAAGGGACTGTGTATATATAATTTTTTATTTTGGGTAATGGCTATAAACCCATTTCCAACCATGACAAACTTTTTATAGGTAAGCAGGAGGACGGGGATTGTAAGAAGATGGGAGGCGCCGGACCAAGACCAGCACCTCCTCCCTATTGGTCAGTGCTTTTGTATGGTAGAGGTATTCTGTTCTCCCTGTTTTGTCTTCTGTCCCATGCCTCATGGGGTGGGGGAGGGGACAGATCAGGGTTTAACAGGAGCATAGTAAGGTTGGAGACTCGGGCCACTCTACCTTCAAGAGTATCCCCAGGACAGTGATAGTTGGGGGTCCAGGGACAGTTTGAGGCCCCACTCCCCCTTCCTTAATGAAGACCATCTCCGCATGATAAAACATGACGTGTTGGGATACTTCAGGAATGGAGTTGAGAAATACAGCACTAATCCACTTGTTTGTGTTTTTGTTTTTGTTTTTTTTTTGGGGGGAAGCATCGACTAGATTAGACTATTGCGGAATTTATATTCTATTCTTATTTGTATAGCGCCATTAATTTCCACATCGTTTTACAGACATCCTAATCCGTGTCTCCATTGGAGCTCACAATCTAGTCACCATCTGTATGTCTTTGTATCTTCACAACGTGTCTTCATTTACTCCAAACTCCTTGCAGATGTGCTTGGTGGGATTTGAACCAAGGACCCCAGCGCAGCAAAGCAAAAATGTGGAGTACTGTCCATGTTTAGAAATTTACACATCCTGATATTAGAGGTCATGTTTATTGTGTAAACAATTTGTGACCGCTCTAATTTTTGTGTATATATTCATATGCTCTCCTGATGGGCATGTTTATGGAGATCCTGTTATTGATTTGTCTTTACAGGACTTTATATGCTGCTAATAAAACAAATACTGCAATTGCGGTAAAAATTAGATTATATAATTTTAAGAAATCTTTTTACATACACCCACATCTCTTTAATGTCTCCTTTTTATACTGTTAGGGCTCATTTCCACTTGCGAGGAAAACGGACGAGTGCAATCCGATAAAAAATCGGATTGCACTCGGACCAATGTTATTCAATAGGTGTCTTTTCATTTGCGATTTTTTTTTTTTTTTTTCTCAGCCGAAACCGGACTGAGAAAAAAATCGCAGCATGCTGCGTATTGCTGTGATTCTCGGACGAGACTCGCCAATGCAAGTCAATGGGTGCGAGAAAAATCGCACAGCACTCGCACCATGCGAGCAATACGGATGTCATACGGATGTTGCGATAAAAAAATCGCATGACACTCACATGACAATCACATGATTTTTCCTCCGTCTTTTCGGTCCGTAAATCAGACTGTTTTGTCTCTCGCATGTGGAAATGAGCCCTTAAGGCCAGAGTAGCTATTCTGGTGGTGTTGGGTTTAATAGACTTATTTTGGCTTTTTCCTTTTTGTATAAACTAAAGTTAAATTAAAAAAAAAATACTTCTAAAATGTAAACTGTTTGTATAGTTTAAAACACTAAAAGAAAACTATTTAGCAGTTTGAAAATGTAATTATAACCTTTTCATTAAAAAAAGCTACATGTACAGCACAGTACTATGGAGGTATTCTCCACGATGTAAGACACCATACAGCAACACGTTTTGCCCATGGCTCCATAGTACAGAGCTGTTGGACTTGTTGCAGTGTGAGGCCATAAAATCTGAATCTACATTTACTGTTTCTGAAAGCAAAGTCTAACGTTTGTTTATAATAGCATAGTGCTACTACACCATGGACAATGCTGACATGTAGATCAATGTGCTGTACATGAAGAATTGTGCTTTGTTTTGTTTTCATTACATTGTGTTGGATGTTTCAACTTTTTCTTGGAGAACTCTGACCTGTCCTAGCACTGTGGAAAATGGGTAATAACTAGTGATGAGCAAATATACTCGTTACTCGAGATTTCCCGAGCACGCTTGGGGGTCCTCCGAGTATTTTTTTTAGTGCTCGGAGATTTAGTTTTTCTTGCCGCAGCTGAATGATTTACATCTGTTAGCCAGCATAAGTACATGTGGGGGTTACCTAGCAACCAGGCAACCCCCACATGTACTTATGCTGGCTAACAGATGTAAATCATTCAGCTGCGGCAAGAAAAACTAAATCTCCAAGCACTAAAAAATACTCTGAGGACCCCCGAGAAATCTCGAGTAACGAGTATATTCACTCACTAGATATAATGACAAATGAATTTACGCTGCTTTTCTGAATAATCAGTCATTGTGAGGCTCGGCATGTTCAGCCCTGCAGTAATTAAGGCCCTTCTTAGTCTGTGTTCAGTTCTCACTTTGGAAACTAAAGTTTGTATCCTTCACTTTTGTGAAGAAGGGAAAACATTTCAGCAATATAAAGCACAAGATCTGATAATGCACCATATACTGTACGCCAACTGCAGAGCACTGATTTCTAGGTAGCAGAACTACAGGGGTTGTCTCTTCCATCAAAATTAGAGGATGGGGTAGATGTCTTAAAATCACAAAATGGGCCTTACTTGCCTGTTGACTATCCTGCCCTTCAGTACAGTCTGCCCGCTGGGAATCTGCAGTGGTGAGATCACATTTTCAATATATTACCATTTTGCCAAATATACCATGTACACTATATAGTAAAAATCTGCCTTTTTTTCTGCAGCTTAGTACAATTACTGAGATGTCGAGTTGTGGTTTTGTTTTTGTGGTGAAAACTTAAACTAGCTTTAAAGTCTCTTCTTTGAAAATGTTACAGGTTTTGGAAAATTGTTAATTTTTGATCAATGAAGCTATGAGGGTTTTCTTGCTACCATTTTAAAGTAGATATGATGTTTTGATCACCTCTTATTTATTTTTTTAACTTTACTCTACTTGTTAGTCCACTTACAGGACTTGAACCTTAATCATCAGATCACTTGTGCTGTATACAGCAATGTCACATTACTTCTGTATATGGGAATATTCAGTCTCCTATTAACACCTGACAGAAGCTGGCATCCAGAGGAGTATCATTATACAAGGTCATGACCATCTACAGCAGACCTACAGCCGTCATGTCAAGACATCAACGCCCTGCAATCACATAAAGAGGGCACCGATCAGCTCATGTGCCACTGTCAGAGATTGATAGTAGAATTTAACAGGTTAAAAGCGTTGGGTGGACCTCTGTTCCATCTGTCGCTGTTGGAAGGAAGATGGTTGAATATCAAAGCAATTAATCAGGGAGCTGCCATGATGTAACTGTCATACTGTCATGTCGGTAAGGGGTTAACAGTGCAAATCCGAATGCAAAATAGAACTCTCATAACCAAAATTTTCACCAGGACTCAAGCTGATGGGCTCTGACTTAAAGATTCCAAGTGCAGAGTACCTGCTTCATCTGTCCTGGTCGAGTAGCTCATTTTTAGCAATGAAACGTTGGCAGGATTTTACATTTGTGTTATTGGCTGTTTACCTTGGGTTGTATTCAGAGGGTAGGTCAGATTTTTGGCGTGTTTGCTTAGGTTTCATGTTCTTACTGATTGAAGGATAGGTTTATGTTCTGACTGACAATGTAGCCCTGGAAAGTTAAAAACTTGGTTGCTTCCCAAATTTACCACTGGAAATACATGATCAGATGTAACCCCACAAGATGTCAAATTGGTTTGCTCTAGGAAAGAATACAGCACTTGTAGGAAAAAAATGTTACATTTTTTTTATTTCTGCTAGCTGCATGTGGAAGAAGACATCAGTGTATATCCATTTTTGATGTTGAGAAAGGAAATAAAGGACTGAAGGCCCCCATACACATTAGATGAAAGTTGACAAAACCTCCCAATTTTGATGGGACCGGCCAACCATCATTGTTGGCTCTTGTACATCTCCCCTTCAGTGAGGGGTTCTAGTACCTAGGGTTATGTAGGGATTGCCAGTGTAAGGCCGGTTTCACATTTGCGGTTGTGTCCGCAGCGTTTCTTCCGCAATAATCCACATGCATTGTTTTCCTATATTTAACATTAGTAACGCAAGTGTCTGCTTTTGATTGCGTTTTGCCTCGTTTGATGACGCATGCGTCGTTTCGTCGTCTGCAGTTTGGCGCGGTAAATGCTACATGTAGTAATTTTAGAGGCGTCAATTTGCCGCCTAGAAACGTATGGTTGTTAACAGACAGCAATGCGATTTTTTTGGCGCATTTCTACCATGTGAACGCATACGGCCACAAGCACATGCGTTTGCATGCATTCGTGAACGCTTGCGTTGCACCACAGAGAAACATGTCTAGACACTGATTAGCCACCCCCACATACAAACTGATAAAAGGAGGGAGTGGGCATTGGCAGGTCACTACACAGCAGACCAGAAGCAGGAAAGCACCTTGGAGGAAACAAGACTCTGAACAATGTGAGTATATCCTAGCCAATGCCTTTATTTTCTATTTTATGTCTCTACATGTCTTAATTTCTTTCATTTTTCTTTCTGCATGCATCAGAATGTCTTCTTCTTCTGATGAGGAGCAACGTCCTGGGCCTTCTGAAGTAGAACATGTCAGTGAAGTGAGTACTCACCTCCTCAGATTGGTAAGTATTCACTGTCACATCTACACATATGACAATTTTTGTTTTTCATTTTTTTAGAGCACTTCTTCTACTGCGGCAGAGACTGGGCAGGAGCAGCGGGGTCACGGACGAGTGTCAAGGCGGCAGCGTGTAAGTATACAAGGCTGACTGTTTACTGTATCCTCACTTTAGTATTCTTGAATTTCCTTTCTGTACTTTACTCTTTCTTTACAATTTTCTTCTGGACTCCTTTTGTATCTTGACTTTCCTTATTCATGCCATTTCTCATCCTCTGTTTTCTTTCTTTTCCTTATGTTAATGTATCCAACATTAATGTCTTTACTTAATTTTTAGGTTCCAGAACGGGATGAAGACCTCATAGAAAATGACCTCCTCATCTCCCTGGTCCAGGAGCGAGTCCCGTTGTGGGACACCCGGGTTCCACAGCACTCGGACAATGTGACGATCCGGCGCCTATGGAATGAGGTGGCCAAAGCGATGTGGGATGGCTGGGACAACGCCTTGACTCGGGTCCGAACTGCATTTGGTAAATATTGCAATGCAGTGTGAAGCAGCAGAGACCTTGGCAGTGCTCACACAACTGTGTGTGATGACACTCCTGAGAGTTTCTCTCATCACACACAGTTGTGTGAGCACGGCCAAAAGACCATTGTCTAACCATTGTTTTGTTTTTTCAACAGTGGCCAGAGTCAAAACACGTTGGCGTTCAATGAAGGACCGCTTCAACAAGGACCTGCGTCAAGAGAGCCGTGTTCCCAGTGGTTCTGGAGCAAGGATACGAAAGTACAAATACCATCGCATTCTGGCATTTTTAAGACCGGTCCTTGCCCAGAGAACGTAAGTATTTCTCCCGTGCATTAGGTTGTGTTGTATTGCCATAATCTGTATGTTTCTATTCCACAGGAGTTGGCGTCTGGTTAATTTTTAGTATTATTTTTTTTTTCCTTTTTTCACAGCCCATGGAGCAGCACTGTTGGCCCAGGTTCTGGAGCGGTCCTTCATCAGACAGCCACGGACCCATCCCAGCCATCCAGCAGCGCTGCAGCAAGTGGGCCTGCCACACAAACTGAAGACCAGGAAGCTGGTCCATCAGGTCTTCCTCTTTCCCAGTCCTCTGCCCCCTTTTTTTTTGTTTGTTTGTTTTTGGGCTCCTCCCGGCAGAGGACATCGGACTTGAGCTCCGTTTTTCACAAAGGACTCAAGGCTTTGGGTGACCGAATGGATATTTCCCTTAGCCACATGAATACACATATCCAGGAGGTCACCAAAAGCCTTGACCAAGTAAAAGCCAACCTCCAGAGGCCAGCACATCATTTTTTTATTTTTTTTAACCAAATTGAGCAGGGCATGTCAGAACACCTTACTCCTGATCTCAAGCTTAGTGTCATGCAGGCCTGCAATGCTGCTTACGTGCAGGCTATGCAGCAGAGTCGGTATTTTCAGCAGACAGTGGCGCCATATCCACCTGTGCCTTCACTGTCATGATTAACCTCAATGCCGACCTCTGTTGCATACCACTGCACGGCCACCTCTATTCCTAGCACTGCCGGACACCACTACAGCACCACCACCATGCCGAGTGCTGTAGGACAGCCCACCGCCACCACCATGACAACCGCTGTTCCTGCTTGGACCTCCTCCACTGACACCACAATGCAGCAGCAGGACCCTGGCATGGCCTTCACGACCGCCACTACAATGCAGCAGGACCCAGACATGGCCTTCCGTACCGTAACATTTAAGAAAATAACTGGTACAGATAAAATCCCAAAAGGACATTTACACAACATTGTCCTGCCATGACACACGTCCAATATCTGAATCAAAAAAGGCAGCAAATTGACCGCAGCAGGTAATGCTGGTAATCTGGCAATGGGTTTCCAACTGGTTCATCCACTTCAATGTTGGGCCGCTCCTTAGCCATTATGTAATTGTGCAGAACCACACAGGCTTTGACCACCTCGTCGACTGTCTCCACTTTTAGATTAATGGCTGATGCAAGAATGCGCCATTTAGAGACCAGAATGCCAAAGGTACACTCTACTGTTCTTCGGGCCCTGGTCAGTCTGTAGTTAAAGATCCTTCTAGTGTGGTTCAAGTCCCGGCTGGAATATGGCTTCAGTAGGTTTTCACACATCTGAAAGGCCTCATCACCAACCACAACAAATGGCATTGGTGGACCTTGAGTGTTGGGGAGAGGTCCTGGGCGTGGAAAATTAAAATTTTTGCCATACACACGGCGGCCCATATCAGAGTTCTTAAAAGTCTGTGAATCGTTGCCACGGCCAAAAGCTCCAATGTCCACGGCGATGAAGCGACAGTCCGCATCGGCTATTGCCATGAGCACAACAGAAAAATATTTTTTATAATTGAAGTACTCTGATCCTGTTCTGGCTGGTTTGATAATGCGGATGTGCTTTCCATCCACCGCTCCCAAACAGTTGGGGAAATCACACACACTCCAGAATTTTTCCGCAATTCCAAGCCACATGTCCAAGGTGGGCAGGGGTATAAACTCATCCCGGAGTACATTCCACAAAGCCCGGCAGGTGTCTGCAACTATTCCGGACAGGGTGGAAATTCCAAGCCGGTATTGGAAGTGGAGGGATGATAAACTCTCTCCGGTTGCCAGACATCTGGAAAAAAAAAAAATTACAATCAATTCTATTTATGGTGTTGTTATGTTAAAGATATAAAGGCAAATACCAAAAAAAAACATGTCAGAACACCCAAAATTAGCACTGCCATTGGTTTAGACATTACCTTAATGTAACCAGCAGACGTTCCTCTGGTGGAATCACTCTACGGAGCTGGGTGTCCTGTCTCCGTATGGCTCCTTGGACACGAGCAAGCAAATCCCGGAACGAGTCTTGCGACATCCTTGTATATTCCGGGAATTTGTTCGGGTTGGCATTACACTCGCCTTACAGTGTGTGATAGGCTCCACGGCTCTCACGTAATTCAATAATGGGGTGTCTCCAAAAACGCCTACGACGTCTCCTTCTCCATCTTTCGCGATTTCTGTCTTGCTCCCAAGTAAACGCACAGGCAAGGAATAGCTTGATGCTTAAATCCAGGTTGAAATAAAAGCTCTCCATGCGAAGATCCATCATGACACAGGATACAGTAGCAAACTGTTAAGATTTCAGCAGTCCTAGGGTCTATATATAGACGCCCTCTGTAGTCCCATTGGCGGTGTCTGGTTATCTAGATTTTTCTCCTGTAAAATTTGTCCCATGCGCACCAAAAACGCAAATGCAGGAAAAAACGCATAGAAAAGCATGCAAACGCTGCGTTTTTTAACTGCATGCGTCCCCGCACTTTCGGATGCAGATTAAACGCTGCGGATTCTAACACAATTGTGAAACTAGCCTAAGACAACGGTGAGCGAGGGCGCCACAAATTGTGCGCTTTATTAGGGTTCCAACTTCCGGGGTCAGGTAGGTGCATTAATGAAGGGAAAGTGAGGTATAGGCTATCACACACTTGCATCTAACTTGAAGCCCTGGTTTCAAGTGGCCCAAAGTTTGTACATGGGACCCAAATGTGAATATACGGGTATGTGTTGTACTATGCACAGTTCAAGTCGACAGCACAAGATATAAATTAGCTACTTGAGCATAGATACTGTAATCAAAAATGATTCCACATAATACATTTTATCGGACACCAAAAATGTCAGACTGATTTAAAAAGTGAATAACAAGACATGATAAAAAATGAAAAACAATTAAAGTGAAAAGTAAGGCCGCTTTAACACATTTTTTTTTTTGCTATCAGTCACAATCTGACGAATGTTGAAAAAAATCCGAATCCGTTGCAAATTGGGAAACCCATGCGACGGATCCGTTTTTTTGCCGGATCCAACTAGCTGATCCAGCTACTTGCATCCTAAAAAAAATTGGAGCATGCTCAGTTAAAAAAAAAAAAAAAAAAAAATGGAATCCGTTGCCTGATTCCATCATTTGATAGACCCAGCGCCATAGGCTTCAATTATAGCAAACTATGGACGGTGACGAATCCATCGCTGTCCGTTTGTTTTGACGGACACAAAGTTACTATATCCGTTTTCTCCGGTCACCGGATAAACCATTTTCGATGGATCGTCGCTAATACAAGTCTATGAGAAAAGAATGGATCCAGTGGCAACATTCGCCGAATCCTTTTTTCTTTTTTTTTTTTTTTTTTCAAAATTCGCCGGATTGAGACTGATGGGGGGGGGGGGGTTAAAAAACTGTGAAAGAGGCCTAAGGCAGCACATACAGCAACAATAGATGTTTTAAGGTCTGCAACATATAGTGGAGTCAAAGATTTCACGACTCCTCACAATACATATATATGATACGGAAATATACAAGGTGCAATAAAGGTAGTCCAACAAATTGCAGTGAATAAAGGGTTAGCAATCAAAACTGATTCCATATAATACATTTTATCTATCGATGTTCAAGCAGCTTTTTAATAAATTTTCTTTTTTTCATAGTGGAGAGTATAAGTCTGTCACTATATGTGTTAGGCCGGTTTCACACGTCAGTGATTCCGGTACGTGAGGTGTCAGTTTCCTCACGTACCGGAGCCACTGACAAACGTAGACACATTGAAATCAATGCATCTGTGCAGATGTCATTGATTTTTTGCGGACAAGGAGACATGTGAGTGTTCGTGGGAGCGCACGGATTACACGGACCCATTAAAGTCAACGGGTCCGTGTAAAACACATACCGCACACGGACGTTGTCCGTGTGCAGTCCGTGTGCCGTGCAGGAGACAGCGCTACAGTAAGCGCTGTCCCCCCCACATGGTGCTGAAGCCGCCATTCATATCTTCTCTGTAGCAGCGTTTGCTGTAGAGAAGATATGAATAATCCTTTTTTTTGTTTGTTTCTCGTGTTTAACATAAAGATCTGTGCGCCCACCCGCTGTTATTAAAATACTCACCCGCCTCCCTCGCAGTGTCCTGTCCTGGCCGCAGCTTCTCCTGTATGCGGTCACGTGGGGCCGCCGATTACAGAAATGAATATGCGGCTCCACCACTATGGGAGGTGGAGCCGCATATTCATGACTGTAATCGGCGGCCCCACGTGACCGCTCATACAGTAGAAGGTGCGGCCAGGACAGGACACTGCGAGGGAGCCGGGTGAGTATTTTAATAACAGCGGGCGGGCGCACAGGGGGTGGGAGGGGGGTGGGGACAGGGATCTTTATGTTAAACACGAGAAACCAAAAAAAAAGGATTATTCATATCTTCTCTACAGCAAACGCTGCTGCAGAGAAGATATGAATGGCGGCTTCAGCACCACGTGGGGGGGACAGCGCTTACTGTAGCGCTGTCTCCTGCACGGTGTGTGTGGTACCTAGTCGGCACACGGGCAGCACACGTGTGCCACACTGATGTGCCACAGAAACGCACGGGCACACGGACACGGATAATTCCGGTACCGATTTTTCCGGTACCGGAATTATCTGGACGTGTGGGACAGGCCTAAGTTGTAAAACTAAACAAAACCATTTGCCCTTGATATGACAATTAGGCCACCTTCAGTATTTGTTCCAGTCCTGACTTTTGCTTACAAATACTGACCAATCTGTGGGAAAGTATAATAGAAACACGTCACCACTTCAGTATTTGTAAGCCAAAACTAGGAGTGGGTGAAAAATACAGAACGTGACCGTAGCTTTAGGGCTCATACCCACTTGCGAGAGAAAAAAACCGGTCCGTAATCTGGACTGAAAAAATTGGATGCAAACTATGCGATTTGTCTTGCGATTTTTTTTTTTTTTTTTTTTTTTTTTATCGCACCATCCGTTTTACATCCGTATGCAATGCGTTTTTTTAACAACTATTTTTTAACAATCATTTACAGGACCATATACAGTGTTCTATGTCACAGAATGGTAAGGTATCTTTAAAAAACGGATGGAAAACAGATGGTCCGTATTCCGTGCGTTTTTTTTCTCACACCCATTGACTTGCATTGGCGAGACTTGCAGCAAATCGCAGCATGCTGCAATTTATATATTTTTTTTTTCTCAGGTCATTTGCGATTTTTTTTCTCAGCCGAAATCGGACTGTCACCTATTGAATAACATTGGTCCGAGTGCAATCCGATTTTTTTGGTCGGATTGCACTCTTCCGTTTTGCTCGCAAGTGAGTATGAGCCCTAAGGGCTCATACTCACTTGCGCAAAACTCGGATGAGTCTCGCACAGCAATACCCGGCGCTGCTGCTGGCACTCAGATCGGAGCGTGCGGCTGCATAGGAATACATGCAGCCGCACGCTCCGCTCCTCTATGCCAGGTGCAGTGCCATGCGAGACTCATCCGAGTCTCGCGCAAGTGAGTATGAGCCCTGAGTCTGAGATCAGCATGCTAACTGGTAAATGTACATTAGTGCAATCATTTATATTGCCTTTCAGATGTCAGCTATTGATCTGGCTCCTTTTTAGCACATAATAAAGAAATTATCCCAGAAGAATTGAACCTCATATTTATTATCCAAATTCTTTAAATACTCGCTACATTTTGCCTCCATTTTTATCAGTCAACCTCAGAGTATCATGGGCTTAATAGCTGTAAAATCTCTATGGGTAGAGGAAGCCGAGTACTGTTCGCACAGCCACCTACAGCCTTGAGTCACACATTGGGTAATAATCATGGTCACTGCTAATTAGCGAAGACGAGAGCTGGTAAAATGTACTTATTGGAGAGCATCACTGACTGGAATGGAGGAATCCAGTGGTGCGCTGACATCCTCACATCGATATATACGGAGTCTGATTCATGCAGCGATCGCATCTGTTCCTCATTAGGATCACTATATATGAAGGGTATAAATTAGATGAGCCACTACAGTTCTGTTTTATTAGTAGTTTTGACTTCTTTACCGCAAGTTAATAAACCACTCAAAATGTCAGCAGTTTTGATTTCATTGTCTGTGTTTAGCCTCATTTATGGTGCAGACGTCATTGCGGCCATCAGCTGCTCCCTTTACGGTTTTTTCATTTATGCAACAAGGAGAATGGAATGGCAAAACATTATGTTCTGGATGGGGAAAGTTATAGCTTTGTTCAGCATTTTTGGTGGAATCTTCCTCCACTCAGATGTTGACAATTAATTACTTGTTCTGCTTTCTCTGTTAAACATGATGGATCCTTTTAGAGACAACTGTCTGTCATTCCTTGCTAGTCTTGTTAGAAATCTCTTCTACAGGACCTACGTATAAAGACTACAGTGGGATTAGAACATTGTCGGCATCCTACATGAACCGTATATAAATGTCACTTATTATGGAGAAGGCAAACTTGGCAATTGTGCAAGACCACCTTATGTCCAGGGCCACTTTGAGATGTGACCTTTGATGTAGCACTGTAAGGTGGCCAATCTGAGGAACGTCTGTCCATGTGAAGTCACCTCTGACATCGATATGCTCTAATTGGATATATGGAGATGGGTTGTCACTGTGAGATGTCCCTTAATGATCAATGAATGTTACGCATTAGACTATAGGGTGACAGATCCACTTTCTGAGAATGGAAAGCATTGTTGGTGAGTGCCACATCCTGACTCCTAGATTGATCTGCAGAAAGTCCAGAGAAATAACATCATTATTCTAATTGTCTTCAGTATCATCACGAGAGTGAAGGTGCTTTTTCACACATTGCACCTTTCCATGTGTTTTTTTCAAGTGTAAAAACTGGAGGAATTTTCTGTGCCAGCAAAATGCATGGATTTCTGAAATGTCAAGCACTTGCTGCTTATTTTTCCCTTGCGGATTTTAACAATCAATGTGTTTTGTATTTTTAACTTTGCAGCATGACAATTATGAAGGCACTTATGGAGCATTTTTCACCCACTCAAATGAATGGAAGAAACATAAGTATTGTACGCAGCATTCTTCCTGACAACGCCTGAGCACTTTCAGCAGACTTTTCTGCACCAAAAACCAAACGTGTGCACATGTCCATAGGGTTATAAATTAATTTGACTTGCGTCTCCAATCACCCAGATATGTATAAATGAATTTGTCAAAATATACAATGGACGGGCAACTTAAGTCCTATTAACAGACTGAGCCCTTTTGTAGCTTAATGCCCGGGCCTCCTTTTTTAATTCAGACCAGTGTCCCTTTTATGAGGTAACAATTCTGGAATGCTTAAATTGATCCCACTAGTTGAGTTTTTTTTTTTCTTAACATGTTGTACTTCATGAGTGGTAAAATTTGTGTGATATGACTTGCATTTATTTATGAAAATTTTCTCCAAATTTCTGGTATTTTCACAATTTTCAAACTTTAATTGGTATGTCCTTAACTATGGTTTGTCACACAAAATGGTTATTGCATAACATTTACCACATGTCTAATTTACATCAGCACAACTTTTGAAACATTTTTTTTCTTCTTAAAGTTATAAGGGTTAAAAGTTGACCAGCGATTTCTCATTTTTCCAACAAAATTTTGAATACCAGATTTTTTTTTTATTTTTTAGGAACCACATCACATTTTAAGGGATTTTGGGGATGTAGCTGACAAACTACCCAAAAGTGACACCATTCTAAAAACTGCACCCCTAAAAGTCATCAAAACGCCATTCAAGAAGTTTATTAACCCTTCAGGCGCTTCACAGGAATTAATGGAGTGTGGAAGGAAACAATGAACATTTAACTTTTTTCACAAATTTTACTTTCGCTCCAAATGTTTTTACCTTCACAATGGTAACAAGATAAATTGCACAACAAATTGTGAGGTGCATTTTCTCTTAAGCATGCCGATACCCAGTATGTGGAGAAACTATTTAGGCACAGGGCTCGGAAAGGAAGGAGTGCCATATGACTTTCTGAACGCAAAAATTGGCTGGAATCCTTAGGCACATCAAGGGCTCTCCAAATACAACATGGTGTCTGCTAAACAATGGAAAACCTCATAAGTTATCCCATTTTGGAAACTAGACCCCTCAAGGAGTGTATCTAGATGTGTGGTGAGAACTAGTGATGAGCAAACTTCATCTGATAAGGCACTAACCGTGTCTTAGACAGGCACAATACATGCAGGGATTGTCTAACAGCCGCAGGAACGCAAACCTATTTTTCGAGTACACCGAACATGAGCATACTTGGTTAATGCCTTATCCGAGTACATTTGCTCATCACTAATGAGCACCTTGAACCCCAAGGTGCTTCAGAAGTTTATAAAAAGTTGTTGTGCAATTTTTCCTGATTGCACCAATACCCTACGTGTAATTGGGAAATACTTTTTCAGGCACAGTGCAAATCTCAAAGAAAAGGGTGGCTTTTTATAGTGTATATTTTACTGTTCTGGTTTGTGGATGCTATGATCCACTAGGAAAGCCCCTGAGATGCCAGAACAGCAGAAATCCCCCCCTTCCTCAATAAGTGTAGTTTGTAAAATGAGGTAACATCTCAATGAATTAATCTATGGGTGCAGTGATCATAATGGCACCACGTGTGTCACAGAACGTTACACCATTGGACAGTGAAGAAAAGATGATTCCATTTTTACCACTAAAATTTTGTTTTTTGTTTTGGCCTCAGATTTTACACTTTCACATGGTGAAAAATGGCACCAAAATTTGTCACACAATTTCTGCTGAATATGGCAATAACAAAAGGGGTTGGACAAAATAATGGAAACACCTAACATTTTGGCATAATCTTCGAACATGTGATAAACATGCAAACCGTGACATATGGTAATGTTTTGTAGTTGATTATTTGTTATGTGATATGTGTATGTAAATTAACTGTTTGTTTTGCATAATTGTAAGAACATTGATGAGAACCTGATACCAATGGCAGACCTCTCGGATTTTCAAAGAGGCCAAATTGTTGGTGCTCGTATGGCAGGCGCTACTGTAACAAAGTGCCCGAATGCTTGGCGTGTCAAGAGGTACTGTCTCCAGAGTAATGACTGTGTTTGAAAGAGAAGGAAAGAAAAACGTCCGCAGCAAAGCACAGGTCCGGCCGAAAGTCAAAGTTGACTGAGCGAGACCGTCGGACTCTAAAGCGAATTGTGAGAGGATCGCAAGACCACGGCTCCGAAAATCACTGCTGAGCTCAATGAACACCTACAGAATCCAGTTTCCACGAAAACTGTTTGTAGGGAGCTGCACAATTCTGGATTCCACCGTCGAGCTGCAATTAGAAAACCGCTGCTCTCAATGACAAATGTTTCCAAGCATTTAGAGTGGTGTAGAAACCTCCAGAATTGGTCCCTCAAGCAGTGGAAACGTGATATTCTCAAACGAATCATCGTTTACCTTATTTCCGACCTCCGGCACGTTTGGAGACAGCCGAAAGAAGCATTCCATCCAGACTGCCTTCTCCCAACCATAGAACATGGTGGAGGTACTGTTCTGATCTGGGGTGCTATTTCGTGGAGATCCGCCTGGCCAATGATATCCCTTCATGGAAGAATTAACAGCCGAGATTATTTAGGCATTTTGGGTGACCAAGTGCATCCAATGGTTCAAGCACTGTTCCCAGAGGGGAATGCCATCTTTCATGATGATAATGCACCAATTCATACAGCTAGAATCGTTAAAGCATGGCACGAGGAACATTCTAATGAAGTTGAGCATCTCATCTGGCCCCCACAATCCCCAGACCTCAACATTATTGAGCATTTATGGTCGATTTTAGAGATTCAAATTAGACGTCGGTTTCCGCTGCCATCGTTGCTCAAAGAACTGGAGGGTGTTTTAACTGCAGAATGGGCTAAAATTCCTTTGGAAGCAATTCACACCTTGTATGATTCCATGCCTCGGAGAATTGAGGCTGTAGTCGCCGCAAAAGGTGGACCTACACCATATTAAACTATTGTTGATGTTTCCAGGTGTTTCCATTATTTTGTCCAACCCCTGTATGTGGCTATACAGTACTACTTTGCCATACGGTCGAGACTCTGGAGTGACGGATCGCTATTTGCTTCTTCATGCTTGATTTTCCTAGAATAGTTTGCAAACTGCTTGTGCTTTGAAGACACGTACCTGTAAATTAGGTGGGCTGTTATCGCTACAGAAATTCCCAACATGTGGACGCTAAATGTGGTTGAGGCACGCTGTGGAACTCAAAAGGGAGTGTGACATTCGGATTTGGGAGCGCAGAATTCCCTTGATTTCTTTTGAGTGGTGGAGGAGCATAGTGCTTTCCTAGAACCTTTGTACTACCAGTAACTTCGAAGCCCCCTTACATTTCATTAATAGATGATGGTCTTGAGAGGGGTGGTTTGCTTTTTGTGTGGATTGATTTGAAGTTTTTATTGGGAACATTCTTGCATAACATTTATCTTCACACTTATCCGGAACTCTGTGCTGAGCACTTACTTTGGGGTTTCCATCTAAATCTCCATGTAATGCAATTCAGATGAAACCTCTGAGGGATCCATTAAAAAATGAGGCAGCAGAGTAACTCTGCACTTCTGGTCTCTGTTCAGAGGTACACAAAACTGTGGCGGACCGTTCTTTTATGCACACCCAAAAAGATGGACACTGCCAGATCATAGGCCAGAGATCATCCACCGTGCCTCCATTTGCCTTATTCATAATGAATCTTCTTCTGCCAGGGGTTCCATCTGAACCATGTATTTCAGAGATTTGTGCTCAGCGTAGAGCACAGGATAAATGTGCGCCGAGTCTTATTGCACTCTTTGGGAGGCAGAATTTAAATATATATATATATATATATATATATATATATATATATATATATATCAACAGTATGTGAAGAATTGATTTTATTTAATTTTTTTTTATACCGTTCCTTGCGCATATAAGATTGGACGACTTTATTCTTCGGGTTGGTGCGATTACAGCGATACCAGATTTATATCAGGTTTTTTATGTTTGGCTGCTGTCACACACTAAAAGACGCTAGAATTTTTCCATATTTCTGCCTACAGTCATATGATGGCTTGTTTTTTTGCGGGACGAGCTGACGTTTTTATTGGTACCATTTTCAGCCTCATGACTTTTTTTTTTGTTGTTTTTTTCTTAATCGCTTTCTATTCCAATTTATGGTGAGGCAGAATGAATAAAAGCCAGTAATTCAGGAATTGTCGTTTTTTTTTTTTTTTTCACAGCATTAACTGAAGGGGTTAACTAATGTGACAGTCTTTATAGATCTGGTCATTCCAAACATGGCGATACCAAATGTGGTGTTTTTTTTTTTTGTTTTTTTTTACTTTAACACACTAGCATTGTAATGCATTATACCTATACAGAAGCATCTTGGACCATCCTCAGAGCATACTCTACAATGCTTTCCGTAGCTTGATTACCCTGGGTCAAATGACAATGATCGAGCTTCCTCAATTATGTTGTAGGGGCGCTGATCTGAAGGCAGAGGGAGCTCCCTCCCTCTGCCTGCTTTTTAAATGTTGAGATCGGTCTTGATTGCAGTATTTAAGGGGTTAAACAGCCAGGGACGGTGCTGGCACGAGCAGCATCGGGCTCCTGCTGTGATCGGGCAGGAGGTGTTGATATTTCAGCACCTCTTGCCCGATCATGCTGAGATCGGTCAGTCACATTAACTGACTGATCTCCGAGCCCTGATTGTGGGGACCAACGGCTGGTGGGACAAAACTGTCACTACAGGTTTACATGCAGGAACAGTTTGGTCATGCCAGACATGGTACAGGAACTGTCACCTGCTCATTATGTGCGATGTCAGTCTTTGGACGTTAAGGGGTTAGAGTCGCTTGTGTAGTGCTCTTAGTAAATAATTGCTCCCCAATTTTACATAACTGTTTCAGAGTATCTCCCAATACGTCTTTTAACTGACCTGAGATATAAGAGAATGGCATCCCCATACAGGTGACAATCCCGCAGCTGTCGGCTGTACCCTATAGCTGACAACTTGCTGCATCAGTGTTTGCACCGTCCATATCTGTTTAACCCCTTAGATTCTGCTGTCAATAGTGACAACTACATCATTCTAAATGGTTAACAGAGTGTGGGGTCTCCCTCTTTATCCCCACCGGTGCCCTCAGATCATGATTGTGTGGTCCTGATGTTTGCCATGGCAACTCATGACCAAATAGTGTCCTTAGAGTCTGACAGCTGTTGTAACCTGTTCAGAAGTTAGCGGCATTTTGTGGTAAAAATACACATTTTCATTTGTCATGCCACTTTGCATTACCGTAATTCCTGAAAATCACCTGAAGGGTTAACAAACTACCTGATAGCAGTTTTCAATATGTCAGGGGGTGCTGTTTTTAAAATGGTATCATTTTTGGGGATATATATATATATATATATTACTATATTTTCTGCTGTATAAGATGACCCCAACTTTTCCATATAAAATATGGAGTTTGGGATATACTCGCCGTATAAGATGGGGGTCATCTTATACGCCCAGTCATCTTATACGGCGTGTGCGGTGCGGATAGTTCCCAGGATCTGGAGAAGAGGAGACTCTCCTTCAGGCCCTGGGATCCATATTCATGTAAAAAAAAAAGAATAAAAATATGCATGTACTCGCCCTCCGACGGCCCCTGGCTCTCAGCGGTGCAAGCCGCGGCCTCCATTCCTAAGAATGCATTGAGCGTAGGACCTAAGCATTCTTAGGGCTTCTTCTCACTTGCGAGAAATACGGCCGAGTCTCGCAGGTTAAAACCCAGCTCTGGCACCAGCACTCCAGAGCGGAGCGTGCAGCCGCACAGCAATACATGGAGCTGCATGCTCCGCTCTGGAGTTCCGGCGCCAGAGCAGGGTTTTAACCTGCGAGACTCGGCCGTATTTCTCGCAAGTGAGAAGGAGCCCTTAGTCAGTGGGATCCGTTGAAGAGTTCCAGAGTTCTTGCCTCATGGTGACACTGGTCAGAATTCTAAACTGCTTTGGGGGTTAATGCGCAACATAATCTGCCTTTTTTTGCACAGTTGGTTACATTGTAAAATATCTTGTGATACTTTAAAAAGGTACAAAGAAAACAATTTTGATTTTCACACTTAACACATGAGTATAATTTGGATGAACTTGGCATAAAATCCACTTGTGCAATAGTAAAAACAAGACCGTGACTAAAGGTACCTTCACACTGAACGATATCGCTAGCGATCCGTGACGTTGCAGCTCCTGGATAGCGATATCGTTGAGTTTGACACGCAGCAGCGATCAGGATCCTGCTGTGCCATCGTTGGTCGGAGCAGAAAGGCCAGAACTTTATTTCGTCGCTGGATCTCCCGTAGACATCGCTGAATCGGCGTGTGTGACACCGATCCAGCGATGTCTTCACTGGTAACCAGGGTAAACATCGGGTTACTAAGCGCAGGGCCGCACTTAGTAACCCGATGTTTACCCTGGTTACCAGCGTAAACGTAAAAAAAAACAAACACTACATACTTACATTCCGGTGTCTGTCCCCCGGCGCTGTGCTTCCCTGCACTGTGTAAGCGCCGGCCGGCCGGAAAGCAGATTACAGCGGTGACGTCACCACTGTGCTTTCCGGCTGGCGCTTACATATACTAATATAAAGTATTTTATTTCCATTTTTCCGTTTGGGGTTAGGGTTGGGGATATGGTGGGGTTGTGATTAGGGTCTGGGGTAGGGCTGTTAGAGTTGGAGTTAGAATTGGGGGGGTTCCACTGTTTAGGTAGGTAGATCAGGGGGTCTCCAAACACGGCATGGCACCCGCCATTGATTCCAGCCAATTTTGGGTTCAAAAAGTGAAACCGTGTTCACTCCCAAAGGCTATGTGCACACGTTGCGGATTTTGCTGCGGATCCACAGCGGATTGGCCGCTGCAGATTCGCAGCAGTTTTCCATGAGTTTACAGTACCATGTAAACCTATGGAAAACCAAATCCGCAGTGCACATGCTGCGGAAAAAAACGCGTGGAAACGCTGCGTTGTTTGTTCCGCAGCATGTCAATTCTTTGTGCAGATTCCGCACCGGTTTACACCTGCTCCTCAATAGGAATCCGCAGGTGGAATCCGCACAAAAAAAACGCAGTGATTCCGCAGTGCAGATTTCCTGTGGATTTACCAAAAGCAGTGCAGAAAAATCCGCACACTATTCCGTAACGTGTGCACAAACCCAAACAGTGGCTTTCCCCCACATACGGGGTATCTGTGTATTCAGGAGAAATTGCGCAGCACATTTTGCGGTTAATTTTCAATTGAGCTAGTCCCCCCCCCAAAAAAAAAAAAAAAAATTGTTTTGTAAATTTTGTTGAGAAAATTAGAAGTTGCTGGTCAACTTTTAACCCTATAATGTCCTAACAAAAAAATTGTTTCCAAAATTGTTCTGATGTAAAGTAGACATGTGGGAAATGTTATTACCGTATAAGCAGAGACCCCTAATTTTAAAATAAAATGGGAAAACTTAATGACTCGCGTATAAGCCTAGGATGGGAAATGCAGCAGCTACTGGTAAATTTAAAAAATAAAAATAGATACCAATAAAAGTAAAATTGAGACATCTGTAGGTTAAGTGTTTTTGAATATTCATATTACATAGTAAGACTTTAAGTCCATCCAGTTCAACCCATAGCCTAACCTATATATTGAATCAGGAGCTCCATATAATCCATACAAAATACACCCCATATAATGCTCCATAAAGTTTGATGGGCCCCATAAGATGCTTCATACAAAAATATGCCCCATATAATGCTGCATAAAGGTTGATTATGGCCCCATAAGATGCTCCATAGAATAATATGCCCCATATGCTGCTGCAATAACAAAAAAATCATACTCTCCTCTTTTCCTGAGTTGATGGGGACACCGGCACTTGCAATATTCACCTGTCCCTGTTCCACTGCCACGTGCCCTGTCTTCCGGGTCTCTGCAGTGATTGTTCAGGCAGAGGGCATGCACTAACCACGTCATCACACCCTCTAACCTGAACATCACAGCCCAGAGGACGCGGAAGACGGAACCCAGCAGTGGGACAGGTGAATATCGCAAGTGCCTGTGTCCCCGCCTGCTCAGGAAAAGAGGCGAGTATGTCCCCCGTCATACTCACCCTCCCGGCGCAGTCCCTGGCAGCTTCTCTGATGCGATGGTCTCTGGCACCGGCAGCCTATTCCTGTGTTCTACGGTCACATGGTACCACTCATTAAAGTAATGAATATGCGCTCCATCTCTATGGGTGTGGAGTCGCGTACATATTAATTACTTTAATGAGCGGTACCACATGACCGCTGAACACAGGAAGAGCTGTCCGGCGCCTGGAGACCATCAGAGAAGCAGGGACCGCGCCGGGAGCAGGTGAGTATGTGACAGCCACCGCTCCCCCTCCCCCGCCGACCCCCTGGGGCAATGACTAGAGTATAAGCTGAGAGGGGCACTTTCAGCCTAAAAAAAATGGACTGAAAATTTTGGCTTATACTCGAGTATATATGGTAACTAGTTTGTGCGATATGACTCTGATTTAAGGGCACAAAAATTAAAAGTTGCAAAATTTTCAACATTTTTGCCAAGTTTCCATTGATTTCATAAATAAACACAAGTCCTATTGAAGAAATTCTACCACTAACATGAAGTGCAATATGTCACGAAAAACTATTCTCAGAATTAGTGGGATCCATTGAAGCGTTGCAGTAGAATGTAAGTCCGCAAGGACAGGGTCCTCTACCCTCTGCACCCATTTGTCATTAGAAAAGGGGGAGGGAAAAATCCAAACAATAACCTATGGTCTTTCAGTAAAATATGCTTTATTGTGGAAGGCATAGAAGCGGTGGCAGCAATGGATAGCCACCAAACAAGATATAGAAAGGGCACTGAAAAACCATACCTGCCATATTAATAGATATAGTATATACAATGTATGCAGATATCAAAGGGCAATAAATGTATCCAAAAGCATGTAAAAAATGTAAGAGTTTACATAAATATATGCCAAGTTAGATCATATACAGGTCAGTGCCGTCCCAGCTCCTAATAGAGCCTAAAAACATGCTGAATATAGGGTAGACATATAATATTCAATTTCAGATAAATAGGAATACATCACCCCAAAAAATGCAGGCAAGTGCTGACAGGTAGAGGGTCCCAGTGTCCACCCCAACGCGCGTTTCGGAACACCTTCGTCAGGGGGCGCCCCCTGGGTGTTAAGATTTGGTGTGCCTCTGGAGGCCCGAGCTGCCGGCCTGTCATCTGCTCTGCAGTCACCGTCTACCCCTGGTCATCCTCAGCCCTAACAAAGCTTCTCCTCTGTCCTCTTCTGCTTCTAAGCTGTAACATAATAAAATAATACAGTAATATCTAAAAATTATGGATTATTGGGTAAATATAGACCCCACACTGTTAGACCACAGGCTGAACAGATTTGAATTCAAGATTTTCGAATTGACACTGTAATAGTTTTATTTTTTAAAATATGATCCCATCACGATCCCAGCTTGTATTTTGGTATAGATGTGGCTAGGAGCATAGCAGGCACATGTGCAGTTTTTAACATTTTGAAATTAAACGTTTTTTTCGGAAATGCATTTTAAAATTTTGCATTTCTGTTCGCATGGGTAAAATATTAACAAAGATACACTTGTGACATATCTGGTGAAACCTGTATAGTTCTGAGTAGAATGGTGTTTATTTTGTTTCTCTAGGTTTTTTCTAGCCTGAGTTATGAGGAGAAATGTAAAGGCAGGAAACACCGAAATTCGCACTTTTTCCGAAATCAATTAAATATATATATATATATATATATATATATATATATATATATATATATATATATATATATATATATAATTTTTTTTTTTCACATTTTGCATTCTGACACACTATTACCAAATAACAAAATCTCAAAAGAATTAAAAATATAGAGGTAAAAATCATTGGTTCACTTGACATAGAATGACCCATGAGGTATTGTCTGGTGCTGTTCCTGTCTTATTAAATACATGGAGGTAATGAATCATGCAGCAATCAGTTCATATCCCTATCCCTTCCCACAAATTATTTTTTTTTCATTTATATGCGTGCAGTTTGTCTTAGACAATGGGGTGCTATTTTACAGACCAGAATTTCCAAGAAGAGCCTGGGACTTTCCCTAAAAATTGTGAAAATTTCAGCTGTATCACATTCTTTTTTTGTAGCCTTTCGGAAACCCTTTTCCCATGTTGAGGAAACCGTTTTTTCCACGGGAAGCACTTCTCAAGTTAATTAAGTTATGAGTGTGCAGATCAAGGCCATGGCTAGATTATGAACAGTCAGTAACCTTTCTTCGAACTGAGCAATCCCTTTAAACAAATGAAGATATACCTTTAACATTAAAATTTGAGCACCAAGAAGGTGAAGTCATGAAGTTTTGGAAATCACAGTATGGTTAGGCATGTTAATATGTAAATTCTGAAAAATAAAAACAATCTTCAATCCTAGTGTGGTTTGAGCACCACACTCGGCAGCCAAGGCATGCAAGTGTGTGTATTTTTATCAGTGATCTTGTCCGAGGAGTGCTCTGCCACACTGAATACACTTGGGAACGGAAATCATCAAGATCTGATGCTGGCAGCTCTTTACAATTGTCAACCAATGACGTCCAGATCTCCTTCAGGCTGCTGGCAGTAGTACATGCAACCTGGCATTGTCATTTTGAAAAACTGCTACTGGAACCCAATGGAGAAATGGCTGTAACACTGGTTACATGCTCAAATCTGTAATGCTGAGCTGTTGGTGTACCTAGGATTTAAGACTTGAGGGGTCTGGTTACCGTACATTATGCCACCCACACAATAAAACCAGAAGGAGGATCAATCTCTGGCTATCATTGCATCCAAGAGAAAAGTAGGACTTATTGCAGAAGAGGATAGGCCTCCTTTTCAGCCTCTAATTGTCATGCTCTGCATCATTGTAGTCTTGGAGATCAGTGGAGTGCTGTCAGTAGAATAGACCAGACATTCAGCGTCTCCCACTCACACACCACTTCCTCATCTTTCCCCCTACCTGTCATTGTCCACCAAGGTTCGGTTCTAGTACCTCTGGTCTTCTCCATCTACACCTTCCTGTGAAAGCTCAGAGTCCCATGGCTTTCAGGAGCACCTCTATACCAATGACATGGATCTACCTCTCTGTGGGATTCTGGTTAGTATGGAGGTGACATCGGGCCCAATGTCTGTCTATTACTAAATTTCTAAAAGTTTACATGATAAAACAGAATTCATCATCTTTCCCTCATCTCACTCCCACCCCTCAAAGTCAATGGCTGCCCATTCTCCTCAGACCTGCAAGCGCGTTGCTTTAGGGTAATCATTGACTCTCACCTCTCCTTCAAACCATATATCCAAGCCCTTTCCACTTCCTGCCGATGCCAACTCAAAAATATTTTCCGGATCCATACATTCCTTAACCAAGAATCTGCAAAAACACTAATGCATGCCTTCATCTCCTGCCTCGACTACTGCAACCTCCTGCTTTGTGGCCTCCCCTCTGACACTCACACCCCCTCCAATGTATCCTAAACTCCACTGTCCAACTAATCCTCCTTATTTCCCTGCTATTCCCTGGCCTCTCCTCTGTCAATCCCTTCACTGGCTTCCCATTGCCCAGAGACTTCAGTTCAAAACCCTAACCCTGGCGTACAAAGCCATCTACAACCTGTCTCCTCTGTACATCTGTGACCTCGTCTCCCGGTACTTACCTGCACGCAACCTCCGATCCTCAAAAGATCTCATTCTCTACTCAAGTGTTCCCCCAACTCCGGTCCTCATGAGCCACCAACAGGTCATGTTTTGAGGATTTCTTTAGTATTGCACAGGTCATTGAATGCTTACCTGTCCAGGTGATGCAATTATCGCCTTTGCAATACTAAGGAAATCCTGAAAATATGACCTGATGGTGGCTCTTGAGGACCAGAGTTAGGGAACACTGCTCTACTCCCCTATTATCTCCACTTCCCACAATCGCATACAAGAGTTTTCCTATGCATTCCCCCCTACTCTAACTCTCTAACCCATCAGACTCTTGCCTACCGTGGAAACCTTCAAAAGGAACCTGAAGACCGACCTTTCGACAAGCCTACAACCTTCATTAACCCTAGTTCCATCATACACTACATGACCAGCTCTGCCCTCACCTACTGTATCCTCACTCATCCCTTGTAGTCTATGACCTCTCCTCGTGTACCAGTTGGTGACTCGTTTTGTTCAGGATTATTGTACTTGTTTATGTACACCCATTTTCACATGTAAAGCACCATGAAATAAATAATGCTATCATAGGACACTTGTAAGTGGACGTCTGGCTCATAGCCCAAATGTCCTGCAAATGCCTTCTTAGTTTGTGTAGACACACTAGTCACTTCACTAATCTGACAATCCAGTCGTGAGAAGGTTTTACCTTTATGCACCTTGATGTAATTTTAATTTCAGAATTGTTCTCACACGCTACAAGTGTGGCGATCTGCCAGAGTGAGAATCCCTGGTTTGCCTCTCAATTTGGCAATAATCCTCTCACAAGACTTGGTTTGATTTGGGGTTTCAAATGGCTAAAAAAAATTGCTTTCAATCTGCCTTTTATGTTCCTCCCACGTTCCACATATTTCAGAAGTGCTTGAAATTTTGATCGTTTTTCAGATCTTGGTGATACCTCTTGCTTCCTCAATCTGCATAACCTTGCAGCTTGTCATTCTTGGTACTGCAGTTTCAACATTGCGGAGTGTGTATATACAACTTGCTAACACTTGTATTAAAGCGCACTGGTCTCAAATTGTTAGCGCAGATCCCAGCAGCCCCACTTCTACTTTAATATTAGAGTGGTTCCAGTGACCAGTACTGTGAAGGGTGCTAGCTGACGCTCGTTTCAATAACTAAACCAGACTTTTTTTTCCTAGGTATCGGCGGAAGGCTGGTGACTAGGCTGGCTTAGTTACTATAGTGAGCTAGCCCCTGTTACATCCACCACTGATGTGTGCAAACCCAGGCTAACAAGCGAAGTGTCCATCCTGGCTGCTCAATTTCTAAAGTATATTAGTATTTTAAAAACCTCTAAAGATAATGTTCCATCTTGATAACTCCTTTTATGCATCCCTTAACATATTTCAATTCTAATAATCATTGTATTTCAGCAAACTGCCTGATTATCCGTGTACTGGGCTGGATTACTTGAAGGTGACATGCATGTGCCCTGGGGGCCTACACCACTTTAGGGATCTAAGAAGCCTCCAGTTTCTGCACTTTTTCATGACTATTTGGTGATTCTCAGATGAAATGGTAAGACCACACTTGGCTTAGAGCCACAGCAATAATACTCATGGGATGCTATAGCAAAATCCGTATGTCATATGCTGATATTCACCGGAGAGTTGTGCAGATACCACCTCTATGCATGGAAGAATCTGCAGCCAGCGCATGCTTAATATGTTGTGGAAATGGTGCAAAGTTTTGCAGCATGCTCCTTCTTTTTTTAAATAACTTGTATTTCATAATCTAGTGACAAAACAAAATGAACATTTTCCCTGATCTAAGATAGTAGAAAGCAATTGTACATACAGTATAAATAACATGGGGTACTTAGTACACACTGTTTTTGATGGAAAAAAAGCGTAAAGGCCATCCCACCGCGACAAGGTGTACCCAGTCAGGACAGTCCTAACCTTTTTAGTATTAAAACCTTACCATGTGTCAAAAATTACCTAAATGTGAAATAAGGGCCGAGCAGGACCAGAGACCAACTATGGACAACCAGGCTTGGGAAGCTATATAAACGTAATACCCAGCTCAAAGAAAGGGAGGCCAGGCTCTTAACCTTAACTAAGTGCAAGAACCTAAAGCAAAACCAAAAGAAATTAACTGGAGTATAAGTTGGTATACATGCAACATGTGGGAGCAAGTTCACATTGGCCATTAGACAGACAAAACTTTAAATAGAAATAAAATGAATTCCAAGCAGAAGCCACCTGAATGGTAAAGTCACTTTTTTAACCTCTTTTCATTTTTGGATCCCTGGAGCAGTTAAAAGGGGCTCAAGACTTGACATATGTACTGCTATGTAAGAAAAACTTGCTGTTCATAGGTTCATTCTTTTTGGTATTTCTTTAGTGCCTTTTTTTTCCAAGCGTGGTACGGAGCAGAACCCACCTGTGTGCCTATACCCTTAGTTCTGTTCCACCAGCCTTCACTCCCAAATGGATATTAAAATTGTGTGGTGGAAATGCATGTCACTTGGGATGATTTTCTTACACAATGGAACCTCCTTATCATGCAGCAGAGTCTTTAGTGGATCAGTGACTCATCAGCTCTGTTATTCAGTTTCTATACATAAACCACAGTGATGTATAGGGAAACTTGATTTCTATTTTTAGAATGGCATTAATTATATGGCAGTAATCTACTAAACTGGAATAAATCGTTTCATGCGAATGCAAGGTTTAATTAACACTACAGTACATTCAGTTGACAGTAACTGATAGATTCATGCTGTCCAAGCCACAGGCAGCATGAATTGGGTACTAGTTACATTATTGCAGCCATCTATATTGTACTCTTGAAACACTGTGGCATTTTAGATTTAGTTTACTTTGTGAAGTCCACCAGCGGCTGCATCTTGGATGAGTAGTCCGAAACAGGTCTCCAGTGGCTTCACCCCACCTGATCCCCTAGATTGACAGGCCTCTCCTATGGGGCACGGAGAAGTCAACGGGGACCTGCCTTGAATTGGTCACCTAAGACCTAGTTCCTGGCCAACTTTTCTTAGTGTGTTTTTCTCTTAAACGTCATCAGCATTAGGGTAATCTTGGCCAGTAAGTGCCTGTGGTTCTCCTTAACTTTATTGTTCACTTTTGAATAAATCCATTTGAGAAATAAAAACATGAAGGGGAAAGGTAGATCAGCACATTTTCAATTGTTCCATGTTGCTTTTTCAGATTGCATGGTTTGGGAGACAAATTTTATCTTTCAGTAGATTAGAGACTTGAAGTAAAAATATATTCTCCACACTTGTAGTGACACATAGTTGCCAAACTATGGCTGCAAATGAAAGAGACTGCACTGACGTAATAATTTGATACAAATTATGGAGGGGTTCAAAATTGTTCTTTGCCAAAGTTTTGCAGGTAAAACCTATATTTTAAAATGGAGAGCTTCCTGTTTTCCTATCACCACGACGGCACCCACGAGGGAGGGGATCCGCCCACTTTCAGAACAGGAACATACAGGTTAAAAAAAGGGGCGGTTTCCCTCACCTCCTCAGTTGGGTTTTTGTCTTGAAGTGGGAACCTGCGGGAAGCAAGCTTACCTGGGTCCAAGCAGCCTCTGTGTGGTATCTGAGAGAACGACAGAGCCTGGGATGCCAGAAACAGCATTGGGGTGCTATGCACGCAGACCCCTCATCTGGCAGATGGATGTCGCAATCCCTGGGTCACGTGGGCGCAGCGCAGGTGGAGGGAAGCTCCCTGCGTTCATCCAGAAAGCCAGCTGGCATCTTCCAACAGCAGCAGTAAAGCGCCTGTGACCCAGAAGTGAAGGTGAAAACTTCTGGTCAGGCTTTAAGTGGACACCGGGGCTACAGCAGTGTGCAGCAAGAATGTCCTCTCTGGGGGATATGGAGGCACCGCCTGCGGAGGTGTTCGAGCAGCACAGAATGAGCAGACGCTCCAGGGTGAATGAAACCACTAGCAAGAATGGGGCTGGCAGCCGTCTGGGATTCCTACGTTGTGCACCGGATCCCCTTTCCCAGAACCAGTACTCCACTGAGATACAGCTTCGGGTGGTGAGTGTGATCTGATCACCTGGTAAGCAGATTTCCCCCTTCTATGCTCTATTCCCAGGTTAAGAGTTCCGCAAAGACTAAGCACAAGCAATGTGCTTTGTGCACAGTACCCCTGCCTGACAGCTATGCTAAAAGGCTTTGTCAGTCTTGCATATGCCAGACCCTGGAGGAGGAGGCTCCTGTTCATACATCGGATCTAAGGGCTGTCTTTAGGGAAGAAATTAGGAATTCCCTTAATGGAAAAGCCCATAAATGAGCTAGCATTGGAGTGAGCTCAGAATCTAGTCTGTCGATGGGGGGACAGCAGTTTGAGTCCTCAGTGTCCCCTTCATCTTTATCAACTTCGGACGCAGAGGGGAGGCCTTGCTTCTCTGTTGAAAATATGGACTCATTAGTGAGGTCCATGTGAGCCACTATGGGGGGTCAAGGACAGTAGAGAGCCCAAATTGGCTCAAAATTTCATGCTTGCAGGCTTGTCAGAGGACTCAAGTCCTTCCTGGCAATTGACAGTTAAAAGCCTCATTAAAAGGGAATGGGACAAGCCGTATATGGGATTCCTGCCATCCGCTGCAAAACGGAGATACCCATTTGAGGATGATGTACTGGTGGAATGGGTTAAGATTCCTAAGGTGGATGCGGCCATGACCTCCTCATCAGAGATCTGCGCTAGCGCTGGAAGACGGGGGTCTTCTGAAGGATCCGTCTGACAGAAAAGCAGACATGCTCCTAAAGCTGGTGTGGGAGTCATCAACTGGGGCTTTTAAGCCAGCAATTGCAAGTACATGCTCCGCCAGATCCATGATGGTCTGGCTGGGCCAGCTGAAGGATCAGTTACGTTCCAAGGTCTCTAGAGATTAAGTTGCTAGACTCCCTCTCACAAATCTGCGCAGGGGCGGCTTACCTTGTGGATGCTTCAGTGGATTCTTTACGGTTGGCTGCCAGATCTGCTGACCGCCGAGCGATCTGGCTGAAGAGCTGGAAGGGAGCAAAATTATGTGCCATTCCATGCCGGGGTGAGTTCTTGTTTGGCCCAGTTCTGGATGAAATCCTCACGAAGGCAACTGACAGAAAGAGGGTTCCCTAATTTGTCTGCTTTCAGAAACGCCTTTTAAGAGGTCGTACTTCCGAAGCAAACAGGCAGACTGAGACTGGGAACCGGCAGAACCAAAGCAGAGAGATGCTTACTTGGGTGAGGCCTCATCGTCTACGCGTAGGTGCAACTATCGCTAGCCTTAATATCTCGGTGAGTGGTAGATTCAAATATTTTTACAATCAGTGGGTCCATATAACAGCCAGCGCCTGGATCCTTGGTATTATATCATCCGGTCTAAAATTGGAGTTTCGGAGTATACCTCCGGACTCTTTCCTGTTAACAACTTTCAAAAAGTCCCCTGACCGACAATGGGCCCTGGAAATGGAAATTTTACAGTTAAGGGATAAGAGTCCTGGTGGAAGTCCCTAGGGGCCAGGAAGGGAAAGGGTTTTATTCTCCCTTATTCCTAATTTCCAAACCTGATGTTTTTTTTAGAACCATTATAAATTTGAGAAGGCTAAATAGATTCCTGCAGTGTCATACTTTGAAGATGGAATCCATCAAGTCTGCAACTAAACTTCTGTTTCCCAGGTGTTTGATGACAGTCCTAGATTTAAAGGATGCCTATTACCATCTGCCTATTTACCAGGATCACCAGCAATATCTGAGTGACGGTACAGCTAGGCGACCAGGTTAACCATTTTCAATTCGCCGCTATGCCATTCGATTTGTCCATGATGCTGCGTGTATTTACTAAAGTAATTGCGGAAGTCATGGCCTGTTTAAGACAACAGGATACCCTGGTCATACAATACCTGGACGATTTCTTAATAGTGCGGAAGTGGGATGTCCAGTGTAGTACCCAGCTAAACCACATATCATCCCTGCAGGGTCTCGGGTGGCTAGTCAATCTGGAAAAGTCATGGCTTGTTCCCTCAAACTGTCAGAAATTCCTGGGAATTCTTCTGGACTTGGTAAGGCTACTGTCACGCTCACGCCCTGACTGGAAGGCGTGAGCACGCGGGGGTATGTGTGGCCCCACTGTGCCACAAACCAGACTACCCTGGAAGGGGCGTGACTATGACAGCTGCCTGGGTTTTCACTGGAGCCTCTGATGGTGAGGCCAGGCTTGTGCAGCAGGCAGCTGCCAGGTGCTACTCCAGGGCGGTGTCTGGCCGTGGCTGCTGATCCCACTTGAGAGACAGGGACACCTGGATAGGTGCAGGCATCAGGCAGGACTGGCAGGAAAAGCACGGCTGGAACACAGACGAGTAGGCTGGCACGGCTGACACAGGGCTGGCAGAGACACAGCAGAGATCACAGGGCTGGCAGAGACACAGCAGAGATCACAGGGCTGGCAGGAACACAGGAGTGGCAGGGACAGCAGGAAACACAGGACTGGAAAGGATGGCAGGAACACAGGACTGGAAGGCATGGCAGGAACGGCTGGACTGGCAGGAACACTGGATAGGAAGGCACGGCAGAGAACACAGGACTGGTTGATATGGTATATGCAGGAACAGGTAGGAGCCTGTTCACATTAGAGGTGCAGGTACGGAAATGTAGCATGGAGGAACAGGTAGGGACCTGTTCACACAGGAGGTGCAGGACCAGATATGAAATATGAAATGAACAGGTAGGGACCTGTTCACACAGGAGGTGCAGGAACAGATATGAAATATGAGAGGAACAGGTTGGGACCTGTTCACACAGGAAGAGAACCGCAAGGCAGCGGATAGGAGCGGTAGAGCAGCAAGAGATTGCGCAGCAATAAAAGCAAAGCAGAGCAGAACCACAAGGAATGTGGAGAAGAGCTGCAGCAAGAGATTCTTACTGCAACGGGAGCGGAGCAGAGATGAACCGCAAGGAATGCGGAGAGGAGCTGCAGAAAGATTCTTACTGCAACGGGAGCGGAGCAGAGATGAACCGCAAGGAATGCGGAGAGAAGCTGCAGAAAGAGATTCTTACTGCAACGGGAGCAGAGCAGAGATGAATGGAGCAGAACCGCTAGGAAAAGCGGAGAGGAGTTGCAGAGGTAAAAGCCAGAAAGGTATAGAGCAGGCAGAGCTGCAGGAGTGCAGAGAATAAGCAGACTGAGAACACAAGGAAAGACACAGCAGGGAAGGAAGCCACAGACAAAGAGACGGAGATAAGACTAAGTACAGACAAGGCAATGGAACAAGACACAAGGACAAAGACACAGGGACCAGGATATTCTGCCTCCTGGAGGGCGGACAACAAGACCAAGAATACAGAGTAGAGCCTCCAGCGAGGGAGTAATATAGAGCAAGGCCAGGCAAACTCAGCAGCTAGACACTAACTGAGCAAACACATTGCACAGGCCCAGACCACTGGGTGGAGCTGAACTAAATACTGGAGGTCTCCTGGCAATTGGTCAGGAACAGATTGGACAGATGCACCTGATTCCTATAAGAACCAGAGAGTTCAGGCGCCGCCCCTCTATACACAGAACCATGAAGCATGCAGAGAGCAGAGACACAGAACATGGAGCTGGCAAGAAACAGAAACCACATCATGGCCTGGAGCAGTGGGTAAGATAGTGTGAGAAATGCGAGGCCATGCCGTGATGCCAGCAGAGTTGTTACAGCTACTTTCACACTTCCGTCGGTACGGGGCCATCGCAAACCGTCGGGCCGACGTACCGACGGACGTTGTGCTAAATTTAGCACAACGTGGGCAGCGGATGCAGTTTTACAACGCATCCGCTGCCCATTGTGATGAGCGGGGAGGAGGGGGCGGAGTTCCGGCCGCGCATGCACGGTCGGAAAAGGCAGACACGTCGCACAAAAAAAAGTTACATTGAACTTTTTTGTGCGTTGCGTCCGCCAAAACACGACGGATCCGTCGCACGACGGATGCGACGTGTGCCCATCCGTCGCGATCCGTCGCTATTACAACTCTATGGGCAAAAAACACATCCTGCAAGCACATTTGCAGGATCCGTTTTTTGCCCATTGCGACGGAGGGCAAAAGACGGAAGTGTGAAAGTAGCCTTAACCAACATTGTTTTCTACCAGAGGACAAAAAGTTGGCCATCATGCGCAAGGTCAGGGGATCGAGACAATCCGGATCTAACATTAAGAGACGCAATGTTCCTGCTGGGTTCCATGACGTCTTGCATACCAGCTGTACGGTGGGCTCAGTTCCACACCAGGACACTGCAGAACGAGGTGCTCGAAGCGGAAAAGTCTGCAAGGCTATCTGAGGAAAATTGCGGTTGTCGGTCGCCACCGTCAACAGTCTAGTTTGGTGGCTAGACCCGCTACATTTATCCAGGGGGGGTACAGTGGGGGATAAAGCCGGACACTATAGTTATGACCGACGTCAGCCCCTTGGGATGGGGAGCTTACAAGGAAGACAGTCTAGCCCAAGGGAAGTGGATTGCCAGGGAAGCTGTTCTTCAAATCTGAAGGAACTTATGTCGGTAAAATATGCGTCTACAGGTTTTTGTTCCCCCCCCCCCCCATCTCTGTGGGGTTTCCATGTGTGGATACACAACGACAACACTACAGTAGTGGCTTATTTAAACCGTCAAGGAAGGACAAGGTCACAATCACTGATGTCCACTGCAGGCGACATTCTCACCTTAGCTGAAAATCACCTCCTCTCCCTATCAGCACTCCACATAAAGGGGAGCACAATTTTCAAGCAGACTATCTTAGCCGACTCTCCCTGCGCCAAGGGAATGGTCTCTGGATTTGCAGGTTTTCAAGCAGATAGTACATCTATGGGGTCTTCCGGTTATAGACCTTTTTGCGACAAACAGGAAGGTCAGGAGGTTCTCGTCGCTATGGGCATCAGACCAGCCAGAGATAGTGGCTTCCCTTCAGGTCCGGTGGGATTATACTCTGGCATATGCATTTCCTCCGATGTGTTTGATTCCGTTGGTCCTCAGGAAGATCAGGGAGGAGGGGGCGAGGGTAATAATGATTGCCCCCTTCTGGCCCAGGAGGCCATGGTTCTCCTAGCTAAGGGTGATGTCCGTGACCGACCCATGGGTGCTGCCAATGAGCCCGGGGCTTCTCTCAGGGCCCGTTCTGTCCTCCTCAGACAGAGGGTCTCCACATGACATTGTGGAATTTGAGAACCCTCTACGCCTCAGCAGCTCCCTCTCAGAGCCCTTAATTGCTACTTTACTGAAGAGAAGAAAGTTACTACAAAGATTTATTGTATAACCTGGAATGTTTTTAGGGTTCCACTCAGCTCCCCTGTCGGATCGGGTTCCAACTTGGGTGATTCTGGAGTTCTTGCAAAAGGCCCGAGAATTGGTATTATCAACCAATACCCTTAGGGTACAGGTGTCGGTATTGGGGGCATTGTATAACTATATAACATGGCAGGGAACAGGTGGATCACTATATTCATCAAGTCCTATGAGCGCAGTAACCCAGTTCATATTGCTAGATTGCCCCAATGGGATTTAAACCTTGTACTAGATGCATTGACAGGTCCTCCCTTTTGAACCCTTAGACTCAGCTTCACTGAAGATGCTGACCCTTAAAACAGCGCTGTTTGTAGCCTTAACCTCTGCGAGACGGGTCAGTGACATTCAGGAGTTATCAGTAAGTCCCCCTTTCCTGATGGTCTATCAAGATAAGTTAGTTTTAAGATCAGATCCAGCATACCTACCGAAAGTTGCTCCTAAATTTCATATATCTCCTGGCTTCTAGCTTCCATCCTTTTATGATAGCCCTGTTACTGTGGAAGAACAAAGGTTCCATACTCTAGGTCATTGTTCCCCAACTCCAGTCCTCAAGGCCCACCAACAGGTCATCGTTTCAGGATTTCCTTAGTATTGCCCAGGTGATAACTGCATCACACACAGGCAATAATTCAATCACCTGTGCAGTACAAAGGCAGTCCTGAAAACATGACCTGTTGGTGGGCCTTGAGGACTGGAGTTGGGGAACAGTGCTCTAGATGTTAAAAGAGCAGTACTAGAGTATTTAGGGAAAACTCAGTCCTGGAGGCAGAGTAGGGCATTGTTTCCCCCCCCCCCCCGAATCAGAGGAAGGGTTCGAGTGTCATGAAAAACTCTTATCGCCCCGGTGGATAAGAGATGTGATCTGCCTAGCCTATTCGGCCAAAGGGGAGTCTCCACCAGAAGGAATAAGAGCTCGCTTAGTGCGAGCCATGGCATCGTACTGGGCAGAAAAGGCGGATGTCTCCTCCATTGACCACGTGATAGTCTCTGAAAGTCTCTCGTGGGTGCTGTCGTGGAATTAGGAAAATCGGTTATTACGTACCGTAATAGGATTTTAGAGTCCACGGCCACACCCGCGCATTCCCTCCCGTTATTAAGCACTGGTTTCCTGCACTCTGAAGGAAGGGGTGTCATATAGATATTCACTCTATAGAGGTGATGGTATTGTATAGTTTAAATAACATGTTTGTAGTGTACTAATGCAATGGTCAGTTCCTCTCATACTCTGAAAACCAACTGAGGAGGCGAGGGTGACCACCCCCCCCCCCCCTTTTTTTTTTTTTTTAACCTGTAGGTTCCTGTCCTGAAGCTGGGCGGATCCCCTCTCTCGTGGGTGCTGTTGTGGACTCTGTAAAATCCTATTACGGTATGTAATAACCGGTTTTATATACATTGCTGTATTAACAGAAAAATTTTTTAAATCAAAGTTGGAGAAACCAGTGTGAGACATGTACTGACAGGCTCCTCTCCTGATCTATGTGTCGCACACTGGTAACTCCCCTTTGGATTATTATCATTTTATTCCGATTCCTGTTACCTGTATGAGCATATAAACTGCTTATGAGAGTTGATCCTATGACCGAATCACATTTTAAGCTTTAGTTGCAGATTTCAGGACAGAACTTAAGCAAAGGTTTTCTACTGCATGGGAACATGGCCTAAACTTTTCAGATTACCGTAATCTATTTTTCTATCCTTGCTTGTCGTTTGCTTGTATCACAACCTTTCTATTGGATAATAGTCTATCCCAAAACAAGGCCAGATTAGGACACTGCTGTATCCCAGGGCAACATAATTGCTTCATAAATGTAGTGTCATGTCTCCAACTGATTACCTTCTATCAGGGCTATACAGCCGCCCTAAGTGTTGAAGGACAGATAACATAACATGCAATTTTGTGATAAGTAGCATGCTTGCTGGAATAAAAATGGAGAGCATATTATGGAAACCTGACAAGAGTACGCTCTGAACGCGATGTAATATTCCCAGTGCTTATCAACTGGTTACAGTGACCTGGCTCAAAATTTGTAGTTTAGTAAGGAGCCCCACCGGATCAAATAGGTGACTATCGGTTCCCCCTGAAAAGTTAAACAAAAGTTTACTGGAGACCTCACTCTCCACTTCAAATGGTTAAAACTACAACCAGAAGCACAGCCCTTCTTCTTTTCTTTTTTTTTTTTTCTTTTCTTTTGAACTGGATTTTAACTCTAAAGACACACTTGGGGTAATTTACAAAGACTGGCACATGGCAGCCTTACACTAGAGGCATCACTGTTTAAAAAAAAAAAAACACTTTAAACTTTGCCAATATTAATGGGACCGTGTCATAATGTGATTGAATATGAAATGATCTCTAAGAGGCCTAATGTTAAAGATGACACATTTACTTTGTATTATATACCATATATACAATGGGAAAATAAGTATTTGATCCCTTGCTGATTTCGTAAGTTTTCCCACTGACTAAGACATGAACAGTCTATAATTTTAACCCCTTAGTGACCACCAATACGTCTTTTTACTGACCTGCGATATGAGACTAGCATCCCCATACAGGTGACAAAGGTGTAGCTGTCGGCTGTACACTACAGCTGACAAATTGCTGCATCAGCCACAATCGGTGTTGGCACGCTGTGGTTGTTTAACCCCTTAAATGCTGCTGTCAATAGTGACTACAGCATCTAGATGGTTATTAGAGTGTGGGGGCTTCCTCTTTAGTCCCATCAGCACCCTGAGATATTGATTGTGTGGTCATGTTTGCCATGGCAGTTCATGTCCAAATAACAGCTTTAGTCTTCCAACTACAGCGGCCTGTTCAAAAGTTATCATATTTAGGTGGCAAAAACAAAACTTTTTCATTCCTGTTATGCCATTTTGCATTGATTCCTGAAAAGCACCTGAATGGTTAATGAACCATCAGAAAGCAATTTTGAACACGGTGAGGGCTGCAATTTTTAAAATTGTCATTTGGGAGATTTTCAATATATAGGATCCCCAAAGTCACTTCAAAACTGAACAGGTCCCTAAAAAAAAAAGTTTTGTTTCCTTTAAAAATGAAAAATCAAAATTTTAAACCTTCTAAAGTACTAACAAAATAAAACAACATTTTACCAATGGTGCTGATGTAAAGCAGACAGGAGGGAAATGTTACCTGTTAATGCTTTTGTGTGGTATGACTGTCTGGATTAAAGGGAGAATCATTCAAAGTTTGAAAATTGCAAGTTTTTTTAAATTGTCAAATTTGATCTTTTTAGAAATAACCGCAAAATATATCAACCTAAATATAGCATTAACATAAAATATGATGTCATGAAAAAACAGTCTCAAAATCAATGGGATATGCTGAAGTGTTCTAGAGTTATCTATATATATAAAAGGCATCGTGATTACTCGCTAATCCCACCCCCTGCACGGTAGCTCCGCCCCCCACCACATCACCACACATAATCCCGCCCCCACCCCATTATTACACACAATACCGCCCCCCCACCACATTACCACACATAATCCTGCAACCACCCCATTACCACACAATCCCGCCCCCCCACCACATCACCACACATAATTCCGCCCCCACCACATTACCACACACAATCCCGCCCCCCACCACATCACCACACTTAATCCCGCCCCTACCACATTACCACACACAATCCCGCCCCCAAATTACCACACACAATCCCGCCCCCCCACCACATTTCCACACACAATCCTTCCCCACCACATTACCACACAATCCCGCCCCCCCACCACATTACCACACAATCCCGCCCCCACCACATTACCACACACAATCCCGCCCCCACCACATTACCACACACAATGCCGCCCCCCACCACATTACCACACACAATGCCGCCCCCCACCACATTACCACACACAATGCCGCCCCCCACCACATTACAACACATAATCCCACCCCCACCACATTACCACACACAATCCCGCCCCTCACCACATTTCCACACGTAATCCCACCCCCACCACATTTCCACACGTAATCCTGCCCCCACCACATTACCACACACAATCCCGCCCCCCAGCACATTACCACACACAATCCCGCCCACCACATTACCACACACAATCCCTCCCCCACCACATTACCACACACAATCCCTCCCCCACCACATTACCACACACAATCCCACCCCCCACCACATTACCACACGTAATCCCGCCCCCACCACATTACCACACGTAATCCCGCCCCCACCACACTACCACACGTAATCCCGCCTCCCCACCCCATTACCACACATAATCTCGCCCCCCACCCCATTACCACACATAATCCCGCCCCCCCACATCACCACACATAATCCCGCCCCCCCATATTACCACAGATAATCCCACCCCCACTACATTACCACACATAATCCCACCCCCGACCACATCACCACACATAATCCCGTCCCCCACCACATCACCACACATAATCCCGCCCCCCCACCCCATTACCACACATAATCCAAATCCCCCACCACCACACATAATCCCGCCCCCCACATTACCACAGATAATCCCACCCCACCACATTACCACACATAATCTTGCCCCCCCACCACATTACCGCCCCCCCACTACATTACCACACATAATCCCGCCCCCTTACCACACATAATCCCGCCCCCCACCACATTACCACACATAATCCCACCCCGACATCACCACAGATAATCCCACCCCCCACATTACCACACACAATCCCGCCCCCCCACCACATCGCCACACATAATCTCACCCCTCCACCACATCGCCACACAAATCCCGCCCCCCACCACCACACATAATTCCGCCCCCCACCACATCACCACACATAATCCTGCCCCTACACCACATCACCACACACAATCCCGCCCCCCCACATAATCACCACACATAATCCCGCCCCTCCACCACATCACCACACATAATCCCGCCCTCCCACCACATCACACATAATGCCCCCCCCAACACATCACCACACACAATCCCGCCCTCCAACACATCACCACACATAATCATGCCCCTCCACCACATCGCCACACATAATCCCGCCCCCCACCACATTACCACACATAATCCCGCCCCCCCACATAACCACACGAGGCTCCGTCCCCACACATTACCACACGAGGCTCCGTCCCCACACATTACCAAGCAGCGTAAATTAGATAGCAATGAGCGTGCCGAGCGTTAGCTGGCTGGAAATAGCTAGTAAACACATAAAGTGACACTGGTCAGATTAAAAAAAAAAAAAATTGTCCTGGTCACTAAGGAGTTAAGGGTAGGTTACTTTTAACATTGAGAGATTGTATAAATATATTTGATATTCTATGTGATTTTCTAGATTTTATTTTTATTTGCAGTGAGAAATAAGGATTTGATCCCTCTGTCAAATAAGACTTAATACTTGGTGGCAAAACCCTTGTTGGCAAGCACAATAGTCAGATGTTTTTTGTAGTTGATGATGAGATTTGCACACATGAGGAGGGATTTTTGTCCACTCCTCTTTGCAGATCAGATCAGGCTGTCGCTTAGCAACTCAGAGATTCAACTCCCTCCATAAGTTTTCTATGGGATTAAGATCTGGAGACTGGCTAGGCCACTTCATAACTTTAATGTGCTTCTTTTTGAGCCACTCCATTGTTGCCTTGGCTGTATGTTTTTGGTCATTGTCTTTCTGAAAGACCAAGCCACTACCCATTTTTAATGTCCTGGCAAAGGGAAGGAGGTTGTCGCTCAGGATTTTACGGTACATGACTCCATCCATTCTCACATTGATGCAGAGTAGTCCTGTGCCCTTAGCAGAGAAACATCCCCAAAACATAATGTTTCCACCTCCATGCTTGACAGTGGGGACGGTTTTCTTTGGGTCATAGACAGCGTTTCTCTTCCTCCAAACACGGCGAGTCGAGTTAATGCCAAAGACCTCAATTTGTCTCATCTGACCACAGCGCCTTCTCCTAATCGCTCACAGAATCATCCAGGTGTTCACTGGCAAACGTCAGACGGGTCTGCACATGTGCCTTCTTGAGCAGGGGGACCTTTCGGGCACTGCAGGATTTTAAACTTTTATGGCGTAATGTTACCAATGGTTTCCTTGGTGACTGCGGTCCCAGCTGCCTTGAGATCATTAACAAGTTCCCCCCGTGTAGTTTTAGGCTGATCTCACATTCCTCATGCTCAAGGATACCACACAAGGTTAGGTTTTGCATGGTGCCACAGATCTATGACTATTGACAGTCATTTTGTATTTCTTCCATTTTCTTACTATTGCATTAACAGTAGTCTTTCTCACCCTGAATTTTACTTATGGTTTTGTAGCCCATTTCAGCTTTGTGCAGGTCTATGATCTTGTCCCTGACTTCCTTAGAAAGCTTTTTGGTCTTGCCCATGTTGTAGAGGTTAGAATCTGATTGAATGAGTCTGTGGGCAGGAGTCTTTTAGAAAGGTGACTATGTAAGACAGCTGTCTTTAATGCAGGTAACGATTTGATTAAGGAGCATCTAACTGGTCTGCAAAAGCCAGAACGCTTAATGGTTGGTAGGGGATCAAATACTTAGCTCACTGAAAACTGCAACTTTATACAATGTGATTTTCTGGATTTTATTTATGATATTCTAGCTCTCAATGTTAAAATTAACCTACCCTTAAAATTATAGATTGTTCATGTCTTGTCAATGGGCAAACTTACAAAATCAGCGAGGGATCAAATACTAGATTCCCCCACTGTGTGTGTATGTATAAAAAATATATATATATATATATATATATATATATATATATATATATATATAATTTTACTATAGTGCCATTTATTATGGGTATACATAATAAAAACAAGTACAATAATCTTAAACAATAAGTCATGACTGGTACAGGAGAGGACCCTGCCCGCGAAGGCTCACAATCTACAAGGGATGGGTGAGGATACAATAGGTGAGGGCAGAGCTGGTCGTGCAGTGGTTTGGTCGATCGGTGATTACTGCAGGTTGTAGACTTGTCAGAAGAGGTGGGTCTTAAGGTTCTTTTTGAAGGTTTCCATGGTAGGAGAGAGTCTGATATGTTGTGGTAGAGAGTTCCAGAGTAGGGGTGATGTGTGGGAGAAATCTTGTATGCGATTGTGGGAAGAGGAGATAAGAGGGGAGTAGAGAAGGAGATCTTGTGAGAATCGGAGGTTGTGTGCTGGTAGGTACCGGAAACTAGGTCACAGATGTATGGAGGACACAGGTTGTGGATGGCTTTGTATGCAATGGTTAGGGTTTTGAACTGGAGTCTTTGGGTAATGGGAAGCCAGTGCAGGGATTGACAGAGGGGAGAGGCCGGCGAATAGCAGGGGGACAGGCGGATTAGTTGGGCAGCATAGTTTAGAATAGATTGGAGGGGTGCTAGAGGGGAGGCCACAGAGCAGCAGGTTGCAGTGGTCAAGGTGGGAGATGATGCACAGACTGATGTAGCAGAGGTATGAGTTGAGTTTGATTGTATGATCTTAAAGTGTGTCTGTACCTTAAGTCAGAGAGGCTGCCATGGAGCATCCGCTGTGCTTCCTGTTACAAGTTGTATCTGTTATATAAAGCTAAGGTAAGTAACTGACGTGTCCTCATTTAGGCTGTGCGCGCAGGTTGTGGATTTGCCTTTGTAAAATTCTGTGCAGATTCTGCCTCTTGGCAGAAAACAGTTTAAAATCCACACGGTTTTGATGCAGATTTTTATGTGGTTTTCTCTGCGGATTTTTCTGTGCATTTGCAAGCTAAATAAAGATATAATATTTAACAAAAAAAAAATTGATGTAATTTCCTTGTCCAACCTCTTTTACATTCTTTATTGAAGACCATAATATCATTACATATGTTCAAATACACTGCTCAAAAAAAGAGATCAATTAAACAGAATATAACTCCAAGTAAATCAAGCTTCTGTGAAATCCAACTGTGCACTTAGGAAGCAACACTGACAATCAATTTCACATGCTGCTGTGCAAATGGGATAGGCAACAGATGGAAATTATTGGCAATTATCAAAACACAATAAAGGAGTGGTTCTGCAGGTGCGGACCACAGACCACATCTCAGTACCAATGCTTTCTGGCTGATGTTTTGGTCACTTTTGAATGCTTGTTGTGCTTTCACACTCGTGTGGGTTGTAGAGTCCGTCTCATGCTACCACAAGTGGTTCAGGTAGTGCAGCTCATCCAGGATGGCACATCAATGCGAGCTGTGGAAAGGTTTGCTGTGTCTGTCAGCGTAGTATCCAGAGGCTGGAGGTGCTATCAGGAGACAGGCCAGTACACTAGGAGATGTGGATGGGGCCATAGGAGGGCAACAACCCAGCAGCAGGACTGCTACCTCAGCCTTTGTGCAAGGAGGAACAGGAGGAGCACTGCCAGAGTCCTGCAAAATGACCTCCAGCAGGCCACAAATGTGCATGTGTCTGCACACACGGTTAGAAACAGACTCCATGAGGATGGTCTGAGTTCCCAACATCTACAGATGGGGGTTGTGCTCACAGCCCAACACCATGCAGGAAGCTTGGCATTTGTCACAGAACACCAGGATTGGCAAATTTGCCACTGGCGCCTTGTGCTCTTCACAGATGAAAGCAGGTTCACACTGAGCACATGTGACAGACATGACAGAGTCTGGAGATGCTGTGGAGAGAAATCTGCTGCCTGCAACATTCTTCAGCATGACCGGATTGGCAGTGGGTCAGTAATGGTGTGGGGTGGCATTTCTTTGGAGGGCCGCACAGCCCTCCATGTGCTCGCCAGAGGTAGCCTGGCTGCCATTAGGTACTGAGATGGGATCCTCAGACCCCTTGTGAGACCATTGGTGCGGTTGGCCCTGGGTTCCTCCTAATGCAGGACAGTGCCAGACCTCATGTGGCTAGAGTGTCAGCAGTTAGGGCAAGATGAAGGCATTGAAGCTATGGACTGGCCCGCCTGTTCCCCAGACCTGAATCCGATTGGACACATCTGGGACATCATGTCTCGCACCATCCACCAACGTCGCGTTGCACCACAGACTGTCCAGGAGTTGGTGGGTACTTTAGTCCAGGTCTGGGAGGAGATCCTTCAGGAGACCATCCACAGCCTCATCAGGAGCATGCCCAGGTGTTGTATGGAGGTCATACAGGCACGTGGAGGCCACACACTGAGTATCATTCCAAATCCAGACCTCCATGGGATATTCATTTTGGTTTACATTGATCATTTTTAGGTTTTATTGTTCTCAATACATTCCACTATGTAATGAAGAATGATTTGCAACTGAAATATTTCATTTAGTGATATCTAGGATATGGTATTTTAGTGTTCCCTTTATTTTTTTGAGCAGTGTATATTTGTTGTGTGCGTAAACATAAGTGAAATATATTATTTTCCTTTAAAAGTTTTTTATTGAAGGATATAATATTCATGTTCACAAAATTATGCAATACAGTAATCCATGCATTAGTATACAATTCAGCGTCTCATGGGCAACAAATAGTTGAAACATGTGTGAATACAATCAGTGTCCATGAGAATAGTAAGCTCAACAGTATCACATATTCAAAGGAAAGATAACCTTCATTTTAACTTATTTTTTGTTTCATTTTTAAACAGCAAAATAAAGATTATAAAACAAACAATAACTCTTCATTATTGAAACTATCATAACCTACAAGTAACAATTATTTAGTGTAATGTCGCTTCCGTCACACCCTATCATGCCTATTAATCAAACCAACAATATCCTTACATTGTAAAAACCATCCTAACCCACTGGCAACAATTATTTGATGTTTTGTCACTCCTATCCCACCCTATTCTGTCCATTAGATCGGATCGGGGGATCGCCTGCCACCATCCTAGTAATATACCATGGGGACTGTTCAAAACAAGCTATAAGATGAGTTCTCACCTCTTCAGAGAACATGTCAATAAAACTCTCCCAAGTATCAAAAAAGCGGGATACCATGCGATCTTCCCCCAACTGTGTCTCAATCCATTCCATACGGAACACATGCTTTAGCTTATTCAAAAACATTATCAGTGTTGGAGGTTCCGCTGTTATCCATTGTTGTAATATACATTTTTTCCCTACCATGGACACTATAGATGCCAAACGTTTGGCCCCTCTTGTAATTCTTAAGGCTTCCCCAGGCCATATTCCCAAAATCGCCCACTCTGCCGTGGAGGGTAGATAATTCAAGAGGTGATCTAGACAGAAGCCCCTCACTTCCCCCCAAAACCTCATAATAGCCGGGCAATCCCAAAATTGATGAAAAAGGTCTGCCTCAGGAGCTGCACACTTTAAACAATTAGCCGATTGAGATAGGCCCATGAGAAACGAACGATGTGGGGATATATATGTACCATGGTACAATCTAAGCAACATTTCCCTATAAGAAGAGGCCGGTAAAGCCTTCCAAGCATAAAACATTGCCTTAAGGATATGCTCTGGGGTTAAGGCTGGGAAACGAGAGAGCCATTTTGGAAGGCCTGCTTTTCGTTTAGTGTAGTCCATCCCCTTTTTCAAAAAGAGATAGAATCTGGAAGTAGAGTGGAATAGTGAAGACCTATTACGTAGCATGGTATCAAATGGGTTTTCCCAATCTGTATCCGATAACCTTTCTCCCACCTTTGTAGCATAAACTTCCAGGGTCGCACAATTCGCAAGGCACCCCATTGTCAAGGGAAGGTATCTCCTAGTAACTGACCAGGAGTGTGGTCTGCGTGTCGAAGAGTCTAATATGAAACCCACTGTCACGACCCGATATCTGGCATCTAAGTCCTCCCTCCCCATTCTCAACCCAACATCTCGATTCCCAAATATTGGCAAAAAAAGTGAAGAATGTGCATTAAGAGAAAGTCTATGTCGTAGCTTATGCCATACCCTCCATATCACCATTAGCAAAGGATTATCTAGCACTGAGGAGGGTAACAGTTCCTTATGTGTATGTACACTCACCGGCCACTTTATTAGGTACACCATGCTAGTAACGGGTTGGACCCCCTTTTGCCTTCAGAACTGCCTCAATTCTTCGTGGCATAGATTCAACAAGGTGCTGGAAGCATTCCTCAGAGATTTTGGTCCATATTGACATGATGGCATCACACAGTTGCCGCAGATTTGTCGGCTGCACATCCCAAAGATGCTCCATACAAGGCAGGATGGATCCATGCTTTCATGTTGTTTACGCCAAATTCTGACCCTACCATCCGAATGTCGCAGCAGAAATCGAGACTCATCAGACCAAGCAACGTTTTTCCAATCTTCTACTGTCCAATTTCGATGAGCTTGTACAAATTGTAGCCTCAGTTTCCTGTTCTTAGCTGAAAGGAGTGGTACCCGGTGTGGTCTTCTGCTGCTGTAGCCCATCTGCCTCAAAGTTCGACGCACTGTGCGTTCAGAGATGCTCTTAGGCCTACCTTGGTTGTAACGGGTGGCGATTTGAGTCACTGTTGCCTTTCTATCAGCTCGAACCAGTCTGCCCATTCTCCTCTGACCTCTGGCATCAACAAGGCATTTCCGCCCACAGAACTGCCGCTCACTGGATTTTTTTTCTTTTTCGGACCATTCTCTGTAAACCCTAGAGATGGTTGTGCGTGAAAATCTCAGTAGATCAGCAGTTTCTGAAATACTCAGACCAGCCCTTCTGGCACCAACAACCATGCCACGTTCAAAGGCACTCAAATCACCTTTCTTCCCCATACTGATGCTCGGTTTGAACTGCAGGAGATTGTCTTGACCATGTCTACATGCCTAAATGCACTGAGTTGCCGCCATGTGATTGGCTGATTAGAAATTAAGTGTTAACAAGACGTTGGACAGGTGTACCTAATAAAGTGGCCAGTGAGTGTAGTAGATATAATAAGTTGGTATGAGGTATCAGATTCTGATCTACTTGAGTGTTAGTGAATATGGAAGTATCATGAATCCAGTCTTTAAGATAACGAAGCAGCGCCGCCAGGTTGTAATTTTCCAAATTTGGAAAATTAATACCTCCATTTGATGGGTGTTGTTCTAATATGTCCATACTAATAGCATGATGCTTCTTTGCCCAGATAAAAGTGCGAAACATACCATTTATTCCCCGCAAATCACTAGGGGAAAGCAATATTGGGAGGGATTGTATAAAATAAAGTATCTGTGGAATAGCAATCATTTTTAACAGATATGCCCGACCCAAATATGAAAGGGTTAAATGTTGCCATCCTTCCAGTTCTTTTTTAATTTTTTGTATAAGAGGAAAAAGATTACTTCTCTGAAGATCATGAGGGTTTTTAGTTATAAGTACGCCTAGGTAGGGCAATGCCTTTTTGCACCATTCAAAAGTATACAACCCTGCCCATGGTGGTTTGCGCGAAGCGTGCAGGTTAAGTGCCTTAGATTTAGTTGGGTTAATAGAGTAGCCAGACATAGCCCCCAGTCTTTCCATAAGGGCTATAATTCCAGGGAGGGCCTCCTCTGGGTTGGCAATATAGAGCAAAATGTCATCTGCAAATGCCGTGAGCTTTAAACTAAGTCTCCCAACCCGTATCCCTTTAAACAATGGCAGGGACTCTAAAGCCCGTATAAGAGGATCAAGGGCAAGATTAAATAGGATGGGGGAAAGTGGGCAGCCCTGACGAGTGCCTCTGGTTAACTCCACCCCTAGTGAAATATATTATATACTTGTGTCAGCCAGACACCCTCAATAATAGTTAATTAAGAGTTAAATAAGACACAGAAAATTTGCGTGAATCGCAATATCTGTATTTTATTAAAAAAAAAAAAAAAGAAAAAAAAAAAATTGCGTGGGCTGCCGTATAATTTTCATAACCAGCTGAGGACTGATGTTAATACTCTGGGAAGGAGCCAATAGCCATAAAGGTTCCCAGGTTAATATCAGCTCAGATTTTTGATTAGCCTTTACTGGCTAGTTATAATAAATCTATCTATCTATCTATCTATATACATACTACTCTAGCCACAGAAAAATCTGCAAAGGATTGCTCTTCTCCTTGGAAGTGGAGATTGACAGACATATCAATATTGGAGGGTACCGTACAGCACTAGCATTTCTCTTTATGAACATTTTATTATATAGACATTGTGAAAGCATAGCATATCCCCCTGCGTATGCGTTCTGCAGCGGTTTACATAGCAGCGTGCTGTACATCCCTATCTCTAGCTGTGTTCTTGGGTAAGCTAGGGCTGAAGCTCAGAGATTGTAGGGCTCAGTTGCAGGAGCTTTGACCAAGTTTTATCTCCTGCTCTCCAGAAGTGGTAATGGTTATTTTAAACTCACCAGTAGCCTTGCAGTTCCTTGTTGGAAGACGTATAGTGACAAACTTCACAACCCTCGATGTGTGCAGAATCTAGACCAGGATCTGAAAGGACCAGACTTCATTCTAAGTAAGTTACTGTAGTCAGCCCTCAGTATCTCCTTGAAAAAGGACAAAAGCCCATACAATGCTACTTAATGCTTTTTACAACTTCAATAGTTTGTTGTTGTGTGTTTGTTTTTTTCTTAATTCATTCAGCTTGTGGGTAGCCTGGCATGTCAAGGTGATCATATGGGGTGCTGAGACATACCTAGTAGTTTCATGGGCTTGATAAAAAATTCAAATTGGGTTCATCAACTTTTGACGAAGTAAAATGCTTGGTGTTCTCTAATGTGGCAGAAAAGCTGTTGGGTTATGTGCACAAAACATTTTTTCTCACAGGGATTCTGCCTGAAATGGTGCAAAAAAAAAACGGGAACATGTGCACAAGTAGTCTTGACAATGCATCCTTTATTTTTTTTTTTCTTTTGTCATCTTTTAACCCTCTTGGTCTTTGGTTACCATTTCAGCCTCTCCATGGCTTTGTCTGTGTTCTTCTGGCTACTCTTTCTTGGAAACTGACACTATTTTGTGTGTGTGTGATATATTATATTATATTATAATCTGCCAAATTTTCCAAGATGTAGACTCTTAGGCTACTTTCACACTAGCGTTAACTGCAATACGTCGCAAATGCGTCGTTTTGCCGAAAATACGCATCCAGCAAAAGTTCTTGCTGGATACGTTTTTTCGTCATAGACTAACATTAGCGACGCATTGCAAAACGTCGCGCCCGTTTTGCGACGCTTGGGCGTGTGGTAGCGGACCGTCGGGAGCAAAAAATGTTACATGTAACGTTTTTTGCTCCCGACGGTCCGCTTTTTCCGACCGCGCATGCGCGGCCGGAACTCCGCCCCCACCTCCCCGCACTTCCCCGCACCTCACAATGGGGCAGCGGATGCGTGGGAAAAATGCATCCGCTGCCCCTGTTGTGCGGCGGAGACCACGCTAGCGTTGGGAACCTCGGCCCGACGCACAGCGACGGGTTGTTCCCGACGCTAGTGTGAAAGTAGCCTAAGGAAAACCACCAGCAGTTATTTCAGTACTTAAAAGACATCATGTGTACATGTTGGAATCTGCACACAACTTCTTTTTCAATGGGATTCCTGAAAACTTTAGGGCATCTTCTCACTTGTTTGGTTTTTGCTTTAATATGTATATTGGGATCGCCTCTGCTCCAAAGTTGATGTGAAAAAAGTGAACACCCTCAGGCTGTGCAGACAGTTTTCTTTTTTAATTTATTTTTTTTTAAAGGTCAATAACTGCGGATTTTTTTCAAAGTGTGCACCGCTTCATTAAATATTCCTTCTTTGGATAGAACCGAGAATTAAGTGATTTGCTTATAAGAGACATTGGGCTAATGACATACTACCTAGATGTAACGTGTCTAAAGGGCCATGGTGTTATGTAATTACAATGGGTGCAGTCAGTTGCACAAAAAAAAGAATCCAGTGTATGCTTCACCTATTTTAAATTTATTTTTCCCCTGCTACAGGAAAAGTGGAATATTGCAGCTATCATTGTAATCATCCATGACACTTTGTTCATTATTTTTTTTTCCCTAGAGAAGTAATGCAAGGATACCAAAGCATTGCATGTTTCCCATTAGAATTCCTGATTTCACTGCAGGCATGTGCTGCGCTAGAACTAACTTGTTGTATACAGCTTTGTCCTAGGAGGAGGTCCTGATTATGCCACAATCTTTCAGTTCATTTTTGCTTGGAGGAAAAGGATCTTGCCTGATTTTTCAAGAAATTGCAGATGCTTCTCACAAAATTAGAATATAATCAAAGTTAACTTTTTTCAGTTCTTCATTACAAACAGAGTGATCTATTTCAAGTGTTTATTTCTGTTAATGTTGATGATTATGGCTTACAGCCAATGAAAACCCAAAAGTCATTATCTCAGAAAACTAGAATATTTAACAAACGCCTGCAAAGGCTTCCTAAGCGTTTAAAAAGGTCCCTTAGTCTGTTTCAGTAGGCTCCACAATCATGGGGAAGACTGCTGACTTGACAGATGTCCAGAAGGCAGTCATTAACACACTCCACTCATTGCTAAAGAAGCTGGCTATTCAGAGTGCTGTATCCAAGCATATTAATGGAAAGTTGAGTGGAAGGAAAGTGTGGTAGAAAACAATGCAGACCCAACAATGCAGACGAGCTGAAGGCTGCTATCGAGCAACCTGGGCTTCATAACACCTCAGCACTGCCACAGGCTGATTGCCTCCATGCCACGCTGCATTGATGCAGTAATTGATGCAAAAGGAGCCCCGACCAAGTATTGAGTGCATTTACTGAACATACATTTCAGTAGGCCAACATTTCTGATTTTTAAAATCTGTTTTCAAGCTGGTGTTATAAAGTATTCTAACTTACTGAGATAATGACTTTTGGGTTTTAATTGGCTGTAAGCCATAATCAACATTAACAGAAATAAACACATGAAATAGATCACTGTTTGTAATGACTCTATATAATGAGTTTCACATTTTGTATTGAAGAACTGAAATTTCTTTGATATTCTAATTTTGTGAGAAGCACTTGTATTACTTTTGATTGCGGTATGTCCACTCTGTGTGGAACTATAAAAACCATCTGAGCCAACTTTTCAGTAACTTTCTTAGTGCCTCTACTGGGAGTCCCCAGCACTTTCATAGAGTTTGAAATGGAGCATCAGTGGACATGCAGGACCCTCACTCTACTCACACAGGGGACTCAAATCTGTCAAGCTACTGCTGATCTAGTAGTTACAGCCTATGTGGCCAGGTGGTCTTTGATTTATAAAAAAGAAAAAAATCTAGAATATTTCTGTCACTGAGCTCCCATAGTCCAGGTAGAAAAATGCGCAAAATTCTCAGTAGCTTGGTAAAATGTAAAGACTGCACCCTATATACATTAGATGAGCATTATCTTGTGTATGGGGGGCCTGACTCTCCCTGGACAGATGATATTGGGGGGGGGGGGGAATAGAAGGATTGGGCAGTTGGAATTTCAATACACAATCCTTTTCTTTTTTTAAGGGAGATAAAGCTGCTGTCAAGTGCCTGGCAGCGGCTTTCTCCTTGCATTCATACAAGCACTGATTTCTATGGGAAAGTCACGAGAAAGCTGTCTGCAGGACAAACATTAAGCTTATATTCCCCTCATGTGTAGATCCAGCTTTGGAGGTAGAGGCAAATAAGCAAATGCCTTGGAGCCTTCTTGAGGATGGATCCCCTGGTGGGTATCCTTAATTTACCATTGATACTTTACAGTCCAACTTTACCAGGGAAGGCAAGAGAAAATAATCCCCTTCACTGCCTTAAACCTCTAGGGATGTTAAAATAACAAGAAACCATCCAAAAAAAGGTTAGCAGGGGTCTTGCTTTTTATTGCCCAGGGCCCCATGTTATAGCACCTGCTCTACTTCCAAAATGGAAATCTGATTAAGATTTATGCAGAAAATAACCTGCAAGAAATTCAGTAAAATTTGATTTAAAAAAATAGATCAATTCAGAGCTGCAACCAGTTTTTATTGTATTGTCTGTGTAAAATCGCTCATGTAGAATAATGCTATAGAAAGTGATTTTTGCATGTGGACATGGATACCTGGACGTTTAGGCTTTTTTTTTTTTATATACATCTCATGTTTTCATAGAACGTCTTCAGACTGGATGTGGTTACTGAATGATGATTTTCAATGCAAATCGTATAGATGAATGTAACTTTGGAACAATTAGAACACTCCCATCAATATTTAATGTTCACGGGGCACAAGTGATCAGTGCAAATGGACGCATTTATCCTTTCTGCAATTCATTTCTAATGCTAAATAACTGGTGTTTATCCTCCTTGCATTGTTGTAATATGGAGGTTTGTGTAGATTGGATGGCTTTATACATATTTAGGGCTCATGTTTCCGTGTTGCACATGTTCTATGCTTTTTTTTTTTTTTTCTTGGCTAAATCACATGTTTTTGTTTTTTCTTCAGACTGTCAAATCTCAGACCTGTCCATTTTTCTCCAGTATCATGGATGAAAAGTGCCAATACAAGTCCATGGGGCTGTCGAACCCATACAGCAGGATGTAAAATTTTGTTACTATCGTCAAACATGGATGTGTAGAAAAAGGAGCCAAATTGTGGTTTATCCACGGTGCTGATAACTGATGAAAATCCAGATCATGGGATAATAAAACTGGATTTATTTTTTTTTATGGTTTTTTTTAGTCAACGTGTTTGTCATTCCTTGGGACAAAGGCCGTATATACCATCAATAAAAATCCAGTTTTGTTTTCTGGATTCTCATCTCTTATCAGCAGTGCGGATAAACCACAATTTGGCTCCTTTTTCCATATCTCTGGTCAGAAGACCTGTGGATCTGCAGCCGCTGTTTATGCCATTACATGGTAGTGTGGTCACCACCTTCTCGGGTTAGCATACCGGTGATTACATATTTCTTTCATTTGGATAAGACCCTATTTGCTCTTCTTTGCTCTTAGTTTCCACTAAAACATGGATGTGAGAATGAGGCCTTAGGCTGTTTGCCCAGATGAGTTTTTAACTTCTTCGGGAATGCAGTAGCTTAGAATTCTAGTGACGTGAATGGTCTTTATAGACTTCTTATGCCCACTTTATTTTTCCCCATACATAAGATAGTGATGCCTTCCAAGCAGACGCTGCCTCAAGAAAATATACGCATTGTAAGTAGTTCTTGCCGTCTTTATATACTGTAAGTTCATTTTTCTACGCAATTTTTCAGGCAGCTTCCAGGCAACATCCACCTGAGAACTTCTTGGTGCATCCTTGGAATCAGGGCCTCTGCCCCTACATCATACTAATATCACATGGGTTGCAAAATCTTGGGAACAGATTCCCTACAAATAGTTTGGCTCAAAGAGCAGCTTCTTGACTGGATATAACTGCAAGTAAAAATCACAGATCCCCTGCCCTGACCGACACAGCTTGACGTTTAGATTGAAACTTTGTAGAAAGTGAATAGTATAGACTAGATCCAATATTTACTGGGGAAATTTCTACCACAACTAGACCTTTATGTGAATCCCTAGCCGATAGGAACTCTAAGTACCTGGTTTCCATTCTCTGACATCAAGTGGAGATCTTGGAAATGGTAATAAATTGAAACCCGATGTATTAGAAGGTGCTTAGGTTTGCGACGTCTTGGCATATTCTGCAGCTGTAGTAGTGGGGCTGAGCATTGAAACCGAAATTAGATGTTTTATTTCAACTTTCCCTGATCTCTTGACCCTTTATGCTCAGATCATTCTACAGTTTGTGGTGACTGGCAATTGGCCATATTCACTTCCATGCGAGCTGATTCTGACGTTTCTTAGACCCAGCTGCTCTGGCATTAAAACAAATCTCACAATATTGGATTACCGTACTTTTTTCTTTTTTTTGCCTGGAGCTGGGTGCATCAGCTGATGCAAATAGAACTGTGTGCTGTTCCTTTCTTTTTTTGTTTTTTTCATTGTATTTGAGTAGTTTTATTTTATTTTTTTTTAATTTTAATGAGCCACATTCTGTATTCTGCAAAGTCTTTTCATGTGTTGCTAAAGTGGAAATGATATGTTACGTATGACTATACAAAGTAAGCAAGAAAAAAAATATATACAGTTGTGCTCAAAAGTTTACATACCAGAATTTTTGCTGTCTTGGCCTTTTTTTGAGAACATGAATAACACCAAAACTTTTTTCTCCACTCATGGTTAGTGGTTGGGTGAAGCCATTTATTGGCAAACTGCTGTGTTTTCTCTTTTTAAATCATAATGACAACCCAAAACATCCAAATGACCCTGAACAAAAGTTCACATATCCCATTTCTTAATACCATGTATTGCCCCCTCTAACATCAATGACACTTTGAAGTCTTTTGTGGTAGTTGTGGATGAGGTACTTTATTTTCTCCGATGATTAAGCTGCCCACTCTTGGCAAAAAGACTCCAGTTCCTGTAAATTCCTGTTGGAACGTCCAAGTATGTCCCATGTGCAGCTCCCGGGCTGATTGCAAATTTGCCTCCAGTATTTGCAGATAACCTACTGGATTAATCTTTCCTTCAACTTTGACCAAGTTTCCTGTGCCTTTTGTAGCTTACACGTCCCCCAAACATCAGTGATCCACCTCCGTGTTTTACAGTAGGAATGGTGTAACAATGTTTGGTGCCAAAAAATTCAATTTTGGTCTCATCACTCCAAATTACCTTGTTCCAGAAGTTTTGAGGCTTGTCTCTGTGCTGATTTGCGTATTGTAGGTGAGATACTTTGTGGCACTTGCACAGTAATGGCTTTCTTCTGGGACTCTACCATCCAGCCCATTTTTCTTCAAGTGCCTCCTTATTGTGCATCTTGAAAAAGCCACACCGCTAGTTTTCAGAGAGTCCTGTATTTCAGCTGATGTTGTTTGTGAGTTTTTTCTTTGCATCCCGAACAATTTTCCTGGCAGTTGACGACATTTTTGTTGGTCTACATGACTGTGATTTTGTTTTGAGCCCTTGATTTTTCATTTGTTAATCAGTTTGAACGCTGCTGACTGGCATAATCAATTCCTTGGATATCTTTTTGTATCCCTTTCCTGTTTTATATAGTTCAACTACCATTTCCTGTAGCTCCATTGACAATTCTTTTGCTTTCCCCATGACTCACAATCCAGAAACGTCAGTGGCTGGATGAAAGATGCAAGAGTCTGTCTGGATCCCAGAAACTCACTCAGCTTTTATGCACATACACTGATTACAAGCAAACAGGTCACAGGTGAGGATGTTACCTTTAGTAGCCATTCACACCCATTTGTGTCAACATCTGTGCATGTTATCAGGCTATGTGAACTTATGATCACGGTCATTTGGATGTTTTGGGTTGTCATTGTGATTTAAAAAGAGAAAACACAGTAGTTTGACAATGAATGGCTTCACTCAACCACTAGTCATGAGTGGAGAAAAAGTTTTGGGGTTATCATTCATATTCTCTGAAAGTCCAAGAAAGAAAAAAGTCTGCTGTGGTATGTAAACTTTTGAGCACAACTATGTGTGTATATAATTTTTTTATTTTTTACTTTGTAAAGTTAAGGTATAGTCAAATGTAACATACCATTTCCACTTTACCAACACATGAAAAGAATATATAAGTAGTATCTCAAAAGATGCGTAATAACCGGATAATCAATAACCAATTTTGAGAACTGGAATCTGTAATGCTCAGTAATATAAGTTTGTAGACACAGTGCACCCCACCTAATCTATTTATGTTGTTCAGACTAGTTTCCTGGGTAATCCACTCCACTATGAACAAAGCTGCTTGATACCTCACCAGCTTTACTCATGCAAAGTTGTGAAAAGAGGTATTTCAATCCACCAAAACGAATCATAGATTAAGAGTAATGTAGACTCAAACGAGTCAAATATTTTTAATGCCCATACAACTATTTTAATGAGGTGATAATAAAGTATTTCTTGCTTTTAATTCTCTGTAATGCTCCATCCAAGTGCAGCGGAGGTCAGGCGTGCCCTCCACCACTTCATTCACTGGCCACCGGACTGTTCAAAACAGCCAGATACAGCCCTCTATCTCCAGCAATCCCATAGACCATAAATGAAGCGGCCGTGCTCATGCTTGACCACTGCTTTATTCAGAATGGAACTCTTCAAAGCCCTGTTCTTGGGATCCGTTTTGATCCCAGTAGTAAGAAGTTCCTTGAATGACTGTCTTTGAGGGGGGGCTCTGTGACCTAGATCCCCTTCCAGTAAAGACTTCTTACTGCAACTTGTAGCATGACTGCTGTCCGCTACGATAATGCAGAACTGCGTGCAACTCTACTTCTACTATATGATGGCTGAAGCTCTGAACGTAAGTGATGTTACCTTAGTCTGCCGTGGAGCGTAATGGCTCAAGAGTAGATCCCGCTCTGGTTTTGTTTCCCTGTCTGTTTGTACAATGTAATACATTGCGCTGTAACGATGATGCATGGGAAATCGGCATCATTTTATATGGCTCTCCAGTATAGTCCTGGACAACGTTTTTAAACCTATGATCAGCTATCCTTTCGATAGGTTATTAATGTCATGTGAGTGGGGTTCTTGTATGCGGCACTACTTACAACCCACTGTACCAGTTCCCATTTAATAGGAGCGGAGTTGTAGTCCGAGAAAAGCCACTACATTATATGTGGCTGTGGTGTTTTGGCTCTGCACACCTGCAGCAGCTTTGGGACCTGGTAACAATTGCTCTTGGGGTACTAGGCTTCAGACTCCCTGCTGATCTCATCATTGCCTATCCTACAGACGGGCTATCTCAGTCCTTGATAACACCTTTTTAAATTGGGTGTACCCTGACCATCATATTTACCGTGCACCCAGCCCACAGATGCAATCATGTTTTAGCCGCATGTCCATGGCTCTGTTGGAGCTTCAGTCTAATGCTTTGCAAAAAAAAAAAAATTGTGGTGGATCCATCGATGGGGCCAATGAAGCAGATGGAGTCACTTTGTGCTTCTGACATCCTTTGAATGACTGCTCTGCCCGACTCAAAAAAGGCGGCTATGTCTGGGTATAATTTTTCTGGCATGCAGAGATGGGAGCCCCGAAAAAGCCACTGATGTGCGTTTAAAAAAAAAATGATATGAACAGCCTTAAGAATAATAATAATCTTTATTTTTATATAGCGCTAACATATTCCGCAGCGCTTTACAGTTTGCACACATTATTATCACTGTCCCTGATGGGGCTCACAATCTAGATTCCCTATCAGTATGTCTTTGGAGTGTGGGAGGAAACCGGAGGAAACACCAGGTGAACATACAAAATCCTTGCAGATGATGTCCTTGGTGGGATTTGAACCCAGGGCTGCAATGCTAACCACTGAGCCACCATGTTGCCCTGAAGGTGATTGTGGGGATAATAGCCTGTAAACGTTCCTGACCACATTGCATTAAGGTACAGTAGAGCACTAATGGGCAGATATTAAATCTATTATTGCACACGGATATTGAGCCAATGCCCCAACGCATGGTGTCCTAGTGAACAGTGACTCCACCATTTGCCCACGTAGACATTTAGTGTAACTTACTGATTTGTGACCTAATGGAATAGTAGCTGATAAATTTCTAGCATGGATGTAATGGTGCTGATAGCACACAGCCTCCATGCCCTTACCGCTGCAGCTCACTGCCTCACGTTACATACAGTATCTTCAGGTTACAGAACGGATGCATTTTACATGAAATTGTGCTGTTGTGTCCGCCCAGCGCTGTGATTACAAGTGAAAGTTGTAATTTGGTTTTGTAATGTTTTGCTTAAAGGTATATTTTATATAAACAGACGCTGTGGTTAAGGCTTGCTCCAGCCGAGCTTTGGCTTCCAGAAACTGCAAAAGTCGTGTCACCTCCAAGAAATATCATTCTATTCCACAGTCGCAGGGACAAGGCAGCCGGGATGGAACATATGTTTCCAACTATACTGTAGTGAAGCCATTCTCCATTGATCTAAAAATAGAGACAACAGATGTCCGTTTAACCCTTCTGTCCTAGTTGTGTGGGAACCCTTATTCACCCTACAGATTTTTACACAAGTGACGCAACTTTTTGGTGACGTGCGGGCTAATGCCGAAAACCGATAAGCCAAATCTGATCTTTAATATGACTGTGACCATCACATACTATTTACCCATTTCCAGAAAAGTATATAAATATAGATTGTGTACATGCTGTAGTGCAGCGGTATCCTTGCTGCGCAGTGATGAGCCAGTGACCAAGCAAAGTTCAAAACAAGTCTTTTTAATGTTCAACTCATATAGAGCACACACTTTCCTCTGGATCACAGCTGGTAGGCAGGACAGTCTACCGCTGGTTCATAGCTGGGCACATATCCTCTGGATTACAGTCACTAAACAGGCCAGTCCACCTCTGACCGGTTGCCATGGGTGACTGCACCGCCATGTTTAATGTCTCTTTACTCACAGCAATTCACAGTACACAATATCCTCCAGATCACAGCTGGGAACCATATCCTCCAGTTTGCAGCCAAAAAACATGCCAGTCCACCTCCTGAGACTAGTTGCCGTGGGCAGTAGGCAAAACACGTGAGCACTGCTACGGTGGTGCACAGGTAGGTTCCCAAACCATATACATGTGATATATAAAGAACCTGGCACTCAACTTGAATTTAAGGAATTTATTCTGTAGTACGATCAAAACGTTTCGGCCTGGTGTGGCCTTCGTCAGTTACGTACAGTAGAATGACTGAGTGTCCACTCAGTAGATCCGATGGTTCTATAATTTATCTGTAGTCTGCTTTTTGTGACACTCCGGGCATCACTCCGACAGCGGTGGACACCGCGTCAAGACCCGCACACCATCAGCACTCAGACGTGCTTTCTGCTCGTTACAAAAAGCAGACTACAGATAAATTATAGAACCATCAGATCTACTGAGTTGACACTCAGTCATTCTACTGTACGTAACTGACGAAGGCCACACCAGGCCGAAACGTTTTGATCGTACTACAGATAAATTCCTTAAATTCAAGTTGAGTGCCAGGTTCTTTATATATCACATAGTTGCCGTGGGCGACAGCGCCACTGTGAGTGCCAGGCCTTCCAGCCACCTTGGCTCCGCTTTCCTGTGTTGCCTCACACAGAGGGAGCTCTGCAGAGCCTTCTGCTCTGTTCTCCAATCACCAGACTGACTCTGAACCTGACACCCAAACCCTATGCTGCAGGGTTTTTAACTTGAATTTGTGGCATTCAGCCACATGTAAAACCCGGCCAGGAAGGAAACAGACTGCACCACTACCGCCCTGTAGTCCATTTCAAAACACAAAAGCCCAGTGCAGGTTTTCCTAAGTCTGCCTTGGACAACCAACATGTCAAAGACCTATACTCACTTTAGTCTGCATTGCAACCACAGCTACACCTGTGACTGCAGTACACTCTCATGGCCTCAATATGCCTCTGTGTGCATCCTGGGGGGAACATGCAGTGACCCTCACATAACACAAGTCATTGCCTCACAATGCACATATTATAATTAGTGATGAGCGAGCATGCTTGAATAAGGTGTTATCTGACCACGCTCGTGTGCTAACAAAGTATCTTTGGCGTCCTCTATACTACGCTCGAGTCCCTGCGGCTGCATGTCTCGTGGCTGTTCAACAACCACAGCACATGGAGGGATTGCCTAACAAGTAATCCCTGCTTGTGTTGTGGCTTTCGGACAGCCGCGAGACATGCAGCCGCGGCGACTCGAACATAGTATAGAGGACGCCAAAGATACTTTATCACACGAGCGTGCTCAGAGAACACCTTATTCAAGCATGCTCGCTCATTATATACACAAACTCCATTCTGAAATTGTCCCTGTCCTGATACTTCCGGACCCTGTACTCCAGTACTATGGATTTAACTTAATAACAACAAAGCATTGCACATGTAGTTCTCTTGATCATGGTTCCTGGGCCATTGGATATGTCTTGAGGCTCTTGCAGTTTAGCAGCAGGTTGTGATCTTGGCTTTGTATTGAGAAGACAATCTGTCTCGAACAGTTGCTGCCAAGTTACAAGCCTGTATGTAGTGGCAATACCACTCCTATTCACTACCTCTATTCGACATGGCAATCGCATCATCATCGGTGTCCCCCACCCCTCCCCCAGCATGGCAGAACCCGCAGGTCCTGAGACTCTGCCCAGTGAATTATGTCATGATGGGCTTCTGTGGATGTCATAATTTCAATGGAAAAATTGCAAAAATACATTCTAAAACAAGGCAAAAGACCCTGCCCATGCCAAGTCACCAAAACGGCACATAATCTGAGATTGTCAAAACAACTCACAAAAATGGGGGCCTATTCTACAAATTTAAAGAACTAGAAGATTGAAGTATATCTAAAAGATATAGTAAATATTTATAAAAGATATTGAAGAAAAAAATGTATTTAAAATTTGGTACATCGAACAAGGTGTCTATGATGGTATAGGTCACAAATAATAAATTGGTATCAAAACAGAATGTTGGTACCATTCAATATATATGGAGCGCCCCCACTGCCGCAGGGCCAAGGGGCACCCGGTATCGGGCCTCTGTGTCTCAGTTCTGGGGTTGTCACGGTGGCTAGGCCCGGTCCGTGGCCCTGCTGAGGGGCGTCCAGTGAAAGTTGAGAATGTGATGATGTTGTGGTGTGGTGCCAGTCGCGGTGAATAACGAGGACACCAGGTTGCAGTCTCTTTACCTCTTTACTGAAGGCTTCAGGATCCTCAGTCCGGAATACGGTTAACCGGGCTACCTGAGTCCGGCCGGTCCGATGGCACCTCCAGAGTTCCCTTTGCAGGTGGAAATCTGTGCCTACCTTCTAGCGCTTGTGTGTTGCAGTCCTTCCCTGCTGTGCTTACGGGATAGTCCTCACAACTGTTGTGTCTGTTTCTGAAGTTCCCTCACAACTCGATTATGATGTTCTTCTTCGTCCCCCAGATGATATGGCTAGGACGCACCCGTATGACGGGTAGGCTCGGAGGTCTTCCGGGACCCTAGAGTCGCTCCTCTCCAAATGTTGCCCCCTGTGTCTGCCTAGGTGATTTTGGGTGAGACAGCCCGCCTAGAACTGACTGTCCTGCCGTAGGTTTGAAGTAAGGCCTGGAGCTCAATACTTCCTCGGCGTGTCCGGCCACCGGCTGCGCGCCTCAGTAGGATGTTGCCTCGTCTTACAGCACGACTCCTACTGGTGTTTCTCCTTGTTGCGTTGATCTCGTTTCTCACTCAGCACAATAAACCTCGCTTCTTGTCCTTTCTTGGGGTACCGCCGCAATGAAGTGCAGGCGTGGTCCCGTAACGTTCTTTCTGTTCGCTAGGCCTCTGTCAGGATCCCACCCCTGACAGGGACCCCCCTGAATCTTCCCCTGCAACACCCTCTGCCACAGGATGTTGCCTGGTTCCAACCCAGTCAGCTTCTGTCTAACTTCCTATCTAACCCCCAGTTTTACCAGATTGTGAGGAGTGGCCTAATACATAGCACCCTTAGCTCCCCCTGGAGGCCAGACTGTGAAGTGTATTGGTGTCTGTGATACCTGGTCAGGTGAACTCCTTCAGTGCCATCAGACATACCATAGCCCCCCTTAGTGGCGGAGCATCAGTACTGCAACGACCAGGACTCTGGGGCGCTGCATATACTTGAAAGCTTTGTTGAATCCCCCTGAACGTTAATTAGTATATCCAGAACTTTACAAAAATACAAAAAATGCACTGAAGCACTAACAGGTATGTAATTGCAACTTATCTGCCTGTTGTGCATGGCACTGTTCTTCCCCAGCACAGAGCAGTCACATACCCCTCCTGCTAAGGATTCAGCTGACGCAACTTCCGTCATTCTGACTGACAGCTTCCCCAGTTAGGCAGCGGGGATCTGGTTGTCAATTGGAATGATGCTGGAAGTATCACCCCATCGACAGAGTGGAGCGGAAAAGAGGCCTCTGCTCCGTAGACGTGACAGCAGAGGCTTCTGAATCACCGGCAGCAGTAGTCTGTTCTGGAGAAGAACGGTGCCATGCTCAACAGGCAGGCGAGCTGCAATTACCTGCCTGTTAGTGCTTAGGTACATTTAATTAAAAAAAAAAGTCCCGGTTATACCCTTTTAGTGTTTTTAATCCTAAATGACAAGCTCAAATGAAATGAGGTAATCGGCTACATCAGACCTTGCAACAGTTGTCCGTTATGACTAAGACCTCACTAGTGCTATCCTCCCTTTTTTTTTTTCTCCATGATTGCACTCTTACCTATGACTGGCTATGTGGTTATTCACGTCTGATTTGGTTTCTCCTCCTGACCGAGTGGTCCGTCCAAATTTATAGACATGCCTAATATTAATCAGTTGGATCAAAATCAGCATTTCGTAGCTGTTCATTTGAACGTCCATGCATGTGGTCTGAAAATGTCAATGCAAAAGTAGAATGCCATTATGAAAGGAGCTGTCCAGAACTGAAACATTTGGCAACCTTTACTTGGGATAGAACCCCCCCACAGAGCTGATATTGTTGACCTAACACCCCCCTCCCCCTTCCCCAATCAATTGTTTCCAGGTCCCTTGGCCACTGGAGGTACAGCGTAGGCCACTGGAACACTGCCATTCAGTGACTATTTTCAAATTCAAAATATATTCCTGTATGACCTGCAATTCCCAGACTGTCTGAGGCTGTAATTTCTGGTCGAGACTCAGACACTTATAAGCTGTAACTTTGTGTTGTAAGACCTACAGTGAGTCCTGGCTATATAGGTTGCTGTCTCAGGTGTCCCAGTCTGTGCTTCCTTCCCCTGGGTCTGTTTTGCTCCACGTCCGATTTTGCTAGTTCCCCCGAGTTGATAAATGGCATTTCCCTAGGCCTATCTCAGACCTATTAAGACATTACATGGTCTGTGACATACTCCCATCTTAACCTGGCTTTAGAAGTGGCACTAGAACCGGTCATCTCCCGTTATAGCCAATACCTGCTAAGGAAGAAATAATTGTGTTTGGAAATTAGTTGGCGCACCAGCATAGTTTAAGGCTGTATTTTACTTGACTATGACTGCATGTTCATTACAAGGATGTTGGGCTCACATTGTGAGGGGAAGGGGATCCTCTAAGCCTCATATTCGGGTGGGCACACGGACACTCGCATTGGTGCAGGAAGGCATGTGGAAATCGAGGACAGATTAAGTGGGACCCAACAGGGATGAATGCAAGTAAAGCACAATATGTTTTGAAGGTGGAGCACACCAAACATAGATCTAGAGCAGTGTTTCTCAACTCCAGTCCTCAAGACCCACCAACAGGTCATGTTTTCAGGATATCCTTAGTATTGCACAGGTGAGAATTTCATCACCTGCTCAAGCATTAATTCCATCACCAATGCAGTGTTAAGGAAATCTAGAGTCTCAATCCCAAGACACATGGAGGTGTCTTAATAGGTCTGAGATAGGCCTAGGAAAATGTCATTGATCAACTCTAGGCAACTAGCAAAATCTGACACGGAGCACAACAGACCCAGGGGAAGGAAGCACAGACTGGGATACCTGGGACAGGAAGCCCTTTTGCAGGATATTGTTCCATTACTTTGAATAACTACTGTAGAGACGCTTCCACTTTCACAATTGGGGTTGACATGTCCAAACAGTCCAATGTGCATTCTGCTCAGATTGAACGTAATTGCCATGTTTGTCACTTGCCCACAATCTGACTGATCTTGCTTTAAACTTACTGAAGACAAAACGATTTCAGCTATTCTCACTAGCATTATAAAATGCTTGGTAATGCATCTCAAGGAAGGACTAGCTGACTATTTAAGGGGTTATATGGTACTGTTCTATTGATGGCCTATCTTTAGGATGGGTCATCAGTATCAGATTGGTGGGGTGCGACACTTGGCCACCCCTGCCGATCTGCTGTTTTTGGTGACTGTGAAAATTGGATGTGATCAGCTAAAGGATATGACAACATGGCTCCATCAAATGTATAATGGCTGCAGTAGGGTAGTTGCTGGGACTGTGTAGTTCTGCTCTGCAACTGGTCATATGTGGATGCTAGGACAGCTGATTGCAGCTTTACAGTCATGCATTAAGAAATTTTGAAAAATGGTGCTACCTCTTTGAGTTTTCATTTAGTGCTTGACGTTCCCCAAAGTATAGCATAGAAGAGAATAACCCTTTTTATTTGGGTCTATCTTCAGAAGTGCATTGCCTCCTGGCTTCCTGCTTGCCAGTGGTGGTAGTGCTCTTCATGATTGACAGTTTGGCCCAGGAACACGTCAGCTCTGCTGATCCAAACTGCTTTCTCAGATGCTCCTAGCAAGGAAATCTTTGCCTCTACAACATCAGAGGTGCATAGGTGCTCTTAATCTGTCCAGATCCTGCGATAGCTGCTATCGAAAAAGTTTATGGAGGGCTTAAAAACACAACTATCTCACAGAACTCTCCCATACACATAGGTACTTGTTTTACTGAACATTTCTGTGGTGTGCCACTGTAAGACATCTGATTTTTGGACTGCCTATCCGTTTTATCCCTTTGTTTTATAAGAGACAACCCATTGTCAGAGTTGGATGGGGAGAGGAGGGGCAGACAAATTAAACTGTCGGCAGAACCCTTTGATATTGGCAGGTTCAGTTTATGGTTTTCCTAATGTATCTGTGTTAGGGAGGGGAAGTCAACTGATGGGTCAAAAGCCAAAAAACCTCAAGCATGGCCACATAGGTAAGGCTTCCGTACATGTCCTAGCTAAAAGTCCATGGGATCCACCCAACATACTTTTTACTGTCTGACGGACGCCTTTATTCGTGTATCTGTAGGCTGTTCTGAGAAGGGTTTTCATTTGAAGGAAATAAACCTTCATATCTGAGGATTTCCGCTGTCTACAATGTTTTAAACATATCCTTTAACACATTTGTCTGAATATTTTAAGTTAACACAAAAGCACTGAGGTCTTTTGCATCTAAAGTGGTACGTTAAAATTCAGCAATATTTCCAAACGGATTTTTCAAGTCAACCACAGGCAAAAAAAAAGCATGTATGATTTAAAACATGTGTATTGCACATCTGTGGCCCAGTGCAAAAATAAAAAGGTAGTATACATTTTGCCAAAAGCTGCAGTGTTAAAAAGTGTTTGTAGACAAATGATCTGACGTACTGCAAATGTGTTAGGTATGGTGTATTCGTATTAAGAATGTCCTCAAAATGCAAGGTCTCTGGCTGTTCTTCTGATACCGATGCTCAGACTAAATATAGCCTCTTTTTTTTTTTTTTTTTCTGTAAAGCAATTTCTTGGGTGCATTATTGAAAGTAAAGTCCTCTATTTTTTAACTTTTTTAAACATTTCTTCAAATGTAAGTCTGTCCATATGACAGTCTTCCATTGATTTGGCAGCAGCTGATTTGAGGGTTGGAGAATTTGGACACTGTCATTGTCCGTTTTGAAGCAAACCTCTGCTATACAAAAGATGTAGAAAAGCTTGGACTTGCTGCCCTCATTCCCCATAATAACTGTAAAAGTGGTTTTCTCTAGTCACCTTCCACGACAGTCACCTTGGAGGATGTCTCCCCGCCCTAATGGGGGACAGGAACACAAAGAGGTTAAATAACCCTCCCCTTCCTGCTAACTCCAGTGTTTTTCCTGTCTCCCCAGTAGGGCATGAAGAGGTCCTTCAGGTGCTGTCGTGGCCGGTGAACGGAGCACCTGGAATCTCTTACCGCCGGGCAGCCGAGGTCGGGCGGTGATCCTCTCCTCCTCCATGTGCTGTGCTCCGTCTCCATCCTGGTGGTGGACTCGGGCCCTCCTTCCCGCCCCTCCCGCGCCTCTGTCTGGGGCAAAGTGGGGCGGTGACGTGCTGCCGGGGTCCTCGCTGAGCTCCCCGGCATCCTCCCTCTCCAGCGTCTGTGGAGTTCCGGGTTCGCGCGTCCGGATGTGACGTCATTGTACTTCCGGTTCGCGGCCTGGGGCTCTGCACTGGAACGTCCGCTGTGCCTGGTGTTCCACGAGGTCGGCGGCCACCGGCGGGAATCGCCGACCGGATAGGGTCATTCAAGCCTCCCTATGGACCGAAGGGGGAGGAGCACGCAATATCGCTGGGGACCACGGTACCTATATATCCTGGTCTGGGCCTCCAGGTAAGCGCTGTCTCTCTGTGACTGTATACAGCTGACCATGGACGGTGACAAACCCTCTGCTTCATCTGCGGATCCCAGCGTTCACCCTCCTGCCGTGAGTAGCAGGGCTGGTCCCTTTACTGTTCTGACATGTTGAAGGGTTATTTAGTATACCTCTCTCTTTTAGGGAGAAAAGGTGTCTGCCCCAAAGAATAAACCTAGCCTCACGTGTGGTGTTTGTGGCTCCCGGCTACCCTCCGCCTATAAGAAGACCCTATGTCAACCCTGTACGGATGACATAATACGTGCTGAACAGCCCTCCCTCCTGGACAGCATAAAAATCCTGATTAAACAGGAGGTACAATCCTCCATGGCGGCCTTCTCCCAACCTCAAGTATCCCATCCTCCCCCCTAAAAAGAGGAAGATGGCCCCAGTTAATACTGATTCTGACTCGGGTGAGGTGCATTCTTCTGAGTCGGGAGATGATTGGGAGAATGAGGGCTCCACATCCACCCCTAAAGCAGATGGAAAAAAAATACTATTTTTCCTCTGAAGATATGGATGAGCTAGTCTCCATAGTAAGGAGCACCATGGGGGTTGAGGAAATAGAGGAAAAACATTCCGTACAGGATGTAATGTTTGGGGGTCTGAGGCCCAAGCCTAAGAAAGGGTTCCCTATACACGAGAATATTCAAAATCTCATTCTCCAAGAGTGGACTTCCCCAGAGAAAGGCCTTAGTGTCCCTTCAGAATTTAAAAAACGGTTTCCCTTGGAGGGTGATAATTCTATTTGGGAGGTTCCCAAAGTGGACATTCAGGTCTCTAGTCACCAAAAAAAGTCCCTCCCATTTGAGGACTCTTCTCAATTAAAAGATCCGATGGATCGAAAGATTGAGAGTCACCTAAAGAAATCCTGGGAGTCCTCTACGAATCTTCTTAAGGCAAATATTGCTTCTACTTGCGTCACCAGGGCTCTGGTTCTTTGGCTTCGCAAATATCATCTCTCCCAGGGCACTTCCAGAGAGGAAATCCTGGATTCCCTTCCCCTTCTACAAAAGGCTTCGGGATTCTTAGCGGATGCTTCGGGAGAGTCCGTTTGTGTGGCCGCACGGTCCCTAGTCCTCTCAAATTCAGCCAGGAGAGCTCTCTGGCTGAAATCTTGGGGAGGCGATATTACCTCTAAGACAAAACTTTGTGCCATCCCCTTTCAGGGTTACCATGTGTTCGGGCCAATACTGGATGATATCCTGGATAAGGCTTCCTGAACAAAAAGTTACAAGAAAGCGGTTTTTTCGTTCCCCCCGGGACCAGTCCTCTCAGAAGGATTTCAGGGGAAAAGGAAAAACGGGTCGTTGGAGCTACCCAAAAGGGGGTAGAGGCAGGAACATCCTCGTGCCTCAGCAGCAACAGACTCAGGACAAACAGTGACTCTTCTGTCGGGGGCCGGCTCTCATGGTTTCTCACCCAATGGCGGTCCATATCCACGAACCAGTGGATCCTGCACACGATACAATTCGGACTAAAATTGGAATTCGAGAGCCCCCCCCATTGCCTGAGAATTACCCCGGAACAACCCCCAGACCTTCTCGACTCCTTTCTCCTTCTAATCCAGGAACTTCTGCGAGAGAAAGTGATCTCCCATGTACCCCAGCAGGATTTAGGCAGAGGTCATTATTCTCGCCTTTTCCTCATAAGGAAACCGCCCGGGAAATGCAGGCTGATCATAAATCTGAAACCCTTGAACCAGATCATCAAGTATCGGAGGTTCAAGATGGAGTCAGTCAAAACCGCAATCCCGCTAATTGGACAAGACTGGGTGATGGCAACAATAGACCTGAGGGACGCCTATTATCACGTTCCAATCCATCTGGATCACAGGAAGTTCCTCAGGTTCGCAATCTCCCACAACCACAAGATCTCTCACTACCAGTTCAATGTCCTTCCCTTCGGAGTATCCTTGGCCCCGAGAGTATTCTCAAAAATCATGAGGGAAACAGTCATTTTCCTCCGTCATCAGGGAATCTGCCTGGTCCCTTACCTAGACGATTTTCTTATCATAGCTCTTTCAACGTCGCAGCTGGATCAGGACGTATTAAAAACTCTGGATATTCTCGAGTCCCTGGGCTGGATCCTGAATCTCCTAAAGCCTGCCACAAGGAAGAAATTCCTGGGGATTCTCCTGGATTCAGAGAAAAGGATGTCCTTCCTTCCCGAAGACCGTCAGCACGACCTTTGCCAGAGAATCTCAAGATTCAAGCAACAAAGATCCCCAACTCTGAGGAAATCCATGTCTATTCTAGGGTCCCTAACTTCATGCATTCAAGCAGTATCCTGGGCCCAGGCACAAACTCGGACCCTCCAGACTCACGTTCTCCTACATTCTCGGAGGTATCAGAACACCCTGTCCAGGAGAATCCCTCTTCCCGGTCATGTGAAAGCAGCCCTGTCGTGGTGGCCAAAAGGCCGAAACCTTCGGCGAGGGGTAAGCTGGGATCAGCTCCCTCTGAAAGTGCTCCACACAGATGCCAGCCGAAGAGGTTGGGGTGCCGTGGTGGATCAATCATATTTTCAGGGCCTATGGCCCACAGACATAAGTTCCAGATCCTCCAATCTGAGGGAACTAAAGGCAGTAGAGGAAGCGCTGCTAGCTGCCTCACCTCTAATTCAAGGCCATCATATTCGTGTCTACTCCGACAACGTGACGACTGTGGCTTATCTTCGTCACCAGGGGGGCACAAAGTATACCAGTCTGAAACTAGTGGCAGCTCGGATATTTCTCTGGGCGGAGAAACACCTCCTTTCAATCTCCGCGGTTCATCTGAAGGGTTCGGACAACACCAAAGCGGAATTTCTCAGCAGGAAAGACATGCATCCTGGAGAATGGTGCCTGAATCAGGAGGTTTTCCTATCCTTAACCTCGAGATGGGGAAGCCCGGAGGTCGACTTGTTTGCGAATTCCCAAAATGCAAAGTCAGAAACATATTTCTCCCTCAGCCATGTGCAGGGTGCTCTGGGAATGGATGCGCTCATTCATCCATGGACCTTCAACTTGGCTTACGCCTTTCTGCCAATTCCGATGTTGTCAAAGACACTGCAGAAAATCCGGTCAGACAGAGTCACAACAGTCCTGATCGCCCCATTGTGGCCAGGATGGAGCTGGTACAGCACCTTGAGGGGAATGACTAAGGAAGGTCCCATTCTTCTTTCTCAAAGATCTGATCTCCTCTTCCAAGGACCCCTCCTTTATCCGGATCTCAAAAAATGGAATCTAGCTGCCTGGCTACTGAAACCAACATTCTAAAAGCCAGAGGTCTCTCAGATAGGGTTATCCAAACTCTCCAAAAGAGTAGGAAACCGGTGACTAACGTCATCTATAACAAAGTATGGAAGAAATTATCTTCCTGGTGTCTTCCCAGTGTCCCGGATCCCTTCCACCCCAACATCTATCAAATCCTGGACTTCCTCCAGAAGGGTTTAGATCTTGGACTTTCCCCGAGTACTCTGAAAGTTCAGGTATCGGCCCTCAGTTCCTTTTTTGACCAGGATCTAGATGGCCACCGCTGGATCAAATGATTCATAACTTCAGCTAGTAGACTTCGTCCTAGTCTCCCTAGTCGGATCCCTCCTTGGGATCTAAATTTAGTACTCAATAGTTTAACTCAACCACCCTTTGAGCCCTTGTCTTCTCTACCCCTTAAAATCCTAACACTTAAAACGGTGTTCCTAGTCGCTATTACCACAGCTAGGCGCGTAGGAGAATTGCAGGCCTTGTCAATTCAAGAACCTTTTCTATCCATAAATTCTGACAGCATAATCCTACGTCTAGACCCTGCCTTTATGCCCAAGGTCATTTCAGATTTTCATAGGGGTCAGGATGTGGTTTTGCCCTCATTTTGTCCAAACCCTTCCAACGAGAAGGAGGAAAACTTCCATACCCTGGATGTCCGCAGGGTAGTTCTCTATTACATGGAGCAGTGCCTTGCATATTCGGCCAAAGATCTCCCTCCGCCGATCTCTCTGAAGGCCCATTCTACCCGGTCGGTCTCCACATCATGGGCAGCAAGAAGAAACACCTCATCAGAACAGATAAGCAGAGCCACCACATGGTCTTCTGTTCATACCGTCACTAGACATTACAGGCTGAATTTCGACAGGGATCTGACCTTCGGCAGATGTGTTCTACATGCTGTGGTCCCTCCCTAAAGAAATTAACGTTGGTATATCTCCAAGGTGACTGTCATGGAAGGTGACTAGAGAAAATAGAATTAGTCTTACCGGTAATTCGGTTTCTAGGAACCTTCCACGACAGCACTAATTTCCCTCCCTATAGATATTTCTCTGGATGATGGCCAGAAAAAACACTGGAGTTAGCAGGAAGGGGAGGGTTATTTAACCTCTTTGTGTTCCTGTCCCCCATTAGGGCGGGGAGACATCCTCCAAGGTGACTGTCGTGGAAGGTTCCTAGAAACCGAATTACCGGTAAGACTAATTCTATTTTAGTGCACATACTATAGTAATGTCAAACTGCAAACCAGTGGATAGAACAACGTGTATCAGACACTAGTTTTATCTCAGCCAATCATGTTTGACTCTGAAACGCTGCAACATTTTCAAAATCCTCCGGAGACCAACCTGAACGAGTGACTTGTCGGAAAGGTGGGTCTACGTTGGCTTCTCATCTGTCCTGGTGTCAGACTTCTCCCTATACATGCACGCAGGAAGAGACCTGTCACTCGGGGTGAGCGGGCAGGAAAAAGCCCATCCTGTAGTGGATCTATCCTCGGCGGCTTTTAAAATTTGATCCACTGCAGTGTTTAAAAAAAAAAAAAACTTAAGTCAAACTTACACGGCTGAAATCATGCATCCAGTGCCCGATAACACGCTACCCCTGGATTGTGCAGCATGTATCTGTCAGGTCCTTTTTAAGGATATTTGCAGCAGAGTAATGATACAACAATGATTAGTAGTGATCAGTCCTGCGTGTGTGGGTGGCATTATTGCACCATGAAGTAAAGTAAGTAATAAATTATCTAATTTTAGAAGAATTGTATACCCACCTGCGGCTCGCCTCTGTATAATTCTTGTATCCGTGCACCCACCGCAGCAAGAACAGTCTGAGATAACATTGGTTTTGTGTGTGCATACAGCAGCCACTGTAAATGGGCAGAGCTGCTGTGTAAAGCATAGAAAAATGGAGCTGAATTACCACTGCCTAATGAGTCAGGATTTCCTAAAATCTCCTCCATTCTCAACTTTTTTGTTTTCTTATGCAACAAATTCATCAACATGGTACATGTTGTTGATGAATTTTGCACAAAGGAATATTTTTTTTTCCGTCAGTCTTTAAACATGTTTGTAATTTTAGTGCAAAAAGTCACATTTTGAAAAATGTTGCAAAAATCGCTGAGTTAGACTAGTACATTTAGAGACAAAGTTTTGCAACATTTCAAGTCACAAATGATGAATCTGGAGAAGACATCTGAAAACCTTTAAATCGTGCTCAGCATGACTAAATGAGGGGGAGTGATTTCAAAAGATGCAAATGGAAAGGTGAATAGGGTGTAAAAACAAGGCGCAAAATGCCGAAAATTAAACAAACAGGGCAAAAGCAATAATGAATCGGGCCCCAGGTTTTTCAAATCCCATCTGATTCTATTATTGATCATGAGGTTTTGTCATGTAAAATGTCAGTTTGATCTATTTTCTTTTAAGACCTAATAAAGTTAAACAACTTTCTAATCTATTTTTTGTTCAGTTCCTCAGTTTCTGGGCTCTTTGCTTTTATTTAATGAATAGAAATGTTCTTTACATGTAAAGCTTGAAAACTAAACATATGGGGGCTACAGTCTACTTTTCGTAACTAAACTGCACTGCTCAAAAAAATAAAGGGCACACTAAAATCCCACAGCCTAGACTAGATATCACTGAATATTTTCCAGTTGAAAATCTTTATTCATTACATAGTGGAATGTGTTAAGAACAATAAAACCTAAAAATTATCAATGTAAATCACAACTAATATCCCACGGAGGTCTGGAGTTAGAATGATGCTCAAAATCAAAGTGGAAAATGAAGTTACAGGCTGATCCAATTTCAGTGGAAATGCCTCAAGACAAGGAAATGATGCTCAGTAGTGTGTGGCCTCCACGTGCCTGTATGATCTCCCTACAACGCCTGGGCATGCTCCTGATGAGGCGGCGAATGGTCTCCTGAGGGATCTCCTCCCAGACCTGGACTAAAGCATCTGGACAGTCGGTGGTGCAATGTGACGTTGGTGGATGGTGCGAGACGTGTTCAATCGGATTCAGGTCTGGGGAATGGGCGGGCCAGTCCATGGCTTCAAATCCTTCATCTTGCAGGAACTACTGACACTCTAGCCACATGAGGTCTGGCATTGTCCTGCATTAGGAGGGACCCAGGGCCAACCGCACCAGCATATGGTCTCACAAGGGGTCTGAGGATCTCATCTCGGTACCTAATGGCAGTCAGGCTACCTCTGGCGAGCACATGGAGGGCTGTGCGGCCCTCCAAGGAAATGCCACCCCACTCCATTACCAACCCACTGCCAAACCGGTCATGCTGAAGGATGTTGCAGGCAGCAGATCGCTCTCCATGGCGTCTCCAGACTCTGTCACATGTGCTCAGTGTGAACCTGCTTTCATCTGTGAAGAGCACATGGCGCCAGTGGCGAATTTGCCAATCCTGGTGTTCTGTGGCAAATGCCAAGTGTCCTGCATGATGTTGGGCTGTGAGCACAACCCCATCTGTGGACGTTGGGTACTTGGACCATCCTCATGGAGTCAGTTTCTAACCATTTGTGCAGACACATGCACATTTGTGGCCTGCTGGAGGTCATTTTGCAGGGCTCTAGCAGTGCTCCTCCTGTTCCTCCTTGCACAAAGGCTGAGGTAGCGGTCCTACTGCTGGGTTGTTGCCCTCCTACAGCCCCCTCCATGTCTCCTGGTGTACTGGCCTGTCTCCTGGTAGCCTCTGGACACTACGCTGACAGACACAGCAAACCTTTCCACAGCTCGCATTGATGTGCCATCCTGGATGAGCTGCACTACCTGAGCCACTTAATGTGGGTTGTAGAGTCCGTCCCATGCTACCACGAGCCAGAAAGCATTGGTACTGAGATGTGATCTGTGGGTCCCCACCTGTAGAACCACTCCTTTATTGAGTGTGTCTTGATAATTGCCAATAATTTCCATCTGTTGTCTATTCCATTTGTACAACAGCATGTGAAATTGATTGTCAAACAGTGTTGCTTCCTAAGTGGACAGTTTGATTTCACAGAAGTTTGATTTACTTGGAGTTATATTCTGTTGTTTAAGTGTTCCCTTTATTTTTTTGAGCAGTGTATATCGGGAGAGGTGGGGGGGGGTCACCCTGTACACATTAGATTGTTGGGCGGGGTGGTGGGTGGGTTCTGTACATAATAGATTGTTGGGCGGGTTCTGTACGTAATAGATTGTTGGCTGAACCTGTATGTTGGTGGGTTCAGCCAACGTTTGTTCAATCTCAGGCACCACCTTTTCAATCCCTATATTCCCCCCCTCCCCCTAGTAAAAGAACATCTATACTCTCCGTTCCAGTGGTGTTGGCACTGGCTCTCCCATGGGTCGTGTGATATTGTCACGCGATCCCTGCCACAAATCAGCCCCTTCACTCACTTCCTCCAGATATATGTGATTTGTCCAAAGATTGAGAGAATGACGCAGCCACTGATTGGCCTCAGGGATTGCGTAACATAACAATGTTGTGATCCCTGAGAGAACCAGTAGCGACACCGCTTCAATGGCATTTACACCATAAGTAACTTTAGGTGTTGTTTTGCAAAAGGAGAAACCTAGGGATTGAGAAGGCGTCCACTTCATGGACAATCCCTTTTAAATGTGATTTACATGTTTGCATTAAAGGCTACTTTATTGCCTTACATGTTTGACAGCACAAAATTAAGATTTGTCTACATTTCTTTTACATCACACCCAGTGCCGGACTGGAACCAAACCTGTAAGAGAAACTGACAGTGTGAATTTCAAAAACACACTGCTGGTCAGTTTATGCTGTAAAAAAACAAAAAACAAAAACAAAACAGTGGCCGTGAGATTTCTAGAAATCCCATCTACTTCACTGGAACTGTAAAGCTAGGTTCACAGGGTATTCTGTTTAACGGATCCATTAAATGGATGCGCTAACAATGTGTCTCAAATTGTCTTATTTTTTGCGATCGCACTAATGCATACGTTAACGCATGGTTGTATTGCGTCGGCATGTGTTGGCAATAGAGTTCAATGCACAGCGAACGCTTCCGTTCACTGTGTATTCGCCGTAACGTATCTGGAAACACAGTAGTCCGCGTTCGAAGGTGCGTCACCAAGTAATGGACCATCGCTAACGCATGCCGATTTTGACTTGCGTTAGGATGCGTTACTCTAATTGAAGTCTATGGGTGCGTTAACGGACCCGTTACATAGCGTTAGGCTAGGTTTACATCACATTAGGGCATTCCGTTTAACGGATCCGTTTCTAAGCGGCACTAAGATTAGTTTTTGGCTTGTTTTTTTGCGATGCAAAAAAGCATTGTGCGATCTTAAAGCGAACCTGTCACAGGGTTAGGCAGGTATGAGTTGCGGCCACCACCTTTCAGGGCTGATATACAACATTCTATAATGCTGTATATCTGCCCACAACCCGACCTGTAAGGGAAGAAAAGGAGCTTTTATTACAGTGGGGAAAAAAAAAGTATCTAGTCAGCCACCAATTGTGCAAGTTCTCCCACTTAAAAAGATGCGGCCTGTAATTGACGACATAAGTAGATCACAACTATGAGAGTCAAAATGCAAAATAAATCGTTCCAAATCAGAGAAGGTGATTTTCTGGATTTTTCTCAATTTATGGTGGAAAATAAGTATTTGGTCACCTAAAAACATGCAAGATTTCTCGCTCTCACAGACCTGTCACTTCTTTAAGAGGTAGTAATGGCACCTGTTTGAGGTTGTGGACAGGTGTCTTTTATACTGATAACAAGTTTAAACAGTCACACTACAGACTCCACTATGGTGAAGACCAAAGAGCTGTTGAAGGACACCAGAAACAAAATTGTAGCCCTGCACCAGGCTCGGAAGACTGAATCTGCAATAGGCAATCATCTTAGTGTGATGAAATCAACTGTGGGAGCAATAATAAGAAAATGGAAGACATACAAGACCACTGATAATCTCTCTCGTTCTGGAGCTCCACATAACATCTCACCCCGTGGGGGCAAAATGATCACAAGAACAGTGAGCAAAAATCTCAAAACTACACGGGGGACCTAGTGAATGACCTGCATAGAGCTGGGACCACCGTAACAAAGGTTACCATCAGTAACACACTACGCCACCAGGGACTCAGATCCTGCAGTGCCAGACGTGTCCCCCTGCTTAAGTCAGTACATGTGCGGGCCTGTCACAGGGTCCTTCTCCGGTACCACACAATCAACAGAGCAAGAGAATAGTCAACAATTCCAAGACCTTTATTTAGGCAAAACACGAAAGGTCCATATATACGATCCATCACACAAAGGATAAAATATTCCAGAACACGGATGCATTTCAGTAACAGGATAAAAGTCCAACAATCCAGCACAGAGGATAACAGTCCATATTCCCTTCTTTCTCTCTGATATGCTCTTCACATCATGGTTCCACATCAGACTGATCTCTGTGTCTCACCTCCCTGATATTTACAAATCTCCCCCCTCATTCACAGGCCAGGAGGGGGAAGGTCTCAGGGGCTCATTGTTTCAACAAGCTAGGTCAACATATCATTAGCATATTAGCAAACGACATTATTCACTGATCCTGTGGAGAGATAACAATACAGAACTGTGGGGAGAATATCAGATGGCAAATAACAACTCATCCTACAAGATACAGTAACACCATGATAGTCAGTAAAATAGAAATATACACAAAAATGATACCCACATAGCATATCACACCATCACAGGGCCCATCTGAATTTTGCTAGAGGGCATTTGGATTATCCAGAAAAGTATTGGGAGAATGTCATATGGTCTGATGAAACCAAAGTAGAACTGATTGGTAGAAACAACTCGTGTTTGGAGGAGATTGGATGCAACTCAGCATTCTAAGAACACCATACCTACTGTGAAGCATTGGTGTGGCAACATCATGCTTTGGGGCTGTTTCTCTGCAAAGGGACCAGGATGAGTGATCTGTGTACATGAAAGAATGAGTGGGGCCATGTATCGTGAGATTTAGAGTGCAAACCTCCTTCCATCAGCAAGGGCATTGAAGATGAAACCTGGATGGGTCTTTCCGCATAATGATCCCAAGCACACTGCCAGGGCAACGGAGTGACTTCGTAAGGAGCATATGAAGGTCCTGGAGTGGCCTAGCCAGTCTCTAGATGTCAACCCCATAGAAACCTTTGGAGGGTGTTTAAAGTCCGTGTTGCCCAGCGACAGGCCCAAAACATCTCTGCTCTAAAGGAGATTTGCATGGAGGAATGGGCCAACATACCACCAACAGTGTGCGCCAACCTTGTGAAGACTTACAGAAAACGTTTGTCCTCTGTCATTGCCAACAAAGGATATATAACAAAATATTGAGATGAACTTTTGTTAATGACCAAATACTTATTTTCCACCATAATTTGCAAAATAAATCTTGCCAAATCAGACAAGGTGATTTTCTGGATTTGTTTACATTTTGACTCTCATAGTTGTGGTCTACCTATGATGTCAATTACAGGCCTCTCAGATCTTAAGTGGGAGAACTTGCACAATTGGTGGCTGACTAAATACTTTTTTTTTTTTCTTCTCCCCACTGTATACTTCCCTGCGGGGCGGTCCGGTCCGAGGGGTGACATTACTTTTTCTTGGTCCGGCTCCTCCTTTCTTCTTACGATCGCCATCCTCCTTCTTTGTTCGTGTGGATGACTCGTCGCTATGTTATCCACACAATCTCCCCAGCATAGCGCTCCTGTGCAGGCGTACTTATCTGCCTTTAAATACATACGACACATTAAAACTTTTTTTTTTTTCTTTCCTGTTGAGGGCAGAGCAAAGTACTGCAGTCCTCAAGCACCAGGGCTCTCTGACTTTTCCTGATGCCTGCGGGCTGCAGTACTTTGCTCTGTCCTCAACAGGAAAAATAGATGTTTTAATGTGTCAAATAGGGGTCCAGCTTGTAGTCCAAACTTGGCTTACCGGGGGTAGTGGTGATGAAGCAGGGTCACAGCAGACAGGGTCGCTGCTACAGGAAGCTGGCTGCAGCAGGAGCTGGGCAATGCTGTGGGCCCTGGACTGGGAGGAGGGGTTGTCCCAGAAGTGGGCTTTATAAAAATGTCCGCAGTGTGGACAGGAGCAGAATCCCTGCTCTACACATTGCTCTCTTGGTGGTGGGCTTCAGGAAAATGGCCACCGCTGCAGCGCATGCGCAGATTGAGATCTCGGCTCGTCATTGCGCTGGCTTCCTGCAGCAGCAATCCTGCCTCCTGTGACCTTGGTTCGGCCACAACCACCCATTTCCCTGGTAAGCTACATTCAGACTATAAGATGCACCCCCATTTTCCTCCTAAATTTGGGGGAGAAGTGCATCTTACAGTCCACACAATACAGAATAGAAACATGCACTACTTCTGAACCAAATACTGAATGTGTGAATATGGCCTAAGCGTCCATATGGAGTATGGGAAATCTTCAAAACTAAGTGTAATAAACTCTCAGCTGTGGAGTTAGACACTGTTTTAGCCCCTGGGGATTCCCTGGTGTCACAACCCAGCTGTCGGATGACCCAGAAAAGGGGATGCTTCCCTTTCCCTAACACTAGGGGGGCGCCGTAGCTCACCGTACTCCCTGGAATACATCTGACAGTGAAGGCAAGGGTGGAGGCCCTGGCATCTTATCTTGAGTTAGCCTTCAATCTGTTCTCTTCCCCTACCCAGGGAAGAGGGGCACTACTGTGCACCATAGTACACCAACCCGACAATGCAACGCAAACAAGGGTTAACAGAAAACTCTAGGCATATTCACTCACATATAACAGAGGAATGCATGGAGGTAGGGGAATAAACAAAAAGAGAAGGATAGGGAATTAGAACACATAGAAATCAAGCAACAGTCACTGATAACTCCTTCAACTCTCCTTATATGAACTCCTCTCCCTCCGTTAGACATACAGCAAATGCTAGCTCTGACAAGGATTTGTAACAGAGCCCAGATTATAAAAGGGAAAGGAGTGGCTAGCCGATGTGAGCTGTGAGCACAGGGATTTCCAACATGGCCAATTTTCCTTCTGGCAGAACAGGGGTTAAAGGGACTCTGTCACCTGAATTTGGAGGGAACAATTTTCAGCCATAGGGGCGGGGTTTTCGGGTGTTTGATTCACCCTTTCCTTACCCGCTGGCTGCATGATTGGATTGAAGTTCATTCTCTGTCCTCCGGAGTACATGCCTGCACAAGGCAATCTTGCCTTACGCAGGCGTGTACTATGGAGGACAGAGAATGAACTTCAATCCAATATTGCAGCCAGCATGCAGCCAGCGGGTAAGGAAAGGGTGAATCAAACACCCAAAAACCCCGCCCCTATGGCTGAAAATTGTTCCCTCCAAATTCAGGTGACAGAGTCCCTTTAAAATGAAGTGCTTCTTTTCAGTGCCGGAGTAGGAGCAATCGGATGCTGCGATCTTCTGGCTGCACACTGTTGTGGTAACCCCATGACAGTAACCTTGGGTTTCAATTCTGCACCTTTCTCTAAGATACCGGCTAGTGAGCTTAAAACTGTGGCATGGGGCCTGGTTGATAGTATTTCCACCCCTTTTGTAAGTATACAACCACTACCTACTTGTGGTTCTCCAGCTGACGCTTGCATTTTGGATTAAGGCAGGGTGATCCAGTTTGACCTATTTTTGGTCATGGAATGTAAGGAGCTATGATGGAGGCATAATCAATTTATTTTCCTAGAAGCTTTGGATATTAATCTTCCTTAATTTCTGCAGCGTACTACCTAATGCGAGTAAGAAGACTGGATCTGGCTTTTATTTTCTGTACATGTTTAGTCTAGTAATGAACCCGACACTTTGGCTGATATTGAGGAGCAGCAAATGTGATGTATCATCCATATAATAAAATATTAGCTGGCAGCGTTATCCGTTGTACATTTACTGTGACCAGTTTTTAATCTCAGAAGCTGTGTTACCATTTAGATGTATGATCTGGTGTAAATTTATATAATGTATTGGCCTTCACCCTTCCCCAGCATTCACCACTTACATCCCAGGAGAAGCTGATTCAATGGTGCCTTCACTTGTGGTTCTGTGCAGAAAATTAAATATTTCTAGCATATCTTATATATTTTTTTGTTTCATGTCAAAACATCCAGTGGCTTCCAATTGACTATTTGATTTGGCCTAACTAACGTCTAAGCTCTCATATTACTCTAGGTAAGCATACTGTATAACAAGCAATCTGTAACGTACGCGCACATCTGTTAATTCAATTGTGTCACACAGCGAGATCTCATACAAAGTTCAGTCCATATTTGAGTAGACTAACGCCAGCGCTAGCATCCACTCGAGCACCAGGATATTATGTTATAATTGCAATTGCTATATATAAACAGCTGTCTCTGCCGTCTGGATGTTAACTCCTTCAGGACTGGCTAATTTTACATTTTAGAGGGGTCTTCTCAAGTTATTACATTGCTTTAATTTGTTAGCATGAAAATAAGCACACTTGCAATTGACTTTTTTCGATCTGCTGTCATTCTCTTGCTGTGAGAGCTTTTATCTTTCATAGTGTACAGCTGGTTTCCATGGTCTGCCTCTAGTGTCTTACCAGACCCTGGCCGAGAGAGTGCGCAATATTAACATTCCAAGAGAGGAATAAACTACTCTAACGTACCAACCACCTCTCCAGCCCATTCATTTCTCTACAGTATTTATATAATGTTAAACATGGGTAACTTTTTGTCTCATTGTTGCGCTATGCGAATGTGTCCTTTGTATCTCTTTGGGATTAACCTGTTATATCTTAATTTGCAGCCAGGATTACTCATCGAACAATCTAACTTTCCATGACCTTTGGCTCCAGAGACTATTCACTACTAGGGACTAAAGGCAAGAGGCTGACTTTCCTTTTTGCTGTTGCAGGTATGTAAAAAATGTTTTCAGTTTCAATCTCCAATTCTATTGTCACAATGACTGTCTTCCTTTCCAAAATCTTTCACCCAGAGGCATAGCTAGAGGTTTAGCTTTGGGGGGGGGGGCGACACATTTGAGTGGGCACCTGACAAGTTGCTTACAACTATGGTGGTACACTCTACTCTTGGGTATAGGAACAAATAACACACAAAGCAACCATATATGTATGAATAGATCTTAAAGAAAAAATGGATGGAGTGTTATAGATGTATAGTACGGTAGCTATAATGGGTGAATGGCAGACCATTCGGATCAACAACTGGTGTACAAAGAGGACAAACCGAACATGGTCATAAAAAAATTAGGAGGACAAAAATTAAGGTATATAAAAGACAATGTTTGAGACAGTGTAAAAAAGAGAGGCAATGTATGGCACAAAAAGTACCTGTAACGACCAAAACGAGGTCAATTGTGAGAACTGGTAATCACATGGAAAACGTTTTATTTTTTTTTGTACTACTCATTTATGTGATTGATTAGTCATTTTTCACATGTATATTCAAGGTGCTCACGATAGTGTGTATAGGTTACTCAAGGGACCAGGTGCATGAAAGACCATGGGTCAGTTCCGATGTGAATTAGGACATAAATGTTAACGGAAACTGGGGAAACAGTGGATCTAATGCATGGATAATAATGCAAATTAAAGGTAATACCACTGTGGGTGTAGATGAATAATGGTGTAAAACACATTAAGTATAAGAAACACACAATCTAATAGTAATGACTTGCCCCGGTGTTGTACTGAATGACTAAATAAACATGACAGTATTAAAGACTCATAGCTGGATTTTTCCAGCGCAGGCAGGCAGGTGGGTGGAAGCAGTAATGCCCCCCGACGCGCGTTTCAGAATGAATCCTTCGTCAGGGGTCACAATTGACCTCATTTTGGTGGTTGCAGGTACTTTTTGTGCTTCATGTGCCATACATTGCCTATTTTTTTGTTACATTGTCTCAATAAACATTGTCTTTTATATACCTTAATTTTTGTCCTACTATTTTTTTTTTTTTTTTTTCATGACAATCATGTTTGGTCTGCCTCTTGGGTATAGGGCAGTGATTTCCAAATTCCAGTCCTCACGGCCCCCAACAGATGTCCCAACAGCTACCCTATATACAACGTGATTGGCCCACAGTCCCCCTACAAGTTATATTAGAGGTTGTCCACTACTTTATCATTAATGACCTAGGTTGCACATCGTTCTGCCCAGGACTCGTCCAGTGCATTATTTTCCCGCACACCTAAAGCGATCTTCAGCCCACAAAACAGATGACTGTACTGCATGGAGAACATTTCTGCCTACTCTACTGCAGGGCTTAGCTGTGCCATGCACAGTAGCAATGCTGTTGCTTTGATGTTTGAGGCGCACCAGAATTATCCCAAAATGTTTGTGTTTTTAATTTACTGTTAAAGGGAACCTATCACCCCGTTTTTTAAATATTCGATAAAAATAGTGTGAAATAGGGGCAGAGCTGGGCTTTACATTAGTGCCTTTTTGGTGCCTTTACACCCCCGTTAGGCTGCCGAAATACCTTTGTGAAGTGGCCGTTTTGTCCTGTCACTCAAGTTGGTCAGGTCGGATGGGCGTGGTCACAGCGCTGTTTCTCCCCCAGATCAGGCTCATTACGTTGGTGGCGTAGTGGTGTGCGCATGTCCAAGGTCCCGAATCCTGCACAGGGGTGTGAAAATAGCAGCGATGTCCGTTATTCCATTGGTGGTCGGTGGGCGCGGCCATCTTGCTTTGGCCGCGCGTGCGCAGAAGCGGCGCTCTGCTGGCCGCGGCTTCAGGAAAATGGCCGCGGGCATCCGCGCGTGCGCAGATGGCTATCGCGGCGGCCATTTTCGTAAAGCCGAGATGCGAACTCTGCTTCACGAAAATGGCCGCCGCGATAGCCATCTGCGCACGCGCGGATGCCCGCGGCCATTTTCCTGAAGCCGCGGCCAGCAGAGCGCCGCTTCTGCGCACGCGCGGCCAAAGCAAGATGGCCGCGCCCACCGACCACCAATGGAATAACGGACATCGCTGCTATTTTCACACCCCTGTGCAGGATTCGGGACCTTGGACATGCGCACACCACTACGCCACCAACGTAATGATGAGCCTGATCTGAGGGAGAAACAGCGCTGTGACCACGCCCATCCGACCTGACCAACTTGAGTGACAGGACAAAACGGCCACTTCACAAAGGTATTTCGGCAGCCTAACGGGGGTGTAAAGGCACCAAAAAGGCACTAATGTAAAGCCCAGCTCTGCCCCTATTTCACACTATTTTTATCTAATCTTTAAAAAACGGGGTGATAGGTTCCCTTTAAGTTGTATATAGTTAATTGTTTTTCTTCAACCATATTTACTTTCTATCCATTTAAACTGCAGAATGGGAAGTTCTAAATACATATTTAGATATGTACAACCACAATAACTGATCCAATCCGCCCACCTGATCCCAACTGACGATCTACTGGATAAGACTCATAAAAAAAAACTTTACACATTTGCATAAGCATCTCCCCCCCCCCCCAAGAAGAAAAAAACTACATTAAAAAAATTGAAACCCTTTAAAAAATATATTAATCAGATCCCTGCAGTCACACCACACACGATAGATCCAGATTTCTGCAGGGTCTAAAAGCCATAACTGGTAATATTGGTGAAAAGCAGGAAAATGGCAAGTACTGCCACCAGAAGCCAGAGGGACAGGACATCCTGTAAGTTACTAATTTCTTAGAATTACTGACTATATCCTTGGCTTTGGCATAAAGCCGATATGAATATCATTTAGTGTAAAATTGTAACATCAAATACCTAAGAACATAACTGCATCCCTGATACTTAAAGAAAGAGGCGTTTTTATATTTGAATGAACAGGCAACAGAAGACTAGTGTAAGCTGCCGACTACAATTTTACTAAAACCCAATTTTATAGATCCTTTAAGTAATGTGCCACACTAAAGATAATAAAATGTAATATTTATTAGAAAATAATTCATGAAACAATATATCATGTTAAAATATATATCTACCAAAGAAAGGCATATGCCTTTAAGCAGATCTCTAGGAGAAAGTGTCTATTTTGGAAAAAACTTACATGTGTGTATATCCTATAAAAACTACATGTACAGCACAATGAATATACCAAAAGGAAGACAAAAGTGTAAATAAAAGTGATAGAAACCCACACATTTCCGTAAGTGGCTGTACCCTGGCTCGCGTTTTACACTCTGCTTTCTTAAAGAGAATCCCTACTTACACTGTCTACCCTTCCATGTGTTCATTGTGCTGTGTATATATGTATGGCATAGGATTAGAAATGGATAAATGTCTTATAGATGCCTCTCCATTAGTAAGCTGTGGGCTTGATGTCACCAAACAATACAAAGGTGACATCAACCCTACAAATATGAACCCCACTTGCCACCGTTACAGGGCAAGTGGGAAGAGCCGGACAAAGTGCCAGAATTGGAGCATCTACTAAATGTGCCTGCTGTGGGCTTCTATTTTTAGGCTGGGAGGGTCAATGTCAATGGCCCTTTACCAGCCCCCAGCTGTCTGCTTTAGCTTGACTGGTTGTCAAAAATGATGGGGGGGGGGCCACGCCGTTTTTTTTTTTTCTTTTACATTTATTTAAATATATAAATAAAATTGTGTGGGGACCTCTCTATTCTTGATAAACAACCTTGCTAAAGCTGATAGCTGAAGGTTGCAGCACGCAGCTGCCAGTTTTGTCTGGCTGGCTATCAAAATACATGTGAAGCCATGTAATTTTTTAAAATTTTTATTTATAGCACAGGTACTGGCTGAATACTCCCATCAGCCACCGCCTGCTGTCACTGTTAGCGACAGCAGGCGTAGGCTGATGGGAGTAGTATTCCCATCAGCTGACACCTGTGACCGCAGGTAAAATTTTGACAGCTAGGGAGCCGCAGAGCTAAAACATCTGACAGCAAGGGAGCCACAACACTCCGACTGGCAGTAATGATCTTTCAGCCAATCAGAGGCAGTGTTTGCCGGGCTGTCATGCACATTACAGTGTGGCAAACACTGGGTGTTAGGGCCCCCCATTCATGTGAATAGGGTTTGGGTACTGTTCTGGTAACCAAACTTTTTTTTTTTTTTTTTAACTTCTGCCGAATCTGCCAGACCCGAACATCCAGGGGTTTGCCCATTAGTTATATGATATATATTATAATACTGTTTATTTTCGTGGAATAAACTATTAAGTCACCAAACTAACGAGCATTTTACTCCTTACGACCTTTTGTACTCTTCTAAACGTACCATTGCTGCTATTGTAATGTGCAGCAGTACACATCCAGGTCAGAAGTCTAACGTGTATCTGCCACATGTGCCCATATCTTCTGCCTTTGTTTTTCTAATGAGTGGTGGTCCTGGCTCTTGCATCTCCACTGATTAAAACCTTTAGGCTACGTTCCCACCAGGAGCTTTTTGGTGTGTTTTTTTTTTCCAAAAAAATTTGCAGCGTCAAAAACTCATCGTGAGAACATAGTCTTAACATGTTTCTGTCGCATGCCAAGGTTTTCTGAAAGTGTAGCTACATTTTAAAGGGAATAGTTTTTAATCTGGGGGGTATATACAGTGCCTTGTGAAAGTATATGGGCCTCTGGAACTTTTCAACCTTTTCCCACATATCATGCTTCAAACATAAAGATATCACATGTAAATTTTTGGTGAAGAATCAACAAGTGGAACACAATTGTGAAGTTGAACGAAACTTGTTGTTTATTTTAAAATTTTGTGAAAATTCAAAAACTGAAAAGTGGGGAGTGCAATATAATTCGGCCCCTTTACTTTCAGTGCAGCAAACTCACTCCAGAAGTTCATTGTGGATCTCTGAATGATCCAATGTTGTCCTAAATGCCTAATGATGATAAATAGAATCCACCTGTGTGTAATCAAGTCTCCGTATAAATGCACCTGCTCTGTGATAGTCTCAGGGTTCTGTTTGAAGCACAGAGAGCATCATGAAGACCAAGGAACACAACAGGCGGGTCCGTGATACTGTTGTGGAGAAGTTTTAAAGCCGGATTTGGATACAAAATGATTTCCAAAACTTTAAACATCCCAAGGATCACTGTGCAAGCAATCATATTGAAATGGAAGGAGTATCATACCACTGCAAATCTACTAAGACCCGGCCGTCCCTCTAAACTTTCATCTCAAAAAAGGAGAAGACTGATCAGAGATGCAGCCAAGAGGCCCATGATCACTCTGGATGAACTGCAGAGATCTACAGCTGAGGTGAGACGGTCTGTCCATAGGATAACAATCAGTCGTACACTGCACTAATCTGGCCTTTATGGAAGAGTGACAAGAAGAAAGCCATTTCTAAAAGTTTTCCATAGTGTCATTTAAAGTTTGCAACAAGCCACCTGGGAGACACACCAAACATGTGGAAGAAGGTGCTCTGGTCAGATGAAACCAAAATCGAACTTTTTGGCAACAATGCCAAACAATGTTTGGCGTAAAGGCAACACAGCTCATCATCCTGAACACACCATCCCCACTGTCAAACATGGTGGTGGCAGCATCATGGTTTGGGCCTGCTTTTCTTCAGCAGGGACAGGGAAGATGGTTAAAATTGATAGGAAGATGGATGAAGCCAAATACCGGACCATTCTTGAAGAAAACCTGTTGGAGTCTGCAAGAGACCTGAGACAGGGACGGAGATTTGTCTTCCAACAAGACAATGCTCGCAAACATAAAGCAAAATCTGCAATGGAATGGTTCACAAATAAACGTATCCAGGTGTTAGAATGTCAAAGTCCAGAGCTCAATCCAATCAAGAATCTGTGGAAAGAGCTGAAAACTGCTATTCACAAACGATCTCCATCAAACCTCACTGAGCGCGAGCTGTTTGCCAAGGAAGAAAGGGCAAGAATTTCAGTCTCTCGATGTACAAAACTGATAGAGACATACCCCAATGTTGTGAATTTGGATTCTGGGCTCCCCCGGTGGCCGCTTGTGGAATTGGACTTGTCATCCTCTTTCCTGTTTCACCTGGTTCCATCAGTAGTGGGTGTCGCTATTTAAGCTCATTTCTCTGGTGGTTTCTTGCCGGTCAACAATGTTATCTGATGCCTCTCAGTGCTTGTTCCTGCTTCTGACAACTACTAGATAAGTTGGACTTTTGTCCATGTTTCATTTTGCCTATTTGTTCCAGTTCACAGCTGAAGTTTTGTTACTGTGTCTGGAAAGCTCTCGTTGATCAGGGATTGCTACTCTGGCGTTATGAGTTAATGCCAGAGTTTAAGGTAATCTCTGGATGGTGTTTTGTTAGTGTTTTTCTGCTGACCATGAAAGTATACTATCTGTCTTCTGCTATCTAGTAAGCGGACCTCAAATTTGCTAAGACTATTTTCCTGCTGCGTTTGTTGTTTCATCTGAACTCACCGTCATTATATGTGGGGGGCTACTGTCTTCTTTGGAATATTTCTCTAGAGGTGAGCCAGGTCTTATATTTCCCTCTGCTAGCTATTTAGGTCTTAGGCCAGAGCTGGGCATCTAGCAATAAATAGGAAATGCTACCTGGCTATTTCTAGTTGCGCGGCAGGCTTAGTTCATGGTCAGTATAGTTCCATCTTCCGAGAGCTTGTCCCTCTATAGGCTTGCTATGATCTCTGCCCGCAGAGATCATGACAGTTTGACCGGCCCATAAAGTGTTAAAGACCCAGGTTGAGAAAGGAGAGTTATTAGAAGTCTGCTGGAATTTCTTTTTTTTTTTTTTTTTTTCCTCCAGTTTGCCTTGCTGCAGTCTTTTTTCTCTCTCTCCTCCTAATCTCTGTATTGCTCTGTGTGCACCTGACGATAATGGATCTTCAGAGTGTAACTGCGGGTTTGAATAATCTCATCACGAAAGTACAAAATTTACAAGATTTTGTGGTACATGCTCCAGTATCTGAGCCGAGAATTCCTTTGCCGGAGTTCTTCACAGGGAATAGAGCTAGCTTCCAGAATTTCCGAAATAATTGTAAGCTTTATTTGTCCCTGAAGTCTCGTTCAGCTGGAGACCCTGCTCAGCAGGTTAGGATTGTGATTTCCTTGCTCAGGGGTGACCCTCAAGATTGGGCCTTCTCATTGCCAGCAGGGGATCTTGCGTTGCGCGATGTGGATGCGTTTTTTCTGGCCTTGGGTTTGCTTTATGAGGAACCTCATTTGGAACTTCAGGCAGAAAAAACTTTGATGGCACTATCTCAGGGGCAAGACGAAGCTGAGGTTTACTGCCAAAAATTCCGTAAATGGTCTGTGCTTACTCAGTGGAATGAGTGCGCCTTGGCGGCAACTTTCAGAGAAGGTCTCTCTGATGCCGTTAAGGATGTTATGGTGGGGTTCCCTGTGCCTGCAGGTCTGAATGAGTCCATGACAATGGCTATTCAGATTGATAGGCGTCTGCGGGAGCGCAAACCGGTGCACCATCTGGCGGTGTCTATGGAAAAGACGCCAGAAAGTATGCAGTGTGATAGAATTCTGTCCAGGAGCGAGCGACAGAATTTTAGACGGAAGAATGGATTGTGCTTCTATTGTGGGGATTCTACTCATGTTATATCAGCATGCTCTAGGCGTACAAAGAAGCTTGATAAGTCTGTTTCCATTGGCACCATTCAGTCTAAGTTTATTTTGTCTGTAACCCTGATTTGCTCTTTGTCATCCATTGCCACGGACGCCTATGTTGACTCTGGCGCCGCTCTGAGTCTTATGGATTGGTCCTTTGCCAATCGTTGTGGTTTTGATTTAGAGCCTTTGGAGACTCTTATTCCTCTGAAGGGGATTGACTCCACCCCATTGGCTAATAATAAACCACAATACTGGACACAAGTAACCATGCGTATCAATCCGGATCACCAGGAGATTATTCGTTTCCTGGTGCTGTATAATTTACATGACGATTTGGTACTGGGATTGCCATGGTTGCAGTCTCACAATCCAGTCTTGGACTGGAGAGCAATGTCTGTGTTGAGCTGGGGATGTAAGGGTATTCATGGGGACTTACCTTTGGTTTCTATTTCGTCGTCCATTCCCTCTGAAGTCCCTGAGTTCCTCTCTGATTATCAAGACGTCTTTGACGAACCCAAGCTTGGGTCGTTACCTCCGCACCGTGAGTGCGATTGTGCCATAGATTTGATACCGGGTTGCAAATATCCAAAGGGTCGTTTGTTTAATCTGTCTGTGCCGGAACATGCTGCTATGCGGGAATATATAAAGGAGTCTTTGGAAAAGGGACATATTCGTCCATCTTCTTCTCCCTTGGGAGCTGGGTTTTTCTTTGTCTCAAAAAAGGACGGCTCTTTGAGACCATGTATTGATTATCGGCTTCTGAATAAGATCACTGTTAAGTACCAATACCCATTGCCATTGCTTACTGATTTGTTTGCTCGTATAGAGGGTGCTAAGTGGTTCTCCAAAATTGATCTTCGTGGGGCGTATAATTTGGTGCGGATCAGGCAGGGGGATGAGTGGAAGACCGCATTTAATACGCCCGAGGGCCACTTTGAGTATTTGGTCATGCCTTTTGGTCTTTCTAATGCCCCTTCAGTTTTCCAGTCTTTTATGCATGATATTTTCCGCGATTTTCTGGATAAATTTATGATAATATATCTGGATGATATTCTGATTTTTTCTGATGACTGGGACTCTCATGTCCAGCAGGTCAGGAGAGTTTTTCAGGTTCTGCGGTCCAATTCTTTATGTGTGAAGGGGTCTAAGTGCGTTTTTGGGGTCCAGAAAATTTCCTTTTTGGGGTATATTTTTTCTCCCTCTTCCATTGAGATGGATCCCGTCAAGGTGCAAGCTATTTGTGACTGGACTCAGCCCTCCTCTCTTAAGGGTCTTCAGAGATTTTTGGGCTTTGCCAACTTTTACCGCCGATTTATTGCTGGTTTTTCGGATGTCGTTAAACCACTGACTGATTTGACCAGACATGGCGCTGATGTTGCTAATTGGTCCCCTCATGCTGTAGAGGCCTTTCAGGAGCTTAAGCACCGTTTTGCCTCTGCCCCTGTGTTACGTCAGCCTGATGTGAATCTGCCTTTTCAGGTTGAGGTTGACGCTTCGGAGATCGGAGCTGGGGCAGTGTTGTCGCAGAAAGGTTCCGACTGCTCCGTCATTAGGCCTTGTGCTTTCTTTTCTCGCAAATTTTCGCCCGCAGAGCGGAATTATGATGTTGGGAATAGGGAGCTTTTGGCCATGAAGTGGGCGTTTGAGGAGTGGCGCCATTGGCTAGAGGGGGCTAGGCATCAGGTGGTGGTATTGACTGACCACAAAAATTTGATTTATCTTGAGACTGCCAGGCGCCTGAATCCTAGACAGGCGCGCTGGTCTTTATTTTTTTCTCGTTTTAATTTTGTGGTGTCATACCTACCGGGTTCTAAGAATGTTAAGGCAGATGCCCTTTCTAGGAGTTTTGACCCGGACTCTCCTGGTAATGCTGAACCCACAGGTATCCTTAGGGAGGGAGTAATTTTGTCGGCCGTTTCTCCTGATCTGCGGCGGTCCTTGCAAGAGTTTCAGGCGGATAGACCGGATCGTTGTCCGCCTGATAGACTGTTTGTTCCGGATGATTGGACCAGTAGAGTCATCTCTGAGGTACATTCTTCTGCATTGGCAGGTCATCCCGGAATTTTTGGTACCAGGGATTTGGTGGCAAGATCCTTCTGGTGGCCTTCCCTGTCACGAGATGTGCGAGTCTTTGTGCAGTCATGTGACATTTGTGCTCGGGCCAAGTCTTGTAGTTCTCGGGCTAGCGGACTGCTGTTGCCCTTGCCTATTCCTAAGAGGCCTTGGACACACATCTCGATGGATTTTATTTCAGATCTGCCTGTTTCCCAGAAGATGTCTGTCATCTGGGTGGTCTGTGACCGTTTCTCTAAAATGGTCCATTTGGTTCCTCTGCCCAAGTTGCCTTCTTCTTCTGAGTTGGTTCCTCTGTTTTTTCAGAATGTTGTCCGATTGCACGGTATTCCTGAGAATATTGTTTCTGACAGAGGTACCCAATTTGTGTCTAGATTTTGGCGGGCATTCTGTGCTAGGATGGGCATAGATTTGTCTTTTTCATCTGCTTTTCACCCTCAGACTAATGGCCAGACCGAGCGGACTAATCAGACCCTGGAGACATATCTGAGGTGTTTTGTCTCTGCTGACCAGGATGATTGGGTTGCTTTTTTGCCATTGGCAGAGTTCGCCCTCAATAATCGGGCCAGCTCTTCCACCTTGGTGTCCCCGTTTTTCTGTAATTCGGGGTTTCACCCTCGATTTTCCTCCGGTCAGGTGGAATCCTCGGATTGTCCTGGAGTGGATGCGGTGGTGGAGAGATTGCATCACATCTGGGGGCAGGTTATGGACAATTTGAAGTTGTCCCAGGAGAAGACTCAGCGTTTTGCCAACCGTCATCGTCGTGTTGGTTCTCGGCTTTGTGTTGGAGATTTGGTGTGGTTGTCTTCTCGTTTTGTCCCTATGAGGGTCTCTTCTCCTAAGTTTAAACCTCGGTTCATCGGCCCTTATAGAATATTGGAGATTCTTAATCCTGTTTCTTTCCGTTTGGACCTCCCTGCGTCCTTTTCCATTCATAACGTTTTTCATCGGTCGTTATTGCGCAGGTATGAGGTACCTGTTGTACCTTCAGTTGAGCCTCCTGCTCCGGTGTTGGTTGAGGGTGAGTTGGAGTACGTTGTGGAGAAAATTTTGGACTCTCGTGTTTCCAGACGGAGACTCCAGTATCTGGTCAACTGGAAGGGTTACGGCCAGGAGGATAATTCTTGGGTCAATGCATCTGATGTTCATGCTTCTGATCTTGTTCGTGCCTTCCATAGGGCTCATCCTGGTCGCCCTGGTGGATCTGGTGAGGGTTCGGTGCCCCCTCCTTGAGGGGGGGGTACTGTTGTGAATTTGGATTCTGGGCTCCCCCGGTGGCCGCTTGTGGAATTGGACTTGTCATCCTCTTTCCTGTTTCACCTGGTTCCATCAGTAGTGGGTGTCGCTATTTAAGCTCATTTCTCTGGTGGTTTCTTGCCGGTCAACAATGTTATCTGATGCCTCTCAGTGCTTGTTCCTGCTTCTGACAACTACTAGATAAGTTGGACTTTTGTCCATGTTTCATTTTGCCTATTTGTTCCAGTTCACAGCTGAAGTTTTGTTACTGTGTCTGGAAAGCTCTCGTTGATCAGGGATTGCTACTCTGGCGTTATGAGTTAATGCCAGAGTTTAAGGTAATCTCTGGATGGTGTTTTGTTAGTGTTTTTCTGCTGACCATGAAAGTATACTATCTGTCTTCTGCTATCTAGTAAGCGGACCTCAAATTTGCTAAGACTATTTTCCTGCTGCGTTTGTTGTTTCATCTGAACTCACCGTCATTATATGTGGGGGGCTACTGTCTTCTTTGGAATATTTCTCTAGAGGTGAGCCAGGTCTTATATTTCCCTCTGCTAGCTATTTAGGTCTTAGGCCAGAGCTGGGCATCTAGCAATAAATAGGAAATGCTACCTGGCTATTTCTAGTTGCGCGGCAGGCTTAGTTCATGGTCAGTATAGTTCCATCTTCCGAGAGCTTGTCCCTCTATAGGCTTGCTATGATCTCTGCCCGCAGAGATCATGACACCCCAAGCAACTTGCAGCTGTAATCGCAGCAAAAGGTGGCGCAACAAAGTATTAAGTTAAAGGGGCCGAATAATATTGCACGCCCCACTTCTCAGTTTTTGAATTTCCACAAAAATGTAAAATAACCAATATATTTCTTTCAACTTCACAATTGTGTTCCACTTGTTGATTCTTCACCAAAAATTTACATTTGGTATCTTTATGCTTGAAGCATATGTGGGAGAAGGTTGAAAAATTCCAGGGGGCCGAATACTTTCGCAAGGCTATGTATGTATGTGTGTGTGTGTATATTTCTTTTCATTTATAGCAGTAGTTACAGTATGCTCACTCCCTCATAGAAGTGGCTTTCTGTGTCATGTGCAGGAGAGGGAAGTGGATTATTGTACACAGCAAATTCTGGGGAAAAGAAGACTCACAGATGCTGGCGTACCCACAACGTATTTTTAGGCAGAATACTGGTGGGCTTTTGCTCGAAGCGTCTTTTCTGATCACTTTTCGCAGCCAAGTTGAAGCCATTAGAATGGACCACTCATCTTTAAGCTGCTCCAAAGCCTCAAATGGTTAAAACTGGTGACAAAGAACAGAACATGTGCATATAGTCATTTTTACTTTGTTGGGCATGTGTTCATTGTTTTAATAATTTTTTTTTTTTTTTAGTGCTTTTCCAGGCTGGGTCGTGTGCACATACCCTAAAGAATAATACTCAGTGATCTGGAATAAAGCAGATTAGGGATAGTGTTTGTATTGTTCCATTTGCATTTTTTTTTGTTAATTTGTGCTTGGAGTGGTTTATTGAAAGCATTATATAATTAGTCAGTGTTGGGCTACCATATATAGACATGGGAATAGCTGGGCCTTATTCTCAGTAAGGGAACTAACACTATTTTTGCAATATTTCTTGAGAACAATGATGGAAGCAATTCCCGCCAAATGTCTGCTGCTTCTGTCACGTAGCCCTGTACTTGGCCTTCTGCTGTTTCTTGACTGCTGAAGAATGACCTACATCCTTTCACTAACAGAGTATAGTATGGATAACCCCTTGAACCTCTGCATTAGAATATAATCGGGCAGTATTTAATAAATTCACTCCGTTTTCTAGTCGTGTTCTTGCCTTTAGACCCTGTTTTTGTCTCTGCTGGATGTGACTTGACTGTAAGTCCCAGTGACAAGCTGTGGTAGATAAGTACAAAATGTGTATATATACTGCTCAATATCAGTCTCAAAATCACAGTTCTGATGTAATGTAGGAGTTGATTCCTGGGGGTTCCTGTCCATTGATCACAAGCGATCTCCCTTTTGGTGTCAATTGAGCATGTGTACTGCTATTACATACAGCGGGGAAATAAGTATCGAACATGTTGCCAATTTTGTTAGTAAATAGATTTCTAAAGGTGCTATTGACATGAAATTCTCACCAGATGTTGGTAAAAAAAAAAACATCCTATCCAGGCAAAGAAATCAAACCATATATGTCCCTAAAATAAATTGTGTATAATGAGGAATGACACAGGGAAATAGTATTGATCACACTTACTGAAACGTAATTAATACGTGCATTGCGCAGGTGTGATTTTGGCCCATACTTCATCACAAATATATAGCCAGAAATTTTTTTTTAAAACTTTCACCATTTTTTACCAGAGAAAACAAAAATATTAGCAAAAAGTCAAATTGTGGTTTTAAAACATAACTTTTACTAGTTAGTTTTCTAGAAAGAGGCCATTACCTCCATAAAAACAATGTGACTATTACCCATCACACATATATCCATTTAAATGTCTCAAACCCCTATCTAGGGGAATATAGTACAAATCCCTATTCTCTGTCAGAGAAAGAGTAAATGTATTTACCTCAGATATATACCGTGAATCAAAAATAGAACCCAGAGCCCCACCTCAAGGAGTTCCACTTGGGTTATTTCTTATCTATAATGTTCAGATATCCTTATATCAGAAAAAAAGTCTGCCACATATTATTTCATGCGTAGTATGGAAAAGAAAAAGGAACGGTCTCACCATATGCAGCTTTTTCTTTTTTATCGCAAAATTCAGAGTCTGGGTCCAAATACAGTCTGTCAGTCCCTAAATTTGTCTGACCCTGGTATCCCAATGCCTCCCGCCCTTACACAGCCAGTCCACAGCTAGCCCTATATCTAGCCAGCCCTATATCGACCCTCTGTGCTTCATACTTCATCACAAACACTTTTCATGTCCTGAAGGTCCCGTGGGCTCCTTCTATGAACTCTGAGCTTTAGTTCCTTCCATAAATTTTCTATTGGATCCACGTCAGGTGATGGCTCGGCCATTGTAGCAGCTTTATTTTCTTTATCTGAAACCAATTGAGTTTCCTTGGCCGTGTGTTTGGGTTCATTGTCTTGCTGAAATGTCCACCTTTCATCCAAATCCTGGTAGATGGCAGCAGATTTTTTTAACAAGAATGTCTTGGTACATTTGTCCATTCATCCTTCCTTCAATCATATGAAATTTGCCCGTGCGCTATGGTGAAAAACATTCCCACACCACAATGTTCACACCTCTAAACATCACTCTTGGTAAGGTGTTTTTGGAGTGATATGCAGTGCCTTTTGGCCTCCAAACATGGTGTGTATTATGGCATCCAAATAATTCAATTTTTGTCCCCTCTGATCAGACTATATTTTCCCAGTATTTCACATGCTTGTCTAAATGTTGCTTGAGCAAACTATAAATGCTCTTGAACATGTTTTTTGTTCAGCAATGGAGTCTTGCGAAGTGAGCGTATGTACAGGCCATGGAAGTAGAATGCATTACTTACGGTAGTCTTCTTTGAATCCATTGTACCGGCTTATACCAGGTTTCTATAGCTCTCCACAGGAGTTCCTTGGGTCTTGGACATCTCTTCTGATAATTATTTTCACTTTTGTCTGAATTCTTGCTGGGAGCACCTGGATGTGGCCGGGTTTATGGTGAAATTATGATCTTTCCACTCCTGGATTTAACATGATCAAAGATGCAGTGAATAGTTTATTGCTTCATCAATATAAAGAGTAGTGATGAGCGAATATACTCGTTACTCGAGATTTCCCGAGCACGCTCTGGTGTATTTTTTAGTGCTCGGAGATTTACCGTATATACTCAAGTATAAGCCGAGAATTTCAGCCCATTTTTTTAGGCTGAAATTGCCCCTCTCGGCTTATACTCGAGTCATTCCCAGGGGTCGCAGCTGTCTAATAATACTCACCTGCTGCTGGCCCGGTCCCTGGACGTCCCTCGTTCTCCAGGCGCTGACAGCTTCTTCCTGTATTGAGCGGTCAAATGGTACTGCTCATTACAGTAATGAATATGAACTCCACTCCCATAGGGGTGGAGACGCATATTCATTACTGTAATGAGCGGTACCATGTGACCGCACAATACAGGAAGAAGCTGCCAGCGCCCGGAGAACCACGGACCGTGCTGGGAGCAGGTGAGTATGACGAGGGCAGTGCGCTATATTCCCCTGTTCCTCGTTCCACTGTCAGAGCCGCTCTGTCTTCTGTGTTCTCTGCAGTGACGCTCAGGTCAGAGGGCGCGATGACTCAATTAGTGTGCGCCGCCCTCTGCCTGAGCGTCAGTGCGGAGGACGCGGAAGACAGCGGCGCTCAGCGGTGGAAAGGGAAAGGTGGGTATAGCAAGTGCCGGGGACCTGAGCGACGAGGTGAGTGTAATTTTTTTTTTTCTTTTTTAAATCGCAGCAACAGCATATGGGGCAAATATCTCTATGGAGCATCTTATGGGGCCATGTGCAGCGTTATATGGGGCAAATATTTCTATGGAGCATCTTATGGGGCCATAATCAGCATTTATGCAGCATTATATGGGGCAAATGTCTGTATGGAGCATCTTATGGGGCTATAATCAGCATTTGGGCAGCACTATATGGAGCAAATGTGTCTGGAGCATCTTATGGGGGCCATAATCAGCATTTGTGCAGCATTATATGGGGCATATTTTAATATGGAGCATCTTATGGGGCCCATCATAAACTGTTTGGAGCATTATATGGGGCATATTTTGTATGGAGCATTATATGGGGCCCATCATGAACTGTATGGAGCATTATATGGGGCGTATTTCGTATGGGGCCCATCATGAACTGTATGGAGCATTATATGGGGCTCCTGATTCAATATGGATATTTAAAAACACTTAACCTAATGATGTCTCAATTAATTTTACTTTTATTGGTACCTATTTTTATTTTTGACATTTACCGGTAGCTGCTGCATTTTCCACCCTAGGCTTATACTCAAGTCATTAAGTTTTCCCAGTTTTTTTGTGGCAAAATTAGGGGAGTCTGCTTATATTCGAGTCGGCTTATACTCGAGTATATACGGTAGTTTTTATTGCCGCAGCTGAATGATTTACATCTGTTAGCCAGCATAAGTACATGTGGGGGTTGCCTGGTTGCTAGGGAATCCCCACATATACTTATGCTGGCTAACAGATGTAAATCATTCAGCTGCGGCAATAAAAACTGTTAGCCAGCATAAGTATATGTGGGGATTCCCTAGCAACCAGGCAACCCCCACATGTACCGTATATACTCGAGTATAAGCCGACCCGAGTATAAGCCGACCCCCCTAATTTTGCCACAAAAAACTGGGAAAACTTATTGACTCGAGTATAAGCCTAGGGTGGAAAATGCAACAGCTACCGGTGAATTTCAAAAATAAAAATAGATGCTCCATACTGTTCATTATGGCCCCATAGCTGTGCCATATAGTGCTCTGCACCATTATTGCCCCATAGCTGTGCCATATAGTGCTCTGCACCATTATTGCCCCATAGTTGTGCCATATAGTGCTCTGCACCATTATTGCCCCATAGCTGTGCCATACAGTGCTCTGCACCATTACTGCCCCATAGCTGTGCCATATAGTGCTCTGCACCATTATTGCCCCATAGCTGTGCCATACAGTGCTCTGCACCATTACTGCCCCATAGCTGTGCCATATAGTGCTCTGCACCATTATTGCCCCATAGCTGTGCCATACAGTGCTCTGCACCATTACTGCCCCATAGCTGTGCCATATAGTGCTCTGCACCATTACTGCCCCATAGCTGTGCCATATAGTGCTCTGCACCATTATTGCCCCATAGCTGTGCCATACAGTGCTCTGCACCATTACTGCCCCATAGCTGTGCCATATAGTGCTCTGCACCATTATTGCCCCATAGCTGTGCCATACAGTGCTCTGCACCATTACTGCCCCATAGCTGTGCCATATAGTGCTCTGCACCATTACTGCCCCATAGCTGTGCCATACAGTGCTCTGCACCATTGCCCCATAGCTCTGCCATATAGTGCTCTGCACCGTCCATTATTGCCCCATAGCTGTGCTGCTGCTGCTGCAATAAAAATAATAAAACACATACTCACCTGTCTTGCTTGCAGCTTCTCGGCGCCATCTTCCCGGCGTCTCCCTGCACTGACTGATCAGGCAGAGGGCGGCGCGCACACTATATGCGTCATCGCGCCCTCTGCCTGCAGTCAGTGAGGAGAGAGAGACGCCGGGAAGATGGAGACAGCGCCCGGCGTGTGGAACGCGGCAGGTGAATATGACATACTTACCTGCTCCCGGCGTCCCGCTCCTTCCCCCTGCCTGTGTTCGGTGCCGCAGCCTCTTCCTCTGTCAGCGGTCACCGGCACCGCTTCATTAGAGAAATGAATAGGCGGCTCCGCCCCTATGGGAGGTGGAGCAGCCTATTCATTTCTCTAATGAGCGGTCCCACGTGACCGCTCAGGGGAAGAGGCTGCTGCACCCGGAGACCGTGGGACGGGCAGGGGGAGTGACAGGATCGCCGGGACTAGGTAAGTATGCCTCAGCGCCCTCTCCCCCTCACCCGCCGACCCTGCCACAGACCGTGACTCGAGTATAAGCCGAGGGGGCACTTTCAGCCCAAAAATTTGGGCTGAAAATCTCGGCTTATACTCGAGTATATACGGTACTTATGCTGGCTAACAGATGTAAATCATTCAGCTTCAACAAGAAAAACTAAATCTCCGAGCACTAAAAAATACTCAGAGGACCCCCGAGCATGCCCGAGAAATCTTGAGTAACGAGTATATTCGCTCATCACTAATAAAGAGCAAGTTTTGACCCTTTGTAGTAATTGGGTCTTATTGTAGCACTTGGAAAAATCCACCCATGCCTGGGGGGGGTCAAAATTTAGCACTTAAACATTATTCTTTTTACTGATGGTAAACGGATTCAAAATGAACATATTCTGTGAATGCTTTATCTAACTTTTTTTATTTTAGTAGCCATTTGAGTTCTTTCCTAATGTTTCTACTTAAAAATAAAAGTAAAAATGCACTGTAAAAAAATATACGGTCCCAAGACACAAGTAAATAACAAGTTGGTCAGTCTTCTATAACGAACAAATAAGTCAGCAGTCTGTAGCGCCAAAACTTGCAAATATGAAAATTGCATTACTGTACTAGAAATATGAAAAATTGAGAAAGTTTAGCTCAAATTGGCCAATTCATGTGTACCTGGTAGCCATGATAAGGCATTTCTCGTTTACCAGGACCTAGCCGCAATTCCAAGATTGGGGCTCTGGAAAACGTAGAATTAAGCTCTACATTCCCCTTCTTGTATGGGGCGCAGATGTCCATGGTTTGCCACCACTCCATTTTTTAATAGGACTGCCGGAAATAGAGTACAAGTGGTAAAGATGCTCACTTCTTAAACCCTGTATACTACAGCAATGTTCTGCTTTTCCTTGTGTGGTTGACCGGTACCCCAGGGCTCATGCACACAACACTAATCCCTATGGGCACCATACTACAGATGTATAGTCCAATGCTGTGCGGGACCGACTTCCATATAGAGGTTTTTATGTTGTGGAATGACCGCCTATAGCAGGGTCTTGCATGAGAATGACATAACTTCTCTGAACCGTATTTGGATGCCACTACTTCTGCTTTTTTCCTGTGTTGAGTATTTGTAGAGTTTCTTGCTCTATCATTTGGTTTTATCACTCTTTTGACAGCATATTTATAGACTACTAGCTGTACTACCCGGCTTCACCCGGGTTAATGACTGCTGTTAGCAAAATAGAATGTGTTAACAAAAATGTATTCTGCACACAAAAACCACAAAACAAATAGATAGAAATGTAATTATTAAAAGGCAAAAACTAAGCTAATAGAAGAATTTCACAACATATATTAGCTTTGTTATACTGAGAATGTCTTTGTTGCCTATATTAACCAATCAGAGCTCAGGTTAATTAACTGTAGCAAAATAGAAGCTGAGCTGTGATTTATTGCTATTGGCAGCCTGATAAATCCCCAGCCAACAGTAAGCCCACCCCCTGGCAGTATATATTAGCTCACACATACACATAATAGACAGGTCATGTGACTGACAGCTGCTGTATTTCCTATATGGTACAATTGTTGCTCTTGTAGTTTGTCTGCTTATTAATCAGATTTTTATTTTTGAAGGACAATACCAGACTTGTGTGTGTTTTAGGGCGAGTTTCATGTGTCAAGTTGTGTGTGTTGAGTTGCGTGTGGCGACATGCATGTAGCGACTTTTGTGAGATGAGTTTTGTGTGGCGACATGCGTGTAGCAACATTTTGCGTGTCGAGTTGCATGTGACAGGTTAGTGTAGCAAGTTGTGTGCAGCAAGATTTGTGCATGGCGAGTTTTGCGCGTGGCCAGTTTTATGTGTGGTGCGTTTTGAGTATGTGCAAGTTTTGTGTGAGGCAACTTTTGCATGTGGTGCAACTTTTGTACGTGGCAATTTTTCTGTGTGTGCAAGTTTTGCATGAGGTGAGTTTTGCACGTGTGGCGAGTTTTGCGTGAGCCTAGTTTTGCATATGGCGAGTTTTGCATGTAGCGAGTTTTGCGCGTTGCGAGTTTTGAGTGGTGACTTTTGTGTTTCGACTTTTATGTGGCGAGGTTGGTGTGTGTGTGGTGAAATGTGTGCTGAGGGTGGTATATGTGTTCAAGCACGTGGTAGTGTGTGGCGCATTTTGTGTTTGTGTTCATATCCCCGTGTGTGGTGAGTATCCCATGTCGGGGCCCCACCTTAGCAACTGTACGGTATATACTCTTTGGCGCCATCGCTCTCATTCTTTAAGTCCTCATTGTTCACATCTGGCAGCTGTCAATTTTCCTCCAACACTTTTCCCTTCACTTTTTCCCCATTATGTAGATAGGGGCAAAATTGTTTGGTGAATTGGAACGCGCGGGGGTTAAAATTTCACCTCACAACATAGCCTATGACGCTCTCGGGGTCCAGACGTGTGACTGTGCAAAATTTTGTGGCTGTAGCTGCGACGGTGCAGATGCCAATCCCGGACATACACACATACATACATACACACAATCAGCTTTATATATTAGATATACCTGTATGTAATCTCCTGTATATAGTATATACCTGTGTGTCATCTCACCTATATATAGTATATATCTGTGTGTCATCTCCTCCTGTATATAGTATATACCTGTATGTCATCTCCTTCTATACATAGCATATACCTGTATGTCATCTCCTCCTGTATATACTATATACCTGTAGGTAATCTGCTCCTGTATATAGTATATACCTGTCATCTCCTCCTGTATATAGTATATACCTGTATGTCATCTCCTCCTGTATGTAGTATGTACCTGTATGTCATCTCCTCCTCTATATAGTATATACCTGTGTGTCATCTCTCCTGTATATAGTATATATCTGTGTGTCATCTCCTCCTGTATATAGTATATACCTGTTTCATCTCCCCTGTAAATAGTATATACCTGTATATCATCTCCTCCTCTATATAGTATATACCTGTGTGTCATCTCCTCCTGTATATAGTATATATCTGTATGTCATCTCCTCCTATATTAGCCCTCGTTCACACGTTATTTGGTCAGTATTTTTACCTCAGTATTTGTAAGCTAAAATGGCAGCCTGATAAATCCCCAGCCAACAGTAAGCCCACCCCCTGGCAGTATATATTAGCTCACACATACACATAATAGACTGGTCATGTGACTCACAGCTGCCAGATTCCTATATGGTACATTTGTTGCTCTTGTAGTTTGTCTGCTTATTAATCAGATTTTTATTTTTGAAGGATACCAGACTTGTGTGTGTTTTAGGGCGAGTTTCGTGTGTCAAGTTGTGTGTGTTGAGTTGCGTGTGGCGACATGCATGTAGGGACTTTTGTGAGATGAGTTTTGTGTGGCGACATGCGTGTAGCAACTTTTTGTGTCGAGTTGCATGTGACAGGTTAGTGTAGCAAGTTGTGTGCAGCAAGTTTTGCGCATGGCGAGTTTTGCGCGTGGCGAGTTTTATGTGTGGTGCCTTTTGAGTATGTGCAAGTTTTGTGTGAGGCAACTTTTGCATGTGTTGCAACTTTTGTGCATGTGGCAATTTTTCTGCGTGTGCAAGTTTTGCGTGTGGCGAGTTTTCCATGAGGTGAGTTTTGCACGTGTGGCGAGTTTTGCATGGGGAGAGTTTTGCGCGTGGCGAGTTTTGAGCGGCGACTTTTGTGTTTCTACTTTTATGTGGCGAGGTTGGTGTATGTGTGGTGAAATGTGCGCTGAGGGTGGTATGTGTTCGAGCACGTGGTAGTGTGTGGCGCATTTTGTGTGTGTGTTCATATCCCCGTGGTGGTGTGGTGATTATCCCATGTTGGGGCCCCATTTTAGCAACTGTACAGTATATACTCTTTGGCGCCATCGCTGTCATTCTTTAAGTCCCCCTTGTTCACATCTGGCAGCTGTTAATTTGCCTCCTACACTTTTCCTTTCATTTTTTCCCCATTATGTAGATAGGGGCAAAATTGTTTGGTGAATTAGAAAGCGCGGGGTTAAAATTTCACCTCACAACATAGCTTTGACGCTCTCAGGGTCCAGACGTGTGACTGTGCAAAATTTTGTGCCTGTAGCTGCGACGCCTCCAACACTTTTCCTTTCACTTTTTCCCCATTATGTAGATGGGGGCAAAATTGTTTGGTGAATTGGAAAGCGTGGGGTTAAAATTTCACCTCACAACATAGCCTATGACGCTCTCGGGGTCCAGACGTGTGACTGTGCAAAATTTTGTGGCTGTAGCTGCGACGGTTCAGATGCCAATCCCGGACATACATACATACATACATACATACATACATACATACATACATACATACATACATACATACATACATACATACATACATACATACACACATTCAGCTTTATATATTAGATGCTTACCTTTCGGTTTGCTAATGACACTACTGGTCACTCCCACAGCAATTAGCAACATCTGGAAAAATAAAGCAGCCGAGCTCCAAAAGAGAAATTTTTCAATGGACTCCTATTTGTCTTTAAAGGGACACTGTCACCTGAATTTGGAGGGAACAATCTTTAGACCTAGGGGCGGGGTTTTCGGGTGTTTGATGCACCCTTTCCTTACCCGCCGGCTGCATGCTGGCTGCAATATTGGATTGAAGTTCATTCTCTGTCCTCCGTAGTACATGCCTGCACAAGGCAAGATTGCCTCGGATAACGCTCTCAGCAGAGCAGGAGCCGAGGGTAATTAGCATATCGCATCCGATGTTATCACATCTGTTAATGTGACTCCGGCCTTTATTGTATTGTTGATGTTGCAGATGTTCTGCCGCACTTCTGCATCTATTGGCTAAATGTAACTTCGCTGGAACTGTAAGACGCTGTTTGTTTTTTTTTGCCCATCAAAAAAGTACCAAATAGTCATATCGGGAGCTTAGCCTAAAAATTTTCACATATTTTTTTTTTTCTGGGGTGGGGGGGGGGGGGGGGAGAGAATCACCCATCAAACTATATACCAGACTCCCCCCTTAAAATACTAACAATAAATTTTAACATCTTCCTCTATATTTTCTGTAAATGTTTTCTAGAACACAACAGTTGAGAAACTTGTCATTTTTTCTTTACCCCAGTTTCTCCATATTTATCAAAGGTAAAAACATTACGCTAAATTCACATGGCGTTTTTAAAAAATGCATGGTAAGAAAACCGAATGTAAAGGCCACCATACACACTAAAAAACCATTGTGCAAAATCAGCACTTGAATTATTGTGTAAAGGGCTATGGTAGATCTGAAACCTGTCACTCCAGCTCTATTCTCCACCCAGTGCCGCTGCCTCCTTCCTGACAACTCCTTTGCCTAAAGTCTCACTAAGGCTACGTTCACAACGCAAATGTGAACGCATGCACAACGCGTTTTTTGACACATGCGTCCACTTTTGCATGGTTTTGGGCGCAGAAAAAACTGCAACTTGCTGCATCCTCTGCGCCCGGACGCATGCACCACAGCGACGCATGCGTCACAAAACGCAAATGCAACGCATGTCCATGCGCCCCCATGTTAAATATAGGGGTGCATGACGCATGCGGCGACGCTGCAGAACCTTACGCTGCGGCGCCGAACGCAAATGTGAACGTAGCCTTAATGTCTATTTGTCCAGTTGTTCATGCCAGGTGTATTGAAATCTCATAGAGGAAATAGCCTAGAAAAAAAAAACACCTTGTGTGATCTACATGCTGCGTTGATGTCAAAACTGTGTACAAACTTCTATTTAGAAGGCATCAACCACTGAGGACTCTCAATTCTAAATATTTTTCTACAAACTTCTAGAATTTCTTATGAAATCTCAGCAAAGCATCTTGGTACAAGGTAATTATTTTTTTTCTTAAGATCTATTATTTTAGATATACTGGAACAAAAGTAATAAAAATCTATTTTTTTTATTTTGCTACAGCTCTTATGAAAACCCATGTGTTTCCTTGGTCACAGACTATAAATCCTGTGTAGTCTGATCGGACAGTCTTTTTTGACCCCTATCTGTTCACTACTTCTTAAACCCATACAGCTGCTAGGAAAGCAAGAAGTAATAGGGGACATAGGATCTGGGAAATAATGCCTAAAAGACATTGTCCTGGGTTAGAAAAAATGATCTGTTTTCCCAAAGACCTTAACTACTTGTCCATGGGCCATGTCTCAGGTGTATATATCAGAAGCTGCACATGGGCCAGCAGGAGTGGTAGCAGGCGGCTAACTAGGCAAATGGCTCAGTATTACTGGTGGGATTGTTGGAGACTACAGCAGGTCCTCTGCTCATCATAGAGTAACCCCTAAATGACCATCTGCCCTTCTGATTTCTGGTACTTTAGTGGAACCTGATTTGAATGAACCAGTACAATGTATGGAGAAGAGTTTTATTTCCTTAGAAATGGCACCATTTTTGTAATGCTCGTCAACCTCCTCACTTGTATATCTACGATCTATATAATGTGTCTATATAATAAAATGGTCCGTTGATCAAACGTAAGGTTTCAGTCTGAGCCGATGTCTGTAAGTGTGTCTTCGTTGTGTAAGCAGGATCTGAAAGAGGACTCCATAACTGTGAATATGAAGGATACATTAACTCTGTTTTTGGCCATGGCTCCTTAGATTTCTGTGTGATTATTATTGTGCACAGAAAATGCCATAATTTCTATTACTATGTCTTGCATTTAACAATTGCAAACCAAAATATGTTATTACTGCGAACGCCATGTTATAGATGATCCTGGGTATTTATGGATACCCAGTGCATCACTCCAAAAGACTCTCTGGTTTCCTCTGCTGTGTTATTTTACATGCACAAGTCTGTCCTATGTAAAGAATGCTTTCTAAGAATTTTTATGGAGGTTTTGTAGATGCCATATTCTTTTAAATCTGTACCAATGCATTTATGGCATCTGCCATTCTTTACCACCCACATCAGTGACTTGTAGTCTCATATGACCAGACTTCCAGTAAGGCCGGGGTCACACTAGACCGTAATACGGACGAGTGCTATGCGATAAAAAATCGCATAGCACTCGGCACAATGTTAATCTATGGTGCAGCTCCCATCATCCGATATTTTCTCCACCGTATTTCGGATCCGAGGGAACTCGCAGCCTGCTGCGATTGTCAGCGTATCTCGGCCGAGACTCGCCAATGCAAGTCTATGGGTGCGAGAAAAAATCGGATTACACACGGACCATGCGTGTGCATTGCGAGAAATACGCAGCGGTGTTCTATAGAAAAGCCGGTATTCAATTGCCGGCTTTGCATTTCTCCTGCACAAACCCGACAGGATATGAGACATGATTACATACAGTAAACCATCTCATATCCCCTTTTTTTTGCATATGCCACACTACTAATGTTAGTAGTGTGTGTATGCAAAATTTCAGCGCTGTAGCTGCTGAAATAAAGGGTTAAATGGCGGAAAAAATTGGCGTGGGCTCCCGCGCAATTTTCTCCGCCAGAATGGTAAAGCCAGTGACTGAGGGCAGATATTAATAGCCAGGAGAGGGTCCATGGTTATTGGCCCCCCCGTGGCTAAAAACATCTGCCCCCAGCCACCCCAGAAAAGGCACATCTGGAAGATGCGCCTATTCTGGCACTTGGCCACTCTCTTCCCACTCCCTGTAGCGGTGGGATATGGGGTAATGAAGGGTTAATGCCACCTTGCTATTGTAAGGTGACATTAAGCCAGATTAATAATGGAGAGGCGTCAATTATGACACCTGTCCATTATTAATCCAATTGTAGGAAAGGGTTAAAAAACACACACACACACGTGATTTAAAAGTAGTTTAATGAAATAAACACAGCGGTTGTTGTAATAATTTATTGTTCTCGCAATCCATCAGGACCACCCTCGCTTGGCAAAATAATAAACGCACAAGATACATACCTTCTGGTGAACCGTCTCGTCCCACGAAGTAATCCATCTGAAGGGGTTAACTAATATTACAAGCAGGAGCCCTGCTAAATGCAGCTGTGCTCCGTGCCTGTAATCCCCGGCGAATGAATGAAATGTAGGTCATTGACCTACATTTCCTTCAGTCGCGGTGATGCGCCCCCTGGTGGATGTCCTCATATGACCTGGAGCGTGGGAAAAAGTTCCCAGGCTGCAGTTCATGAGAACATCCAGCAGAGGGCGCCTCACCGCCACTGAAGGAAATGTAGGTCAATGACATACATTTCATTCATTCGCCGGGGATTACAGGCACGGAGCACAGCTGCATTTGCAGGGCTCCTGCTTGTAATATTAGTTAACCCCTTCAGATGGATTACTTCGTGGGACGAGACGGTTCACCAGAAGGTATGTATCTTGTGCGTTTATTATTTTGCCAAGCGAGGGTGGTCCTGATGGATTGCGAGAACAATAAATTATTACAACAACCGCTGTGTTTATTTCATTAAACTACTTTTAAATCATGTGTGTGTGTGTTTTTTAACCCTTTCCAACAATTGGATTAATAATGGACAGGTGTCATAATTGACGCCTCTCCATTATTAATCTGGCTTAATGTCACCTTCCAATAGCAAGGTGGCATTAACCCTTCATTACCCCATATCCCACCGCTACAGGGAGTGGGAAGAGAGTGGCCAAGTGCCAGAATAGGCGCATCTTCCAGATGTGCCTTTTCTGGGGTGGCTGGGGGCAGATGTTTGTAGCCACGGGGGGGGCCAATAACCATGGACCCTCTCCTGGCTATTAATATCTGCCCTCAGTCACTGGCTTTACCATTCTGGCGGAGAAAATTGCGCGGGAGCCCACGCCAATTTTTTCCGCCATTTAACCCTTTATTTCAGCAGCTACAGCGCTGAAATTTTGCATACACACACTACTAACATTAGTAGTGTGGAATATGCAAAAAAAATGGGGATATGAGATGGTTTACTGTATGTAAACCATGTCTCATATCCTGTCGGGTTTGTGCAGGAGAAATGAAAAGCCGGCAATTGAATTACCGGCTGTTCACAGATATCGCGCTGAATGAAATATAAATACAGAATATATATATATGTGTCTCAATGATATATATATATATATATATATATATATATATATATATATATATATATATATATATATATATACTGTATATATGTTTTCCCGAACATTTGAGCACATAAATCCATTAGATGTTGGTTTTGCAAGCTTGCGAGAAAATCTCGGCATACGGATGCCATACGGATGTCACACGGATCATTTGATGCGAGGAAATCGCATCCTCGCACTGCACACGGATCACTGTTTTTGAAACATTTGTGCGATTCTCGGCCGTGAAAAACGGACCGTTTTTTTATACGTTAAGTGTGTCCCCGGCCTAAGGGGTGTAACTAGAACAGGTGCAGGGGTTGCAATTGCACCTGTGCCCTAGAGACTAAGGAGGCCCAAAAGTCCCTTTGCCCCATACGAAAAGACTATTCCTATTAAAGACAAGTGATGGTTGGTGGTCCTCTTGGAGATTTTGCATTAAGGCCCACAAATTTTAAGTTATGCCAATGTTTCCAGTCGTCGACTACAGAAGTAACATGTCATCTACCTGAACAGAATGAAGATTTAAGGAGTATAATAAAATTGTATATATGTTGTTACCAGAGGACCATCATACAGTGGATATAAAACCTGTTAAACTGGCAGGTTTTGTCATGTAAAATAATGTTTTTCAGAACTTTTTCCAACTTTAGGTCACAGTCAGACTGCCGTAACAGTGACAACAATCGCATCGTAATTCTCGGACTGGCTGGCGCCTCTCCTGACCAGCATGTATTTCCATGCAGCTGTCATTCTCGGGCCAGGAGAGCCACCAGCCAGTCTGTGCACTGCAATGCGATCGTTATACGGCAGTCTGTCTGTGCCCTTAATGTCGCCTACAATCTGATCTGTACAACACAGTTGAGAAATAAACTGAAATTTTGTTTAGAAAAATCAAGAACTAAAATAGTGTGAGTCATTCTTTTGTTGATTTTTAGGGATGCATAGGGTTGTTGTGGTGTTGAAAAGTGAAATTCCTCTTCATCTTTTTAACAGAGGCCTAATATTTGGAACTATTCATAATTCCACTTTGACTAAAGCTCGATCTCCAGCTGCTGAAAACCGGCTTAAAGGCATAATGTTGACTCCACCATGCTTCACTGTTGATATGGTTTTTTTTCTGTTGTTGTTGTGTGTTTCAACTTTTTGTCCATAATTCCAAAAGGTATGTTTGGTTTAATTTCAAACTTTGTTTTATCAGACCAGAACACATTTGTAAGTATGTAAATAGCATAAAGTAACTGCAGATTAAGCTTAAAGGGGTTGTAAAAATTTGAGAGCACAGCATACTGAGCTGTGGACCTGTATTAGTGTTTCACGCCATTGTCCCATCCCCTGATGATGCCGCACATGCGGTGAAACATGTTGGGGGGGACAAGTGCTTTAATATAGTTTATCCTATTCAGACAATAAGTGCTGACACCCTGGGGTGTCATCCTATCCGTACTTCTAAACATATGTAAAGGATTAACATAATCGATAGGCAGATTAGGGACAATCTTTTAATATTTCCTTTGCACCCTCAATATTTTAATTGTATTTAGAATAAAAGTTAAAGTTTATGGTTTAATATGGATTTGTTTTGGGGTTCTCCCCAATTTGGAAATATTTGTATGTATCCCTCAAAAAAACCATCTATGGTCCTTGCAATTTGGTTTAATGGACCTGTATTGCTTCTAATCACCTTCATCTATTATGGTTTTCCATTTGAAAAAGTCCATTTGTTTGAACATTTTAACGGAACATGAAAATATACCGTATATTCTCTCAAAAAGGGCATTTTTCAGGCATTGCAGAATTCATGAAATGTGTGCCATTTTGTAGAATTTGAGGTATAAATAGTCAACAAATGGCAAGAAAAAAAAACAAAATGTGATTTAAGACCACAGATGATGAATCTGGCCTATTGACTGTTGTAGTTCCATGTCATTACGCATTTTAGGGACAAAGTTTTGTATGTGCTGTGACTCACATTTAATATGCAGCTTTGACTTTAAGAAGTTGGAAAGTAATCCACATCTAAAGTTGATTACACAAATGCAACAATGTGCAGATGTATGATGGTGATATGTGATATCATACAGAAATAGTTGCACTAGTTATTGTAATAATGATGATGATTCCTGTGCAGACTGTATTACTCTGCATTAAGCACGATGACTCTCACCTAATGATCCAATTTATTTTCCTGTAAAAAAAAAAAAATCTGCCTGTTTCTGCTCATCGGTGTTGAGTATCGGGTGTCTGACCCCCACCGATCACACATTAATGGGTTATCAATGTTAACGTCCGGTGGTGATGTGACCCCTGGCACCCTCAACAATCAGCTGTTCTCAGTGTTGCCCTGATGAGGATGGTCAATATAGTGACTTACCCACTTTTTTGAGCTTCCTTTTAAAGGGAACCTGTCACCTGAATTGGGCGGGACCAGTTTTGGGTCATATGGGCGGGGTTTTCAGGTGTTTGATTCACCCTTTCCTTACCCGCTGGCTGCATGCTGGCCGCAATATTGGATTGAAGATCATTCTTTGTCCTCCGGAGTACACGCCTGCGCAAGGCAATATTGCCTTGCGCTGGCGTGTACTCCGGAGGACAGAGAATGAACTTCAATCCAATATTGCGGCCAGCATGCAGCCAGCGGGTAAGGAAAGGGTGAATCAAACACCCGAAAACCCCGCCCATATGACCCAAAACCGATCCCGCCAAATTCAGGTGACAGGTGACAGGTTCCCTTTAAAGGCTGCCGTCACACTATCCGTATTTGGTCAGTATTTGATTTCAGTATCTGTAAGCCAAAACCAGGAGTGGAACAAATAGATGAAAGTATAATAGAAACACATCGCCACTTCTGCATTTATTATTATTTATTTATATAGCACCATTGATTCCATGGTGCTGTACATGAGAAGGGGTTACATACAAGTTACAGATATCACTTACAGTAAACAAACTAACAATGACGGACTGATACAGAGGGGCGAGGACCCTGCCCTTGCGGGCTTACATTCTACATTATCACCCACTCCTGGTTTTGGCTTACAAATACAAATACTGATGTAAAATACTGACCAAATACTGCTAGTGAGACAGCAGCCTACTGAGAGATATATATATATATATATATATATATATATATATATATATATATACACATATATAGTGTGTGCATTTACCTGGTAAAAAACAATTCTGAAGTTTGCTAGCATTAAAAATGACATTTGAGGGGATTTTCTTGCCATTTTTGTAAGACTGGTAAGGTTTATTTTTTTTGTTGAGCTGTGAGAGCTTATTCTTTCTGGGGTGAGCCGACTGTTTTATTGATACCAGTTTGGGGTACAGACGACATGATACCGTTTGATTTAGGGAAGAGTGGTGCTTGATAAACTGCAATTATGGTGAATGGACATTTTTTCTCGCTACAGCTTTTAGGCCACATGCACACGTTGCAGAAAGTGGTACGGATTTTTCCGGACTGATTTTGGTAAATCTGCAGGTTAACTGCACTGCGGAATTACCTGTGGAATGACCGCGATTGTTTTGCGGATTTTGTGCCTATTCCTATTATGGAGCAGGTGTAAAGCGCTGCAGAATCCGCACAAAGAATTGACATGCTGCGGAATAAATGCTACGTTTCCACGTGTTTTGTTCCGCAGCATGTGCACTGCGGATTTTGTTTTCCATAGGTTTACATGGTACTGTAAGCTCAGGGAAAACTTATGCGAATCCGCAGCGGCCAATCCACTGCGGATCCACCGCAAAATCCGCAACGAGTGCACATACCCATACTGTATTTGTCAATTTTATATTTTGATCAGAAGTAGACGTGGCGGTCAAGTTTTTTTTATTTTTTTTAATTTTCTTTACTATTGAATGAGGGTATGTGTCCATGTTCAGGATTTGGTCATATTTTACGCAGGTAAAATCTGCACCTGAGGTCACTGGCAGGTCACCTGCGTTATTCTTGCGTTGTTTCAGCACTGTAAGGACATGCTGCGTTCCTAAAAGACGTGCCGCATATCCTTTTCTGCGGGTCTGCCGCATGCGTCTTTTAATGCATAATGGAGACGGGATTTCATGAAATCCCCTCCACTATGCTGTAACATCTGGACGCTGCGTGTTTGACACTGCCTCTCTACGCAGTGTCAAACACGCAGCGTTTCCTGAATGTGGAAACATACTCTGAGGGGAAAGGTTGGATTGATTTAAATTTTTACTTTTTTTTTTTTTTTCTCCAAACTTACGGGACTTGAGCCTGTCGGAGCTTTACAGGAGTGCCAAGGTGGCAGTAACTGGGGTCTTCAGCAGGCCCATCTGCCATGTTAACCTATTTGTGTCTCATGATTGTACTGTGGGAAGCCAATGGGAAGTGGCAAGAGCCAACATGACAACTGTCTCATTTTAAACGCTGAAGTTGGTGGTTGATAGTGGTATTTAAATAGTTAGCAGCATCAATTGGAGCTTGGCTCTGGCTGCTGCTGTAAGACATAGATGCCGGCATGAGCCGATCTCCGCTCACTGGCATCACTGTGATGTGCATAAAGGGGTTAAAGAGGGAGACCGGGCCCTAGTCCAGATTTTGGGCCTGAGTTACTGTGTTTTGTTTTTTATATACATATAAATCCGCCACACTGTTCCAGAGCTGAAGACCTTTTTTTTTACTTGATGCTAATTTTTATGATCTTAAGTTGCTCTGCACTAAAAAATTACATGAGCAAGTAATCATCCCTGTGAGCCCCGATTGCTGGGGCTCCGGTATCTGGAACCCTCACAGGTCCCAAGACTGGGGCTCTGAAGATCCACCTCTGAATGGTAAACCTATGGAAAACCAAATTTGCAGTGCACATGCTGCGGAAAATTCCACGTGGAAATGCAGTGGTTTATTTTCCGCAGCATGTCAATTCTTTCTGCATAATCCGCAGCGTTTTACACCTATTCCATAATTAGAATCTGCAGGTGTAAAAATGCAGGCAAAATCTGCAGGTAAAACGCAGGGCCGGAAAATCTGCACTGTGTGCACTTACCCTTTAACCCCTCTCCCTTAACTTCTGATTTTGGTACATACCTTTTAAAGGAGTTGTGTGGAGTGACACACTGTGACTGTAGACTGGACAACCCCTTAAGTCTTCACCGTAGGAAGCTGTATTTAGACAGATACATTGGTTTGTGTGTGAGGTGACAGCTGGGAGGTGACCGGGCCAGACGGTGTAGAGCGCTGCCCTCAGTGGACGGAGGGTCCCCGTGTCTGACCCCCACAGTAATAACACGCGTGCGGTATTGTGTTCCCCTCACTTTTTCCATCCTCCTTTTTGAGCTCCGTTCACACCAGGGTCGCATGCTCTCAGACATTGTCTGTACAGGTACAAGGAGACCTTTCTATGGCCCCGGCTCCTGCAGCAGCAGCACGGCCTCATTACTAGCGGGACCCCCGGCCGCCGCAGCTCCGCGCCCTCCGCCCTCGCACAGGACGCCGGACTGTTGTCTGCGCTGCCGCTGTGCCTGCGCTCCGGACTGTGCTGGGCGGGTGTGGGCGTGTCCAGGGGCGTGGCTCTGCTGACAGCCGGCGCACTTCCCGGCATGCCCCAGGGCTGGCGGGGCTGGCACTAACGAATTTGAATGAGAAGCTCTGCGCTTTCGGCGCCATTTTCGAGTCCTGACTGGACCGGAGCTGTCTGGGGGAATGGCTGCCTGGCAGGACGGGACTTGTAGTGCGCCGCGGAGTGCAGTGTCACCCGGAGCTCAGGAGGTCAGTGAGGGGAGGCCGGTGTGAGGACGGCGCTGCCCCGGGCGCCCGGCGCTGTCAGTGTGAGGGAGGTAAGGGAGGACGCGGCAGCACGGAGATGGCCGTATAACGTGTCAGGACCGGGGCGTTCGCACGGAGCCCGGCCTCCTCCTCCCCCCGGTGTGCGGTGACAGCTCCGGGGCAGCGCTCACTTCTCCGCCTCCTGTGAGAACACCTGTCAGGGCGGCCGGAAAAATCTGCAAAAAATAAAAAAAAATCCCTTGAAGCCGCTGTGGGGTCCGCGGGCGGAGAGCGGCTCCGGGGGGCTCGGGTGGGACGCGATCAGTTTGAGCGGGACTGCGAGGGGGTGGGCGGGGGCATCTGTCACTACAGGGGGGGGGTCGTCAGCGGCGCTGTCATCTGTGCAGCCCGTACCTGCAACTGACACCACCCCCGCCCCGGCAGTGGTGCGCCCCGGCAGATAGAGAGGGTCCGGGGGCGCGGATGGTAGCACCCTGCTGGGGGGGGGGGGACACGGAGAGAGAGAGAGAGGACCCTCCAGCTCCCCAGTGCCGGGGACCCCACTAGTGAAGGGGTAGAAGTGTGTGCGTGACGTGTCTGTGCCGCTGCCTCTGCCTCTGCCTCATACAGGTGCGTGTACAGACAATGCGGAGCGCTAAATACGCGCGCTCTGTAAGAAGTGGGTGACACGGAGCGGTGGAGTCAGTGTCCTGTGTGACACCTGTCCGTATAACGTCCATGCAGAGGACGAGGAATACGAGTCACGGAGCGGGTCACTTTCTAACCGTTCTATATAATGTGCAGGGACCGCGCGGGGTACGGAGGTGTTCGGTGCACACCTCTGTATGCGGCGGTCTCTGCTGTACATGGCACAGGACGGGCGGTGACTGCACACCACAGGTGACACTGCGTGTGACAGGAGGGACGGCCACAGGCTGACGGCAGGTCTATGTGCTGCGTGGGTCTATGTGCTGCGTGGGTCCCTGCCGTGGACGCGGGAGAAGAGCGCGGGGCCGTGCGGAGAAGTCACTGTCATCTGCGGAGAGGAGCAAGCGCGGCTGCGGGGTCTGCTGTGTCTGTACGTGTAACACGTACTGGCTCCTGTAGTGTGCAGTGTATATAGATACGTAATATATAGTGTCTGTATAACATGTACTGGCTCCTGTAGTGTGCAGTGTATATAGATACGTAATATATAGTGTCTGTATAACATGTACTGGCTCCTGTAGTGTACAGTGTATATAGATAGTTACTGTATAGTGTCTGTATAACATGGAATGGCTCCTGTAGTGTGCAGTGTATATAGATAGTTACTGTATAGTGCCTGTATAACATGTACTGACGCCTGTAGTGTGCAGTGTATATAGATACGTAATATATAGTGTCTGTATAACATGGAATGGCTCCTGTAGTGTACAGTGTATATAGATAGTTACTGTATAGTGTCTGTATAACATGGAATGGCTCCTGTAGTGTGCAGTGTATATAGATAGTTACTGTATAGTGTCTGTATAACATGTACTGACGCCTGTAGTGTGCAGTGTATATAGATAGTTACTGTATAGTGCCTGTATAACATGTACTGACGCCTGTAGTGTACAGTGTATATAGATAGTTACTGTATAGTGTCTGTATAACATGGAATGGCTCCTGTAGTGTGCAGTGTATATAGATAGTTACTGTATAGTGTCTGTATAACATGTACTGACGCCTGTAGTGTGCAGTGTATATAGATAGTTACTGTATAGTGCCTGTATAACATGTACTGACGCCTGTAGTGTGCAGTGTATATAGATACGTAATATATAGTGTCTGTATAACATGTACTGACGCCTGTAGTGTGCAGTGTATATAGATATGTAATATATAGTGCCTGTATAACATGTACTGACGCCTGTAGTGTGCAGTGTATATAGATACGTAATATATAGTGTCTGTATAACACGTACTGGCTCCTGTAGTGTGCAGTGTATATAGATACGTAATATATAGTCTGTATAACATGTACTGGCTCCTGTAGTGTACAGTGTATATAGATAGTTACTGTATAGTGTCTGTATAACACGTACTGGCTCCTGTAGTGTGCAGTGTATATAGATACGTAATATATAGTGTCTGTATAACATGTACTGGCGCCTGTAGTGTGCAGTGTATATAGATACGTAATATATAGTCTGTATAACACGCACTGGCTCCTGTAGTGTGCAGTGTATATAGATACGTAATATATAGTTACTGTATAACATGTACTGGCTCCTGTAGTGTACAGTGTATATAGATACGTAATATATAGTTACTGTATAACATGTACTGGCTCCTGTAGTGTACAGTGTATATAGATACGTAATATATAGTTACTGTATAACATGTACTGGCTCCTGTAGTGTGCAGTGTATATAGATATGTAATATATAGTTACTGTATAACATGTACTGGCTCCTGTAGTGTACAGTGTATATAGATAGTTACTGTATAGTGCCTGTATAACATGTACTGGCTCCTGTAGTGTGCAGTGTATATAGATGCGTAATATATAGTTACTGTATAGTGTCTGTATAACACGTACTGGCTCCTGTAGTGTGCAGTGTATATAGATAGTTACTGTATAGTGCCTGTATAACATGTACTGGCTCCTGTAGTGTGCAGTGTATATAGATACTGAATATATAGTTACTGTATAGTGTCTGTATAACATGTACTGGCCCCTGTAGTGTGTGTAGATTTTTAATTTCTAGTTACTATATAGTGTGTGTCTAAATACTGTGTGCATAATCTGTTGCTCTAGTTTGTGCCTATACACATATAATGTTAGATACTGGTTAACAGTATATATGCAGATAACTAATGAATACTATAGGACATGTATACTGTGCTGCTTGTTGAACACCTCACACCACACTTTTCTAATTGATATATCTACTTAAATTGTTTAAACACTTTTTTCCCATTTGTATTTCATGTAAATGGGAAGCCTTTTCACACAAGTTTGTACACAGATCCGTTTCCATCAGTGTATATATGTGTGTATATATATATATATATATATATATATATATATATATATATACGTATATATATATATATATATATATATATATATATATATATATATATATATATATATATATATATAATTTTTTTTATTTTTTTTTTTTTATTTTTTTTTGAAACATTGCGGTCTTTGGAAGACTGATGTATTCATGTTTTGCTTCAGTTTTTTTTTTCCCTTCCTTTTTTTTTTCTCCAGAAATCATCACATGACTTACTGACTCTCCTGTCTTATTAAAAAAAAAAAATTAAACCAAGAACAGATTTAACAAATATTAAGACATCCTTGCTTTTAAATTCTTGTATTGGGATTAGTTTTACAACTGTTTTTGTTTACAATAGAAAAACAAATGTAACAAAATAAAAATGTGGCGTGTGACATACATCATATATAGCGCTAATTATCAGTATAGTGAGGCATTAGTAGGTGCCACAAAGATCCATTTACTATATGACCTGACAGCCAATAAATACATGTACACCATTAGTTGATTAGCATTATATAATGTATACACATACGGGTCGTTTGTTCATGCTATCAGTAGTGTGTGGTTTTTATGTGTAGATGACTCAGTCCTGGTATAGTCGCTGCACTGTGTGGTTCGGTTTTATAAGTACATGCAGTAGCCAGGTGTATGTGGGACTGTGTACGAGTGTGAATATAGGATATAATATAAGCCCAGCAATGCTCTACCAGCCAGTAACTAGGTGAGGAGCCTCATCACACTACAAGCACCAGAAAGCCCACACGTTGTCATAAAGTGCTAGGACTTATTACCTGGCAGCAGGTGCTCTGCTCACATCTCTTTACCATTCTGGGATGTTTACTTACAGAAGCCGGTGCTATATAGTTATCCTGGGTGTGGTTCCCATACTATGATGTGCCAGCTGCATACCCAGCATGGAGAAGGTCCTCCTTCTCTCTGGGACCTTGCACTTTCTGCACAATTGTTTTTCTGTACAGATAGGATGGGGCTTCATCACATATCCATCTTGAAGTGAGGCCTGAAGGCCTGTTTATTAAAGAAAGTGTGTGTACATGTCATGTTTGTGTAAATAGTGTTTGCTTTTTCTCTTTTGTTTTAAATTAAATCCATTTAAAAATATATTTTTTACATTTTAACATTAGTGTCATGCAGTTCGTACATCTGTAACAATGTTAGTGCTTCATTGTAAGGGTAAGTTCACACAGGGTGTTTTTTATGCTAATTTTCAGCTGCTTTTTACAATACCAGCAAAGCCTATGAGATCTCAGAAATCTCATGCCCACATTGGTTTTTTGTTTGATCAGTATTTTGTGCTTTGCTGTGTTTTTTGGACATGGAGCATGTCACTTATTTCAGCGTTTTTGCTGCGTTCTTTTCACCCATTGACTTGAATTGGTGTTGAAAAAAACGCAGGTATCATTATTTGCTGTGTTTTTGTTGCTGAAAATCCAAGGACATTAACATGGAGAAAGAGAAAAAAAAAAACGCACCTAAACGTGCGTTTTTGACGCAGCTTCTTTCCTGCCAAGATGATCAGGTTTTGCTGCAGGAAAAAAAAAAAGCAGCAATAACGCCCTGTGTGTACTTACCCTAAAAATAATCAAGGTTTTAGAAAGTCAGTATGTGAATTCCTTGTTTTTTCAAATTTTTAAATGTGCAAGATTTTCATAACTATTATGCAGCAGTGATCTGGTCTCAGAAGCCAGTCTGTTTTCTTTTCTATAAAGTTCTGGTTAAAGAAAAGACATGAGTATATGTGAATGTAAAATAAAAAAGTACAAAAAAATTATATATAATTTTTTTTCTTTAATAGAACAGGTGATTTCCTGGCGAGACTATCATAGACTGCAAGTACCATTTTTGCCATCAAACACACAAGAAATACACACCATAATCTGTGATCCATCTGAACATGGATTTATTACGCCCTGACTATCGTGAAAACTAAAATTGTAGTTCTGAAAAAATGACTATCTGCATTTTGGAGTGCTATGGGTTAAACTGACTTCTCATGCACCAAAAGGGTTAATATTTGTTAGAAATGTTTTGGTCCGAGTTCTCCACACAGTGACCTTGTGAAAAACTGAAGTGCAGTGTAGATTTGGGCCTATCCAGCCCAGGGTATATTTGCATCTAATTGTTATATTTTACCTACATTTTGTACGGTATATCAGAGGTCAAATTACCGCAGTTAATATTTATTTCACTGGCTAAAACGGATGCCGTGTCTCATTTTTCCACTTTACCACCCCCCCACCATATTAACCTCTTTATTTACAATTGTCATAATAAAAAATAAAAAAATCTCAGATCGATTTAAACTTTAGAAAAAAAATCTCGTAACCATACGATATTACTGTAATTTTGTGTAATACAATATTTTTTTTCTGCAAGTTGCTGTTTGTAAGTTCCAAAATTCACAGCTGTTTGTTTCTGTTAAACGGGAGGAAAAAGCTAAAAATAAAAATAAAAAAAAATTGACATTAAAATAACTTTTTTTCTTTTTCATATAAAGTATTCACATATAACCTCAGGTCACTGTGTTGGAGGATCGCTGATGAATCCTGGGCTTGGAAATCTGATGAGTGTCATCTTGCTATGTTACATCGCGTTTTTATTGCAGGTTTTGACCCTTCAATATTCAAAATGGGGGGGGGGGGCGCGCGTGTGGAGGTGTTACTGCTGTGGGGTATGTCCAATATTCAAGATTATAACCAATAATAATAATTTTGCACTCTACCTATCCACACTATGCAGTTTTTGCATGCATGTTTTATTTTTTCTTAGAGCAAAGTTTAAATTTTTCATCTTTAATAATATATATATTTTTTATTTCAATAGTGCCAACATATTCCATAATTACTCCTGTGTACTATTGTGTATAATTGAGTCTCTTCAAATTTTGATATACTATGCCTGATGAAGAGACCGTAGTAGTTTTGAAAGTTTGCAATTTACCATCTTTTCAGTTGGCCATTAAAAGTTATCAGCCACCAAGAACTGTCAAATATTTTTCTATCTACTGGCTAACGCAGTAGAAAGATATATATTTTTCCTGTGCCATATTCCACAGCATTTTACAATTCAGAGGGGACATGTACAGACCATATCTGACATTACAAAGGAACAGACAGTTAAAAGAATACTAAGAGGAGTAAGGGCCCTGCTTGCAAGCTTACAATTTATCATTTAATATTGAGTATATTTTAATTATGATTTTTTTTTCAATTCTTCTAGATGCCTAAAGGTAGAAGGGGGGGTAAAGAATCCTTTATGTTCTGGATTTGAAGTAGCGCAGGTGGAGTTGAGCACATCAGGTAAGGTATGGAATCTTTCTGCATATGGGGTGATGGATTTAGTATTGTCTCGACGACTGTGTTTTTAAGCTGCAGATTGAAATCAGAAGATGCTACACGTTACAGCATTCATTTCAAAACTACGAGCCTTTCACTTTCCACCAAAACTGCCCAGTATTCTGATGTGGGCTATTAGTAAATGAGTCATTTCGTCCTAACATGGGCTTGGATACGTCAGTGTTTAGTGTTGTGTGTGTGTGTGTGTGTGTATTTTACATGTAGGGTGTCATGTAGTGCTGAGTGTGGGAGAGAAGCTCATTGTGATGTGGGGCGATGTATGTAGGCAGCCCTGCTGCTTGTATGCATGTGTGTTATTGTGCTGCCTTATTCCTACACTACAAAAATCCTTCTTTGAATTCGGAGATGAGCTTGTATTATCTCATTGTTGGTTTATTGCGTACAAAAATGCAATAGAATTTAACTACTTCAGTGCAAAGGCTAACCAGTGTATCATCCTTAGTTTTTATATTTTATAGCTTTTATAGTCTTTAGGCTAGGTTCACATTTGCAGGTCTGCAGCTATGACATATGCATTAAAAACCTATGAAGGTGTATACTGTATGTCGAACATAATGATATGTTTTTGTATGCTTTTAAGAAAGGCTAGTTTTTACTAGTACAGAGAAGATGACATACTTGGTGTGTTTTGGGGAAGAATGCATTTAGACGAGAAATTGTATTTTATTTTTTTCAATTACCAAATGAATAGACTTATTAATACGTTTCAATATGTCTCCCATTGAAAATAATGGAGAATAGTTAGACCTATTTTTTTGGGGTGATGGTGGCAGGAAGCGGGGTTGAACAAAAAAGCATGGTCAGTTACGGCTTTTGTTTGTGTCCCCCCTCCTCCAATCTAAAGTCATAGTGTAATAAAACATTTTTTTTAATATATATATATATATATATATATATATATATATACACACACACGCGCACACGCACACACACACGCACACGTTGCCATTTTAATATATGGGTATGCTGCCATATAGGTCTGAGTTTAGTTGTAATTTAGGACATGCATTGTGTGAATGGGAATCTATTCTGCAAGTATATGCAGCACTAGGCAGAACACTGATCCATAATTCTGGTGTTTTTACAGATCCTGTAGCATCCATTTGTCATTACTATTGAATCCATATTGCTAATCTGCAATGCTGATGGGTCTTGTTCTAGGGAGAAAACAGTAAGCAAATAACATGGCAACATTTAAATTATGGGTTGAACACTGACATGCATGCATATGTATTCTGACAGATATCTATAGATTTTAAACGGGGTGGGGGGGTCCTTTTAAATTTTTATAGTCCATACGTTAGCCTTGTACAAAAAAAAGAGGTTACTCACTGACCACTGCATTGGTGACGTAGCTGTAGCAGTGACGTCATGTCTACAGGACATGACCGCTGCAGTCATCTACCGCCGCATCACTACTGAGCGCTGTAATTGCCTGCAGCAGTTCCAAGATACTGCTGGGCTGCCATAGTAGAGAAGGGGCTAACAAAACCCAGCTCTGCCATGCACATAGGCATGTACACCAAAGCTTATAATGGCTAGCACTGCAGGATTATTATATACATATAGATCTATTCCCCATACACTCATAATAGACATTATGCATGTTTTTTACCGACTTTATTATAATAAATATTAGTGTGTAGATATGCACGCACATGTATAGCTATAACATTTATTTTGCCTAAAGTTAAATCAACAAAAAATAGTTTGTTCTAAATTAACAACTAATAATGATACATAATAATCTATTAAGTAACATTAATAACACAGCTGTAATTGCCTTTGATTGAATTGAAATGTTTACCTTCATAATAAACGGTGTATAGATAAAATATACCCAAACTGTAGTTTTTCTTCTTTCCAAATTTGAGACCAAGTGATTAAGGGTATATGCACACGTTGCGGATTTGCCTGTGGAATTTTCTGTGCGGATTCTGCATCTCTTGGATTTTGTGCGTTTTTGTTGCGGATTATGTGTTTTTACCCCTGCAGATTTCTATTATGGAATGGGTGCAGAAACGCTGCAGATCCGCACAAAGAATTTACATGCTCCTACTTTTAATCCGCTGCGTTTTCCTTGTGGACTTTTCCGCACCATTAGCACGGCATTTTTTTTTCTTTTGCCATTGATTTACAATGTACTGTAAATCACTTGCGGATCTGCAGTGTTTCTTTGCAGAAAAAATCGCTGCAGGTCCGCAGGAAATCTGCAGTATGTGCACATAGCTTAACAAGAGTTGTCTAACTCCAAACTGAGATAGATAAGAACTATTTGCTTCGCAAAACAAAGCTCCGTGTACCGACAAATTAAGATATGTGGTTTTGAATGAAAGTAGGCAAATTATTTAGTAACAATTTTTTATTAATAGATCAACTTTCTATTTTGATCATATATTGAAGAATCTTTATGCTGCAAAATTAACCCACTCCCTTCAACACACATACACACTTTTTTTTTTTTTTTTTGTACCCCAAAATTAAATAGAACGATTAGTAAAGGGAACCTGTCAACAGGATTGTGCACAGTAACCTTCAGACAGTGTCAGGTCAGCGCCGTTATACTGATTAGGCTGAAGTCACACACAATGTATAAAAAAAATCTGTCCGATTTTTTTTTATTTATTTATTTTTTTTTTTTGTCTTCTGAGAATCCAACAAATGTTCTCCGTATAGTGATCCATATCTCATCCGTGTGCTATGCCAGGATGTTTTTTTTTTTTTTTCTCATCCGTATGTTGAGATTTTCTCACACACTTGCAAAATGAGCAAATAATGGCTGAGCCTTTCCTGTCACCTGCCCAATGCCTGAGAATTTCTCGCAAGTCACATGCATGGTCCGTGTGCTGTGCGATTGATTTTTTATTTTTTTTCCTCACACCCATAGACTTGCATTGGTGTTTCTCAGCTGAGATACGCAGACAATCGCAGCATGCTGTGATTTCACTCGCATGCGTAATACGGACGAGAAAAAAAACGGATGATGGGAGCTGCCCCATAGATTAACATTGGTCCGAGTTCTATGCGATTTTTTTTATCGCATAGCACTCGTCCGTATTACAGACTAGTGTGACTCCGGCCTTACAGTGATACCTGGATGATATGTCTTATGGTTGTTGTGTAATCTGTATTTGTAGTTTTCAATTAATGACAGTCTCGTGCTGTGGGGGGAAAAATTTGCAGCGGCACCTGTGCTGTAACATCTGTTACCGGTAGAGGCTACTGCACAAGTGGCGCTGCTGTTTTGCTGCAGCAAAATAATTTTTTCTTTAACAAAACGGCGCCGGCACTTGCGCAGTAGCATCCATCAGTAAAAGATGGATAATACTGCATCGGTGCCATTTTGCTGGATGTAATTTTTTTTTTTTCTAAGCCTCACAGTAGACACAATATTATAGGCATTTTCAACAATATTGCATATCAAGAATATTAACAATCGTAATATCAACACTATTCTATGCACTATATTTAAATTGGGGGCAGGTCACTGAAGGATCCGTGACCTGTCATAAACCCATACAGATGAATATGTAAGCTGAGCACCACATAAAGACCCCTCCCCCCACAGGCCGCCCCAGAGCACAAGACTCTCATTAACTGAAAACGGCAAATACAGATTACACAACAACCACAAGACGGATTTCAGCACCCAGTTATCATTTTAATCCGTGTAGCGGTGCCATCATGACACAGTATGTAGTTTATGGAGCACAGTCCAGCTGACAGGTTCACTTTAAATGTACTGCAAAAGTGATGTCTCTTAAAGGGAACCTGTTGCCCCGTTTTTTCAATATGAGATAAAAATATGGTTCAATAGGACCTGAGCTCAGCTTTACATCAGTACCTTTCATATCCCCCAATTCCCCACCTTTGCTGCGAAAATATCTTAGTAAACTCTCCGTTTTCGTATGTCAATCACCCCGGTCCAGTCCAGTGGGCGGGGCCTTATCGCTGTCTCCCCCAAAATCCTCCCTCGCTCCTCGGCGTGTCGGACGTAACTAGATCTGTGAATAGCACAGATCACGGTCAGTTTCTGCGGTTGCTCATTGAATTAGCATCTCCCGCGTGCGCAGTATGCATTGACTAACTCTGAGCAAAGCATGAAATCATTATTGCGCATGCGCCGGCTTTTGACCCTATGCTCTGTGCCAATAATGAGTTGAATGCTTTGCCCACTGTTGGGCAAAACATACTGCGCACGCTCGAGACGCCACTTGAATGCGCAGGCGCAGAAAACTACGCCAGCGCAGGAAAGAAGATTCGTAGAGCAAAGCCGGTGGTGGGGAGAATCGGCGATTAGGCCCGCCTATTGGACCGGACTGGGGTGATTGACATACGAAAACGGAGAGATTACTAAGGTAATTTCTCAGCAAAGGTGGGGAATCGGGGGATATGAAAGGTACTGATGTAAAGCAGAGCTCAGGCCCTATTGAACCATATTTTTTTTCTCATATCGAAAAAAACGGGGTGACAGGTTGTCTTTAAACAATCACAATACTTTCTACAGCACCACCATACTCCGCAGCACTTTGCTAATTAGAGGGGACTGACAATGTCAGACATTACACAGCAATACGTTGTTACACAGTTCAAGTAAGAGGAGTGCTGGCCCCGCTCACAAGATTATAATCTAAAATGCAGATATGCTAAAAAAAAAAAAAAAAAAAAAAAATGTTTTAGTGCCAAATTAGGCTGCTTACTTAAATGAAAGCTATTGTCAGAAAATGACCTATTTTAAATCTGTGATTTCTGCAAAAAGAAAAAAAATCTGTATTGAAAAGAGAAATTTAAAATCTTGCAATTCCCAGTCTGGTCACTTGTACTTTTTTTTTTTTTTTTTCTTCCCCCTCTTTTGTCTTAAATCCTGTTTCAGGAAACAAGTGAGTACATTAGTCACAATGAATACATTCTGCACATGCTCAGAAACAAGGTCAAAGTTAATTGAAAAGCGAAGGTGATTAAGGTCAGCTGTGATGATGTGAGGAGTTTGTATGTTCTCCTCGTGTTTGTGTGGGTTTCCTCTGGGTTCTCCGGTTTCATCCCACATTCCAAAGACCATAGTGATAGGGAAATTAGATTGTGAGCCCTTTCGGGGACAGTGGTCATGATGTGTGCGAACTGTAAAGCGCTGTGGAATGTTAGCGCTATATAAAAATTATTAATAAAGATGTCGCCTATTGAGATTGGTGGATCTTTTGTTTCCAGCTATTTAGAGGCGTTGCCTGTGGTTTGAACCCGCTTAACGACCTTTGACGTTTATATATGTCAAAGGGCATGTCCGCACACACCATGTGGGCTCTGGCGTTGAGCATGTTTCCCATCATATGTCACCTGGTTTCATCAGCTGATGTGCCCCTAACAGCCGCGGGTGGATTTGCGATGCGCCCGCGACTGTTAACATGTTAAATGCGGCTGCCAAACTGACAGTGTGACACGCTTTCAGCACTAGCATGCTAAATGCCAAACACTGCACATCAGCGCCTGTATCACATGACCACAGGTCGTGGATGGGTTGGCATGGCAACCAGAGGTCTGCAGGAGACCACTTTGGTTGCCATTTCCGGATCGCTAGAAGCGCTGTGGCCGGCGCTCAGAGCAGATGATCATTTTAGCTACACATAGAGCTGAAGTGCTGTTATGTGTAGCACAGGCGAACAGATGATCTCAACTTCTAGTCTCCCATTGAGAGTATTGAAGCAAGTGAAAAGTTGAAAAAAAAAGTTTAAACCACCTCCATTCAAGATAATAAAAAGTGGAATTGCACCTTTTTTTTTTTTTTTTTTTTTTTTTTTTTTTTGCAATTTCACGGCACTTTGATTTTTTTTTCTCTTATTTTCCAGTACACTTTATGGTAAAAACAATGGTGTATTTCAAAATTACAACTCTTACCGCAACAAACAAGCCCTCACATGGCGATTATTAACAGGAAAAAAAAAATGGTGAAGACGCATACACAACGTGTGCACATAGCCTTAAATTCTGGCAACAACTGCCTCGACGGATCCGTCAAAAAATGGATCCAGTGCTTCAGTCTTTTTACAATCTGCACAGGATCCGTCTTTTCAACATTTTGACGGATTGTGACTGATTGTAAAAAACAGAAGTGTGAAAGAGGCCTAACATGTATGTATTTTTTTTTAAATTCGTTTATTAGTTCAGAATAAACAAACATTGCACACATTTGCAATTATCGTCATTAATTATACCGTGAAATACAAATAGTTGCAAAACATCATCATATTAGAAGTTACAAAGATAATGGAATGTGCATGGTAAATCAATACCTATTATACAACTTTAACAACTTTAACCATTAACAGTAAGTCGCCGAAAGAAAAACAGATTTGAATCCTGCTCTATGAGCAATGCCCCCGAAAACCACAAGCCCACCTTTCTATGTAGATGTCTAGTCAGTGACAGCAAGGGAATTTGATGTGGTGTTTGCAGCTTTTTCCCTTAGGGCTCATTTTCCACTTGCGAGAAAAACGGACAAGTGCAATCTGATAAAAAATCGGATTGCACTCGGACCAATGTTATTCAATAGGTGACATCTCATTTGTGATTTATTTATTTATTTATTTATTTTTCTCAGCCGAAGTCTGACTGAGAAAAAAATCGCAGCATGCTGCGATTTCAGACAAGATTCGCAAGTCAATGGGTGCGAGAAAGAAAATGCATTGCATACGGATGTAAAACGGATGGTGCGATTAAAAAATCGCATTGAACTCGCATGACAATCGCATATTTTTCATCCCTTTTTTTCGGTCCAGCATTGCAGTAGCCTAGGTATCCATGGTTACGACTAGGGTTGAGCGACCTTGACCTTTTTAGGGTCGAGTCATGTTTCACGAAACCCGATTGTTGGAAAAGTCGAGTCGGGCAAAATCGGCCGATTACTGCGCAAAGTCGAGGATCGGCCGGAACACGAAACCCTATGCACGTCAATGGGGATATGGCCGACCCCACACAGGGGTCGGGTTTCATGAGACGCCGACTTTACCAAAAGTCGGCGACTTATGAAAATGAACGATCCGTTTCGCTCAACCCTAGTTACGACCACTCGTATAGTGACAGCTAGTTGCTAGTGGTTACCACTGATACCTAAGCTACTACAGTGTCCTGCAAATAGGGTAAGCGACATAGCGAATCAGAAGAACTATACTAATTTCTAAACGGATGTATTTGCTAATATTACACCTGCTACATATTAGGATAGGAGCTTGGAGATGGGAATACCCCTTTAAATGGGATTCTGGAAATATGCAGGTAAAATATGCAAATACATTTTAGTGCATTTCCATAGTGAAAACTTTAAAAGTGCATGGGTGCAGCACATTTACTTTTATTAATAACATTATAGCAAAGCTAAGTAAGTGTCCACAACCAAGGAGTTGTTTAACCCCGCTGAACACAGGAAGATGCTCCCGGAGACCATCTGACAGTGAGACGCTGCCAGGGACCGCGCCGAGAGCAGGTGAGTATATCGGGGAGGTGAGCATTGCGCGATAGTCACCTTCATCGTTCCATCGCTGCGCGCTGCTATGTCTTCCGTCCTCTGGCTGTTACTGTACAGGTCAGAGGGCGCGATGACGCGATTAGTGTGCGCCGCCCTCTGCCTGAACAGTCAGTGCGGAGGATGGAAGACAGAGCAGCGCGATGGAACGAGGAAGGTGACTATCGCAAGTGCCGGGGGCCTGAGCGAAGAGAGGTGAGTATGTGATTTTTTTAAATATATTTTAATCGCAGCAACAGCAAATGGGGAAAATGTATGGAGCATCTTATGGGGCATATATGAGGAGCATCTTATGGGGCATATATGAGGAGCATCTTATGGGGCATATATGAGGAGCATCTTATGGGGCATATATGAGGAGCATCTTATGGGGCATATATGAGGAGCATCTTATGGGGCATATATGAGGAGCATCTTATGGGGCATATATGAGGAGCATCTTATGGGGCATATATGAGGAGCATCTTATGGGGCATATATGAGGAGCATCTTATGGGGCATATATGAGGAGCATCTTATGGGGCATATATGAGGAGCATCTTATGGGGCATATATGAGGAGCATCTTATGGGGCATATATGAGGAGCATCTTATGGGGCATATATGAGGAGCATCTTATGGGGCATATATGAGGAGCATCTTATGGGGCATATATGAGGAGCATCTTATGGGGCATATATGAGGAGCATCTTATGGGGCATATATGAGGAGCATCTTATGGGGCATATATGAGGAGCATCTTATGGGGCATATATGAGGAGCATCTTATGGGGCATATATGAGGAGCATCTTATGGGGCATATATGAGGAGCATCTTATGGGGCATATATGAGGAGCATCTTATGGGGCATATATGAGGAGCATCTTATGGGGCATATATGAGGAGCATCTTATGGGGCATATATGAGGAGCATCTTATGGGGCATATATGAGGAGCATCTTATGGGGCATATATGAGGAGCATCTTATGGGGCATATATGAGGAGCATCTTATGGGGCATATATGAGGAGCATCTTATGGGGCATATATGAGGAGCATCTTATGGGGCATATATGAGGAGCATCTTATGGGGCATATATGAGGAGCATCTTATGGGGCATATATGAGGAGCATCTTATGGGGCATATATGAGGAGCATCTTATGGGGCATATATGAGGAGCATCTTATGGGGCATATATGAGGAGCATCTTATGGGGCATATATGAGGAGCATCTTATGGGGCATATATGAGGAGCATCTTATGGGGCATATATGAGGAGCATCTTATGGGGCATATATGAGGAGCATCTTATGGGGCATATATGAGGAGCATCTTATGGGGCATATATGAGGAGCATCTTATGGGGCATATATGAGGAGCATCTTATGGGGCATATATGAGGAGCATCTTATGGGGCATATATGAGGAGCATCTTATGGGGCATATATGAGGAGCATCTTATGGGGCATATATGAGGAGCATCTTATGGGGCATATATGAGGAGCATCTTATGGGGCATATATGAGGAGCATCTTATGGGGCATATATGAGGAGCATCTTATGGGGCATATATGAGGAGCATCTTATGGGGCATATATGAGGAGCATCTTATGGGGCATATATGAGGAGCATCTTATGGGGCATATATGAGGAGCATCTTATGGGGCATATATGAGGAGCATCTTATGGGGCATATATGAGGAGCATCTTATGGGGCATATATGAGGAGCATCTTATGGGGCATATATGAGGAGCATCTTATGGGGCATATATGAGGAGCATCTTATGGGGCATATATGAGGAGCATCTTATGGGGCATATATGAGGAGCATCTTATGGGGCATATATGAGGAGCATCTTATGGGGCATATATGAGGAGCATCTTATGGGGCATATATGAGGAGCATCTTATGGGGCATATATGAGGAGCATCTTATGGGGCATATATGAGGAGCATCTTATGGGGCATATATGAGGAGCATCTTATGGGGCCATCAACCTTTATGCAGCATTGTATGGGGCAAATGTTTCTATGGAGCATCTTATGCGGCCATTATTAACCTTTGTGCAGCATTATATGGGGTATACTTTAATATGGAGCATCTTATGGGGCCCATCATGAACTGTATGGAACATTATATAGGGCTCCTGATTCAATATGGATATTCAAAAACACTTAACCTACTGATGTCTCAATTTTACTTTTATTGTTATCTATTTTTATTTTTGACATTAACCGGTAGCTGCTGCATTTCCCACCCTAGGCTTAAACTCGAGTCAATAAGTTTTCCCAGTTTTTTGTGGCAAAATTATGGGGGTCGGCTTATACTCGGGTCTGCTTATACTCGAGTATATACGGTAAGTAAAAGGTTTAAAAAATTTTTATATATATATATATATATATATATATATATATATATATATATATATATATATATATATATATATATATATATATATATATATATATATATATATAATTTTTTATTTTTATTTTTTTTTGAATCGCCCTTCTCCCCAGTTAATAATAAAGAAATGTAAGGCGTTCACATGTTTGGTACCCCCCTGTGTCCAGAAAATAAGATCTATCAATATATACAGCAATTACCATGAGGGATAATTAATTTTAAAGATTAAAAAATGAGACGATTGCTGTTCGGTAACAATTCACTTCCTCCACCCTAAAAATAACATTGTATTAAAGTGCTGTGTATATACCTCAAATTGGAATGAATAAAACATTCAGCTCTAAAAAAAAAAAAAAAAAATCCTAACACAGCTCAATTGCTTGAAAAATAAAATGATACAGGTCTCTGGGAAAATGGCAACACAAAGAGGGAAAAAAAAAGTTATGATACAAAAATTTTTTTTTTCTCTAAGTGAATTTTAAAAATGTTCAAGTTTTGCTGTGATTGTACTGACCTGAAGAATCATGTTGCCAGGTAATTTAGCATACAATGAATACTGTAAAAAGAAAACCTAAAGTGGAATTGCATTTTTCTCTGATCGCCCATGACGGCACCACGGAGAGAGGGGATCCGCCCACCAAGGACAGGAAACCTACGGATAAAAAAGGCGGTACCACCCTCCTGCATCAGTTGGTTTCCTGTCCTTGATGGGAGACCTACGGACTTACCAGTCGACGTTGGAATTCCGGGGCCAACCAGTCCGATTCAAGGCAGCTGGGGTCCCTCTGCCTCGGCTAGGGTGGTGACCCGAAGCGCCACCGCTGGGAGCCAGGGGCAACAGGGTGTGCGGGGGAGGTGATAAGGAATCGCGGTCACCTCCCCTAGGTAAGATGCAGCAGCAACAACATCCAGGGGGGTCCCTCTGTGGTTGTGGGAGGTGCAGCGCGACCCTCCCTGAGTAAGCATGAGACTGCACGCTGCACCGCCATCGGGCGTGCAGAGGACGCGCTACAAGGGCTGCATAGGACCGGGGGCGCCGGTCAGCAGCGCCATAACTGCTTCCTGGGCGCCATCTTGGAAATCGGCGCATGCCCGGGATCCAGGCTGGTCCCGCGAGAACGCGGACTGCGGATGACGCTCAAGCACGGCCTGCGCAGGCGCCGGCGGGGCGCCGCTCACTAGAGCGATCTGCGCAGGCGCCGGAAAGCGCCGCTCGAGCGCTGAGCGCGGTCAGCGCAGGCGCCGACGGGGCGCTGCTTGGAGGAGCGATCTGCGCAGGCGCCGGCGGTGAGCGCCGAGCTAATTGCTTGGGAGTTCGGCGCTCCTCCCCGCGGGCTGCGTGAAGCGGCGGGAGAATTTAAATACGGAGATGCACATCCTCCCAGTGGCTCTGCTGTAATAAGCAAAAGAGCCTCATGAGCAGTAGTGCCGCAGCGTCAGCTCAGCATCCGCAGACCAGCAGCAGTATGAGCGACCCGACATCACCTCAGCCCGAGTCACCTCCACCGGTAGCATCGCCGCAGCAGCAGCAGCAGCAGCAAAAAAGGCGACAGCAGAAAGGGCACCAGGACACCAGCAAAGAACGCCAAAGGTCCCTACACAGTAAGGAGTCCAGTACGGCGTCGGGGAAGAAGCCAGAGGCAGACAATCCCCAACTGGTATTTATGGGTCCTGGAGGTGGTAAGTGGATCTTCGTGAATGTCAGAGACAGTAAGATTATTATTTGTCTCTTATAGGGGAGGAAAAGCGTATGTAAAACTAAGCACAAAAGTTGCGCCATCTGTAGAGAGGATCTTCCACCTACATGGGATAAGAGACTATGCAATACTTGCATTCAGCAAACCTTATCCGAAAACCTTCCTGGGTTTGCAACAGACCTTAAGAGCCTGATTAAAGATCAAGTAGAGGACACCTTCAGATCACTAAAAAGTGGGAAAAGAAGGAAGAAAGCCAGACTCAGGTCCCCATCTCCCGTCTCAGAATCAGGAAGTGATAGTGAGAGTTCGGTGTCCGTTAACTCCTCCACCTCATCTTCATCATCTACTTCTTCCTCAGGGGGACATAACTGTTTCCCTCTAGAGGATACTGATGGCCTCATAAAAGCCGTGAGAAGTACCATGGGTCTGGTAGACTCCCACCCCAAAAAAACGGTACAAGACATAATGTTTGGAGGCCTGGAACAAAAAAAGAGAAGAGCTTTCCCTCTTAACGAAACAATAGCAGCCTTAATTAAAAAAGAATGGAAGAAGCCTATGAAAAAGGCTCTTTTAACACCTAAAAGAAAATACCCCTTCGAGGAAGAATCCTGCTCCTTTTGGGAGAAGGCCCCCAAACTAGACGTAGCGATCGCTAAGGCCTCTAAAAAATTTTCCCTCCCGTTCGAGGACATGGGAGTCCTAAAAGACCCGATGGACAAAAAGGCAGATGCCTTTCTTAAAGGTACCTGGGAGGCAGCGGGAGGAGGCCTGAAGCCGGCGGTAGCGGCAGCATGTACTTCACGCTCCCTGATGATTTGGCTGAACCAACTAGAGGGCCAATTAAAGGGGAAAACTTCTCGGGACTCAATACTGGACACACTACCCGTAATGAGAGGGGCTGCGGCTTTCCTAGCTGATGCCTCGGCCGACTCTATCAGGCTATCCGCCAGAGCAGCAGGGTTTGCTAATGCGGCCAGGCGCGCCCTCTGGCTTAAAAATTGGCCAGGCGACCTGCAGACGAAAACAAAACTGTGTACTATCCCCTGTGAAGGAGAATTTTTGTTTGGTTCCACCCTAGATGACATCTTGGAAAAGGCGGGGGACAAGAAAAAATCCTTCCCCCCTCTGGGTCTCCCCTCTTATAGGAAGCCCTTTCGGAACAAGAGGTTTTTCCGTAGGAACACGGGGAGAAACCAGGGGAAATGGGAAGATAAAAAGAGCAAAAACAAGGGCTTTATCTTTAATAAAAACCTCAATGACAACAAAAAGCCTTCACAATGAAGGTTCGCCCCAGGTGGGGGGGAGGTTATCTCTCTTTCTCCCAGCCTGGGAAAAGATTACCTCAAGTCGATGGATACTAAACATCATAGAGTCGGGACTGAGGTTAACATTCAAAAGGTACCCCCGTCCCTCGTTCAAGATAACACCCACAAGATCCTCGGCAGAAGAGCAGTTGACGCTAGAAAACGAGGTTGTCGGGTTAGTAAAAAAAGGGGTACTCCAGAAAGTTCCCCCTCAGGAAAGAGGGCAAGGCTACTATTCCCCTCTTTTCCTGAGAAAGAAGCCAGATGGTTCCTTCAGGACCATCATCAATTTAAAAAAACTAAACAACTACCTAGAGGTTCAAGCATTCAAGATGGAAACAGTAAAATCATCCATCAAGATGCTATTTCCTCAATGCTTCATGGTGGTCCTGGACCTAAAGGACGCGTATTATCACGTCCCAATATACAAGGACCACCAAAGATTCCTCAGACTGGCAGTCCATATCCAGGGAGTCCTAAGTCACTTCCAGTTCTCAGCCCTACCATTTGGCTTAGCGATCGCCCCGAGAGTTTTCACAAAGTTGGTGGCGGAGGTAATGGCGCACCTCAGGGAAGAAAATACCCTAATCGTACCATATCTGGACGACTTCCTGGTGATAGGCTCTTCCCCGCAGCATTGCAAGAGCCAACTAGACCTAGTGATTCATTCTCTAAAAAATCTAGGTTGGCTAATAAACCTAGAAAAATCCAGACTGGTGCCTTCTCAGGTTCAGGAGTACCTAGGTCTCACTCTAGACTCCAAACAAATGGAATGCCGGCTCCCAGAGAGCAAAATACAAAAAATAAAAAATTTAGCGCTAAGAGTACAATCTCTTCCCTCCATAACACTTCGTCAGGGCATGTCTCTATTAGGCTCTATGACCTCTTGCATCCCGGCGGTCCAGTGGGCCCAACTACATTCAAGAGACCTCCAATGGCAAATACTGTCAGAACAAAACCGCCTAGGAGAACATTTAGACGGGCGGTTAACATTGTCTCCTCGCACCAATCACTCCCTGACTTGGTGGACATTGCAGGAAAATCTTTCCCAGGGAGTCCCATGGGTAATCCCGATCTCGAAGGTCCTAACTACAGACGCAAGCCCCTCAGGGTGGGGGGCTCATCTGGGCGACCTAGTAGCCCAGGGTATCTGGTCTCCGTCCCTTGCAAACAATTCCTCCAATATGAAGGAACTCCTGGCAGTGAAATTTGCCCTTCAGGAATTTTTGGGAGTCCTTCAATCTCACCATGTAAGAGTGATGTCGGACAACCAAGTAGTAGTATCCTACCTAAATCATCAGGGGGGTACCCGTTCCAAAAGCCTAATGGAAGTGACCAGCTCAATCCTTCAGATAGCCGAGAACAGCCTTCTATCCCTGACAAGCCTACACATAAAGGGGGTAGACAATTACAAGGCAGACTTTCTAAGTCGTTCCAGCCTGAAACAGGGGGAATGGGAACTAAACCCAGGGATATTTACTCAGATCACAAAAAAATGGGGGGTTCCCAAAATAGATCTCTTTGCGAGCCATTTAAACAAAAAAGTAGCCTCCTTCTGCTCCCTATCTCCCTTGGGGAACCCAGTAGCTGTGGACGCTTTCCTGATTTCTTGGGGTCACCACCTGGTCTATGCCTTTCCTCCTCTCATCCTGATTCCAGCAGTGCTGAGGAAGATTCGGGAGGACGGGGCACTAGTCATCCTGATTGCCCCGTTCTGGCCGAAGAGGCCTTGGTTCTCATGGATGAGGAAAATGTCAATATCCGACCCGTGGGTATTACCAGACCTCCAGAATCTGTTGTCGCAGGGCCCAGTTTGTCATCCGCAAGTCAAGAACTTGCACTTGACAGCCTGGCTCTTGAGAGGAAGATATTAGAAAACAGAGGGTTCTCTTCAGGCGTAATCTCAACTCTGTTAAAAAGTAGGAAGCCGGTTACAACAAGACAGTACGGCAAAATATGGAAAAAGTTTTTATCTTCTTCAGGGGCAAAAATAGGGAAAGAGATTCCCCTCAATTCCATATTAGAGTTCCTACAAAAAGGTTTGGAGATGGGGTTAGCCACCAGTACCCTGAAAGTTCACGTGGCAGCATTAGGTGCATTATTCAATTTTGACTTAGCTTCAAATAGGTGGGTCTCTAGATTCATCAGAGCAGCCGGAAGATCGAGGCCTCTGCCAGTGAAAGTGGTTCCACAATGGGACTTAAACTTGGTCCTTAAAGCCCTCACTAGTCCACCATTTGAACCATTACACAAAACTTCAATAAAAAACTTGTCTCTCAAAACCGCTCTGTTAGTCGCCCTCACTTCTGCACGTAGGGTCAGCGACTTACAGGCCCTATCGGTTAATGCCCCTTACACACAAATATTAGAGGATAGGGTCATTTTAAAAACAGACCCAGCATATCTCCCGAAAGTGGCTTCAAAATTTCACAGGTCTCAAGAGATATCTCTCCCCTCCTTCTGTCCCAACCCTACAAATAAGGAGGAACAAACATTACATACTCTGGATGTAAGAAGGTGTCTCTTACAATACCTAGAAGCCACTAGAGAGAGTAGGGAGGATTCCTCTCTGTTTGTGTGTTTCCAGGGTCCCCGGAAGGGGAAAAAAGCTTCTAAGGCCACCATAGCAAGATGGATCACGGACGCCATCAGTCTTTCATACTCGGCAAGTGGGATGTCCGTTCCCGGGGAGGTTAAGGCTCACTCGACAAGGGCAGTGGCGACTTCCTGGGCGGAGAAGGCCGGCGCTTCTATAGACCAGATATGTAGAGCTGCTACCTGGTCCTCACCATCTACATTCTATAGGCACTATAGATTGGACCTAATCTCTTCCTCAGATCTTACCTTCGGTAAAAGGGTTCTGGAAGCAGTGGTCCCTCCCTGAATGTACTATCTATGCAATTCTCTCCGTGGTGCCGTCATGGGCGATCAGAGAAAAATATAGTTCTTACCGATAACGGTATTTCTCTGAGCCCATGACGGCACCCGTACATTCCCTCCCTTCACTTATGGGTGTGCACATTTTTAGAGTGCCTTAGTATATTTATAGTCTACTTTTAGTTAAAGTCACGCGGTATCTTATTAGGCTAAACAGTTGAAAATTACAAATGCCTTAAGTAGTCTCCCATCATTCTCTATGTAAACAAACTGATGCAGGAGGGTGGTACCGCCTTTTTTATCCGTAGGTTTCCTGTCCTTGGTGGGCGGATCCCCTCTCTCCGTGGTGCCGTCATGGGCTCAGAGAAATACCGTTATCGGTAAGAACTATATTTTTTTTCCTTTGGTTTTCAGTAAATTGTATAGTGAAATAGATGGTGTCATTGAGAACTACAACTCGTCCCACAAGAAACCTCTCCTCTTACAGCAGTGCCAATAGAAAAAAGTTATGGCTCTTGGAACAAAGGGAGGGAAAAAAATGGTAATAAAAGTGCATTGGCAGCCTGTATGATCTATATTTTTAAAATAGGATTTTGTTTGTTGTGTGAGTTTTTTTTTTTTTTTGTTTTTTTTTTTTGTAAATAAAGAATAAAAAAATCTTGCTAAAAAAAAAAAAATCCAAGCATGTACAAGTCTCAAGACTGTATGGGTCGGTTTAAAAACAAAAAAATAATTTTTGCATATGGGTGACTAGTGAGAAATTCTACCAGTCTCACCCTGAAAAGTGTATGTATGTATGTATATATGTATGTGTGTGTATAAAATATATATATATATATATATATATATATATATATATATATATATATATATATATATATATATATATATAATGTATATTTCTCTCCTATGAACACCAGCTAAACGCTGGCTTTCACAGGAGTATATATTTTCGTATGAAACAAATTGGTGATTTAGGCGCTGAGACTAGTTTTATCTCTCCAAATTAAATCTGTCAGGTACCTTACATTTAGCAGATTTTTTTTAATGGATATTTTTCACCTCATTCCTTGGAAACGAGTAGAAATCCGTATAACCTTTTCTATACTTCTATGTTTAGTTTTCTGCTTTGTGTATGTAGTTTTGCTTTAGTAAATGGTTTATAATTTAGCAGTAATTATGTAGTAGCCCTCATCTCCCCTCTGTAGGTGGATATTACAAGACTGGTCATAATGCAGCATTCGGAATGCTTCAGGTTTTTTTTTTTTTTTGAGATTTGTGACGTTGATAAAACAGAAGCACTTTTGTATACTAGTCTTTGTGTTTTTGCACCACTTCCACATCGTCTGGCAGCCAGATCAACTTGCATACATCTACACCATCATTCTCCCTGCATGTGCCATGATATTTTGCCACACCGGGCCATGGTCTCGCATACTAGAATTGCAGCCATGTCATTCTGCACAAGCCATTGGCTGACACATTTGGGGGAGTTAGCTAGGCCTATATACCCCTTTTCAGTCAAGCTTGATTCAGTATTTAAAGGGATCCTGTCGGCAGCATTGGGCACAGTAATCTACAGACCGTTATACTGATTAAAATGATACCTTGGTTGATGATATTGGTCTTGTGGTTGTTTAATGTTTGTTTGTAGTTTTTAGTTAATGATATGCTCGTGCTCTGGGGCGGCCTTTGGGGGTCTTTATGTGGTGCTCTGCTTACACATTAATCAGTATGGCTTATGAAAGATCACTGATCCCTCGGTTCATTATGCAGGTGGAGGCGATCCAACAAATGATACTGCGCCATCTTGAGACTAGCAAAATGGTGGTGGCGCCCGCACAGTAGCATCTCCCATTCTGAGTTATGCTATTGTGCAGATGCAGCCGGTGCCAGCTTTGAGGATGACCTTTTATTTATTTTTCAAAAGAAATTTTGGACTGAATATTATAGATCCGATCACGCTATAGTGCAGGCGCCTGCATGATGAATGTAATTTTTTTTAAACAATATATACAGTATGTAAAATAGGGGGCAGGTCAGTGACCTGTCAGAAGCCATACTGATGCATATGTAATCAGAGCACCACATATAGCCCCGCAGCACAAGAATCTCATTAACAGAAAACTACAAATAAAGATTAACCCCTTAGTGATGGACAATTTAAAAAAAAAAAAAAAAAAATCTGACCAGTCACTTAGTGCTAATAACTCTGAACGCTTCAACATATCCCATTGATTTTGAGATTGTTTTTTTTTTTTCAAGCGACACAAACTACTTTATGATGAATGCAAAAGGTATCAACCTAAATTTACTATTTCTAAAAATATCAGAAATTTGACAAATTGTAAAAAAAAAAAATTGCAATTTTCGTACTTTGACTCTCCCTTTAATCCAGATAGTCATACCACACAAAAACATTAATAAATAACATTTCCCTCATGTCGGCTTTACATCAGCACGATTTGTAGAATGTTACTTTATTTTGTTAGCATTTTAGAAGGTTTAAAATTGCAGCAGTAATTTTTCATTTTTTCAAGAAAATTACCAAAATGTATTTAAGGACCTGTTCAGTTTTCAAGTGACTTTTGGGTTTTTTCCAATGTATAGGACCCCCAAAGTGTTACAATTTTTAAATCCACACCCCTCAACGTATTCAAAATTGGTTTCGGGTATTTCATTAACCCTTCAGGTGCTTTTCAGGAATTAATGCAAAGTGGCATGACAGGAATGAAAAAGTGTATTTTCACCACCTAAATTTTGATAACTTCTGAACAGGCCGCTATAGCTGGCAGACTCTAAGGCCATTATTTGGTCATGGCAAACATCAGGACCACACAATCAATATCTCAAGGTGCCAATGGGGTTAAAGAGGAAGCTCCCACACTCTGTTAGCCATCTATGCCTTAGTCACTACTTAGAGCAGCATTTAAGGGGTCTAACAACCATAATCGGTGTCAACATTGATCATGGCTGATGCAGCACGTTGTCCGCTATAGTGTACATCTAACAGCTACAGGATTGTCACCCGTCAGGGGATGTTAGTCTTTTATTGCAGGTCAGTAAAAAAAAGTATTGGTATTCACCAAGGGGTTAACAACAATCACAAGACTGATTTCAACCAAGGTATCATTTTAATTAGTATTACGACCTGACACTGTCCGTAGATTACTGTGCACAATCCTGCTGACAAATTCACTTTAAAAGCACTCCAACATCTCTGCCGTGCCGTACGGAGCCTGCTGCAATGACAGCAAGGGGAATTATGATTGAGATATATAGATCTATATAGAGATATATATAGATAGAGATATATAGATA